>NC_090864.1:217500-567500 GCF_024217435.2 Syngnathus scovelli | reverse complement strand
AGCAGGAGAAGAACAAGGTGAAAACCTCAACAGACAGACACTGCCTGCCTCCCTGCCTGCCTGCCTGCCTGCCTGCCTGCCTGCCTGCCTGCCTGCCTGCCTGCCTGCCTGCCTGCCTGCCTCCCTCCCTCCCTCCCTCCCTCCCTCCCTCCCTCCCTCCCAGTTTTCCCGATGTAGATTTGACATGCGTGTGCCATGACTGTGTCAGCCTACATCAACAAATGCAGCGAGGACGTCAGCACCACTAAGAATATCATCAACCGGGGCAACCAACGACCCTGGATGACTGAGGAGGTACGTCAAACGCTACGAGCGCCATGACTGTGTCAGACTACATCAACAAATGCACCGAGGACGTCAGCACCACTAAGAATATCATCACCCGGGGCAACCAACGACCCTGGATGACTGAGGAGGTACGTCAAACGCTACGAGCGCGGAACTCTGCCTTCAAGTCTGGCGACAAGGAGACACTGAGGACAGCGAGAGCCAACTTGAACCGTGCCATCAGGGTAGCGAAGCGAGACCGCAGTCGAAAAATTCAGGATCGTTTCCACGATGCCAACAACAACAGGAGTATGTGGCAAGGCATACGGGCGATTACAGACTACAAATCATCAGGAAAAAACAGCCTCATCACGCTCCACTGATCATCAACAGCTCAGCTGTGGAGGTGGTCAGCAGCACCAAATTCCTGGGGGTCCACATCACAGAAGACCTCACCTGGACTATGAACACTACGGCACTGGTCAAGAGGGCACAGAAGCGCTTGTACTTCCTGCGGAGGATGAGGAGAGCCCACCTGCCCCCACCCATCATGAGGACGTTCTACAGGAGCACCATAGAGAGCATTCTGACAAGCTGTCTCTCTGTGTGGTGTGGAGGCTGCACCGCCTCCGATTGGAAGAACGTGAGGAGAGTGGTGAGGACAGCAGAGAGGATCATTGGGGTTCCTCTTCCCTCCATTCAGGACATTTCATCTCAGCGCTACATGTCCCGTGCCCGTAACATCATCCATGACCCACCACACCCCCACCATGGACTGTTCTCCCTGCTGCCCTCTGGGAAGAGGTTTCGCAGCATCCGCTGCAGGTCGACCAAGTTCTGCAACAACTTTTTCCCTGCTGTCATCAGACTGTTGAACACTAGAACTGTTGAGCTCTAAACTGAACTCTGCATCACACATTCAAAGAACTGTACTTTATGACACTACGGACCTCTATCTTGCACTATCTCGCACTACCAACTTTACTGAACTCGTATAAACCCTTTAAATAGAAGTTTAATACATGGTTTAGCATTCCTCTGCACACTCTTGAATACTGTTATGCCTACTTGCACTATTGCATAATTATCACTGCTGCACTTTGTACTTATTTATATATATTTATATATATATAGTATATGTATATATATTGTCATGTAACATGGGGGGTAAAGGTGGTGCAAATGGTAAAATATGGATTGTTCACAGGAATAAATTGGCAGAGCTGAAATTCCAAATTTGTCCAAAAGATGGCGCAAGACCAAAACATGAGACCAAAAAGGGGCCACAATAAGCTAAACTAGTTAAAATAGAAATAAAACAGGAACACGGTGTCGGATTGTGAGTCACGCATGGAAGCACAAATGTGATTTTTACTTTTTGATTTCTTTGCTTGGCTAAAAATGTATTCTGTAACAGCTTAAACCAATATTGTTAGTCAATTTGATCAAGAGGCCCGCCACTATGAGAATAGTGGCGTGACATAAATTGTTTGGAGAAGCACAAATGTGATTTTTACTTTTTGATTTCTTTGCTTGGCTAAAAATGTATTCTGTAACAGCTTAAAGCAATATTGTTAGTCAATTTGGTCAAGAGGCCCGCCACTATGAGAATAGTAGCGTGACATAAATTGTTTAAAGAAATAGATCAAAGGTTTGGATTTTTATTTCAGAGTTAATTGAAGCGTAACTTTAAAAAGTTATTTTCATGAAACAGGAAGTGAAGAAAAGGGGAAGTGAAAGGCTTTACCAGGGGCTAGCTGTACATTGGTGGAAAGTAATGCATGGTCAAGGCGGAAACATCTGCTGAAGGACAGCAGGTGTACGAGCGTGGGAACATTGTCCAAACCCTATACAGCGTGGGAAAACTGACCAAAATCTATAAGGCGTGGGAAACTAGGCGGTCTTACCCTATAGAGAGGATATAGGTAACAGACAAGCCTATAAAAAGTCCTGCAGGAGCAGCTAAGAGGCTTTTTCCCCCAAAGAATACGTGAAGAAGCCCGAAGGAGCTTCAAGATTTTTCCAGAGTCCCGGGATCTTTGTGTGAGACGCAGGATCGCTGGTCCGAAATTAACTTGGATTTACTCAAAAAAATTGGACTGGACATTTTTACAGGAGAAACTATGTGAGGGAAAACGAATTTTATGTATTTTAGCGAGAGTGGGGAATAGTCATCGGGCCACCGGCCCCCTCGAGGCCAGCCTGTTTCTCTAATTTGGATTTTAGAAGTAAGATCGAATTGATCACTCGACTTTGCTTCCACCAAAAATAGCACGCAGCTGGTATCTACCTTTTCCCTCTTTCATGAACTGTGTTTTGCAATCGAATTGTTCTGGGATTGAATGATTTTAATAACACGGGTATCAGTGAGTGAAATTGTTCGGTTTCTGGAGTAATTGAGATTTGTAATTCTATTTCATGTTTCTTCAATAAATGTGTTTCGTATATTATTTACTTGGTTGTGCTCTGATTTGTACTGAATGTGCAATCGATGGTTTGGGGTTGATTTGACGATTTGATTAATGTGCGGGGGGTTATTATGGTATAACATAGGACCGTAATAAATAAAAGTAACATCAGACAATTGTAGAGAATTGAATAACTTTCGTAGTTATTTGAGACATGAGTGAATTTCAATTCGTTTGAAAGTTTGCTTCGTCTGAATAAATTAACGGAAGTGTTTAAATTGGATTATTAGTTTGGTGTAGAACTGAAAGTAATTTAATTATTTGAAGGGCGCAGGCCCGTTCCCCCTTTTGACGGGCCGCGTAAAACGTAACTCCGAACATGTTAGAGAATTAAATAACTTTCGTAGATATTTAAGGGAAGAGTGAATTTCGTTAAAAGTGAATTCGTTTGAAAATTTACTTCCTCTAAATAAAATAACGACGATGGTTAAAATAGATTATTCGAATTGGTGAAGGATAAAAGTATTTCGATTGTCGGTCGGGCGCGGCCCAGTTCCTAAATTTGTCGGGCCGCGTCAAAAGTTAAACAGGACACGATCGAAAAATAGACTTGCCTTCCAACTTAATTACTGGGCAAATCTAAATAGAGTAAGACATTTTTATTCGTTTTAAGAAAGTTGTTACTCTTTTTAAAGCAATCAAGTGGGGTGAAGCACTCCGACAGTTAAGTGCTAGATTTACATATAAGAAGTTAGAATTAATAATATAAAGTGCATTAATTTTCTTCTTAAATGCTATTATTGTCACACTTTTATTAATTCGATTCTCTTTCGAATAAACAAGTTGGTCGGCTCGCTGCATGAGCGACCAAGTGGAACGGATCCATATCAACATTTACTTCGGCAAAACTAGTGCTTGGGTGCGCTATAAAAACGAATCCCTGAGGCCTTAACAAAGACATCTAAAAATATCCGTAACATCATAAGAACTTCAAACATTAGCGGGGAGCCATCAATACGATGCGGTCACTTCGAAGTCTTGCCTCGAATTGAGTTACTCGGCTCGAGCTTCGGGTGACTTGAGAGGGATTGGCGTCGTACAGAAATTAGATTGATTCCGGTGGAGTTAATTTAACTCTGGTGGTTAGATTACCGACGAATCTCCGAACCCGGCTAAGACAAACCCGTTACCGGGAAGCCGGGGGCACCTTATTGAAAGAGATGCGTTTGACAATATATTTTCATAGGATATGTTACTTCTATTCAACTGCAATATCACTACTTTGTTGTAAGACGTATGCAACGAAATTTCGTTTTGTATGCACCGTGTGCAGACAAGATGACAATAAAGTTTGTCTAAGTCTAAGTCATGTCAGGTCAGCTGTCTGGAGAGAGAGAGAAGTCAGGACCTGCGGGCGGAGCACCACCGTGCCACCGCCGCTATGACGGAACTCAAAAGCAAACTCCATGAGGAGAAGCAGAAAGAGTTAGCCGTTACCAGGGAGACATTACTGCGGCAGTATGAAATGGAGCTGATGAGAGTGATCAAAATCAAAGATGGAGAGATCCAGCGACTGAATGCCTTGGTCCTCAGCCTGAGGGACGACTCCATGGACAAGGTGATCCGCTCAATCCGTGTCTGACTATCCGCACGCCACGTCGGGCTCCGATGCGGCCGTTACCGTATTGTGTAGCTTGTCCCAAGTAAGCGGCGCTCCGTTGCGGTCTCAACGGCCCGGTGTGGCGCAATGTCTGCTCAGGTGAGGAGCGGGGGCGCTTTGCTGGCGGAGGTGGAGGAGACGCGGCGGTGTTGGGAGACCGAGCGGTGTCGCCTCCACCAGGAGCGCGGAAGAAACCCTGGCAGCGGCCCAGCAGGCCTGGCAGTCCCGAGCGGACGAGCTCCGATCGGCTCATCACCAGCATCGGGAGGAGCTGAGCCGAACCATGAGAGACTGCGAGAGGGAGATCCGCTGACTGGTAGGACTGATCAGATGCGCGGTGCGTGGCTATGTTCCCAATTTCGTCGTATACCTGCAGTGCAATGACACCTAAGGCATTCTATTCTATTTCACAAGAAGAAAATGTCCGGTTGCTCGCTTCGCTTTTGTCACAGCAAAGGTGTTCTAGTCGATTCAAGAAAAAAATTGGCCGGTTGCTCTCTTTGTTTTTGTCACAATTCTGGCAAATGAGTTTGCCCGCCTGCCTGAACGCTCCCCGTTTGTACATCCAGATGGATGAGATCAAGCTGAAAGACAGAGCGGTTAGTGTTTTGGATAAAGCCCTGGGGCCGGCCACGTCCACCGCCTTCAGCTGCAGACTCAGGCTGCCGAGCAGCAGATCGCTGCCCTGAGGGATTCCCAAAGGGCGGGCCTAAACTACCCTGGAAGTGGGGTCAACGCCGCTACTAGCAATCCTCTTCATAGCGTAAGCCACCTCATCACACACTTGCAGTACGCATGACTTAGTTCGTTGCTGGGGGAAGGTAGCACAAAAACAGTTTTGAACTTTGAACGAGTGGTTGTGTGTGTGTGTTGCGGGGCGTTTTCAGTCTCAGGAGGATCGGGACACGCGACGGTTTCATCTGAAAATCGCTGAGCTCAGCGCAGTCATCAGGAAACTGGAGGATCGAAACGCCCTGCTTTCTGAAGAGCGCGATGAACTGGTAATTTATTGACGGCACGCTTGAAGGTTTGCGCTACGTTTGATGCGCGCCATCCAGCGAGGCACCCATTGCGCTTGCTTATTAGTTGAGCGGCGCGGCGAGTCGGTTGCCTGGTCTTTTATTGGGAGCCAATGCCACGATTCCGTTCAAACCGATGCAAAAGGAATGGATACGTTCTGGCCCGCGTGTTGTGCGTCTTTCACATCCTGCACTTCATGCTTGCAGCTAAAGCGACTGAGAGAAACAGAAAGCCAGTTTCTGCCACTCCTGTACAAAAACAAACGCCTGAGCAGGAAGAATGAAGAACTCTCGCTGGTGCTGTGTCGCCTTGAAAACAAAGTGCGCTTTGTCACCCAGGAGAACGAGGAGATGGCAAGCTTGGTAAGTCGACGTGAACAACGGCGGCGTGTCAACAGAGTCCACTGCATTTGTGTTTCACAGAGAAGGCCTAGTTCGCTCAATGACCTGGACCGCGGTTGCGGCCAGCAGGACGGTGAAATGGAGTTCCTTCAAGTTGTGGAGCAGCGGCACATCATCGACGATTTGTCCAAGGTCTTCAGGCAGGCGACTCGGTGCACGTACGGCTGCGCCGCGCTCGCTCGCTGTCGCCAGGAAACCTTTTCCGTCCAAAGCTTGGCCGGCGGCCGCCATCCAAAAAATTGGCCCCTTAAATTCCGACCTTTCAAGCAGGAGCATTGTGCGCACGCGTTTGAACACGCTTTAGACTTGTTTTGCCGTTTTCAGCAGCTCAAAGCTCCCGTTTTGTCAGCGCCTTTGCGCCTCTGTTGAAAGTAATTTAATTATTTGAAGGGTGCAGGCCCGTTCCCCCTTTTGACGGGCCGCGTAAAACGTAACTCCGAACATGTTAGAGAATTAAATAACTTTCGTAGATATTTAAGGGAAGAGTGAATTTCGTTAAAAGTGAATTCGTTTGAAAATTTACTTCCTCTAAATAAAATAACGACAATAGTTAAAATAGATTATTAGAATTGGTGAAGGATAAAAGTATTTCGATTGTCGGTCGGGCGCGGCCCAGTTCCTAAATTTGTCGGGCCGCGTCAAAAGTTAAACAGGACACGATCGAAAAATAGACTTGCCTTCCAACTTAATTACTGGGCAAATCTAAATAGAGTAAGACATTTTTATTCGTTTTAAGAAAGTTGTTACTCTTTTTAAAGCAATCAAGTGGGGTGAAGCACTCCGACAGTTAAGTGCTAGATTTACATATAAGAAGTTAGAATTAATAATATAAAGTGCATTAATTTTCTTCTTAAATGCTATTATTGTCACACTTTTATTAATTCGATTCTCTTTCGAATAAACAAGTTGGTCGGCTCGCTGCATGAGCGACCAAGTGGAACGGACCCATATCAACATTTACTTCGGCAAAACTAGTGCTTGGGTGCGCTATACAAACGAATCCCTGAGGTCTTAACAAAGACATCTAAAAATATCCGTAACATAATAAGAACTTCAAACATTAGCGGGGAGCCATCAATACGATGCGGTCACTTCGAAGTCTTGCCTCGAATTGAGTTACTCGGCTCGAGCTTCGGGTGACTTGAGAGGGATTGGCGTCGTACAGAAATTAGATTGATTCCGGTGGAGTTAATTTAACTCGGGTGGTTAGATTACGGACAAATCTCCGAACCCGGCTAAGACAAACCCGTTACCGGGAAGCCGGGGGCATCTTATTGAAAGAGGTGCGTTTGACAATATATTTTCATAGGATATGTTACTTCTATTCAACTGCAATATCACTACTTTGTTGTAAGACGTATGCAACGAAATTTCGTTTTGTATGCACCATGTGCAGACAAGATGACAATAAAGTTTGTCTAAGTCTAAGTCATGTCAGGTCAGCTGTCTGGAGAGAGAGAGAAGTCAGGACCTGCGGGCGGAGCACCACCGTGCCACCGCCGCTGTTAGGGTTTTCCAGGTTATCTTTATCGTAGGATTATGTTGGAATGTAGACTATAATGATTAAATCAATCTTGTCTTGCCCTCACAATGCAGAGTAAGATGAAGTGGTTGCTTCCTCTGCTTGATTGACCAGCTGCAGGGGAAGCAATCAAAGTTGTTCTGTTTCCCACAACAGTGTAAAACACCCCCTGCTCTGATCTTATCAGAGGCCGGGGGTTCACCAAACCTGTCCACTCTCACCCCCACTCTGTTCTTCCTAATAAATATGCCCTTGCAGGGAGGAGACTTTTAGATTTCATTCCTGTAGCGAGTGATCTCTCCACCTGCAGGTGTCTAAAAGAACTTGCCTTGTCTCCCGTGTGGTTCTTGCAAAATAAGTTGGAGTGAGCAAATCTCTAACATTTTGGTGCCGAAACCCGGGACCCTCATACCCATCATCGGAGGACGACGCGCTGTACACCGTCGATGGGCCAGCGTCCATTAGCCGGACCTGGTAAAGAAAGACCTGGGAAGGAAATTCTTCGCTGGGCCAGCATCTTAGGTCTGCCTTCGTCTGACAGAGGTGGATTGACGGGACCCGGCAGTGCAACGAACCAGGGGACAAGTAAGTTAAAGGCCTAAAGTTGTGTTGTGTTGTTAAATGCGTAACACGTAGAGGTGCACGGGAGCCAGCTTGGGTTCAAGTCCCAGTGGAAGAAACAGGCTAAGAAAGGCAGAGCTTCTTTTTCGTTCATCGAAGAAGTGTGTAGACTCTTCTTGGTCTGTTTTTCCGAGCTGAGGGATCTGGCTTGGGTTAAAGTCCCAGTGGAAGGAACGTGCTAAGAAACACGGAGCTTCTTTTTTGTTAATCAAAGAAGGGCGTAGATTTTTCTTTGTATGTTTTTCCAAGCCAAAGAACAGCTTGGGTTCAAGTCCCAGTGGAAGAAACGGGCTAAGAAAAACAGAGCTTCTTTTTCTTAATTGAAGAAGGGCGTAGATTTTTTCTTTTGTCCGTTTTTCCAAAGCTGTTTGGGAGGGTTTTACACCCATCCCTGGATAGGCCTAAAAAAGCGCTGGAGTTTGTGTGATTGAGTGTGTGACTGGTAGGATAAATTGACTAAGAAGCAGTTCTAGCGTTGATCCATGGCAATAAAACAGGCTAGTAATTTGTTGAAAGGTCAATTTAAACCTGCATTGAGGATCCTCAAAGAAATAAATAAGTAATAATAATAATAATAATAATAATAATATTTTTGAGAAAAAGAAATTGTAAAACCTAAAACTACTAGAATTAAGATGGGAAATAAAAACGGTAAATCTTTACCTCTTGACGGAGATGAGAAGTACATGGCGAGTAGATTTCTTAATTGTATGCAATATATGCCGAAGTGGAAGAAAAAGTATGGAGTAGAAAGGAAGTTGAGAGTTCAAGTGGTAAAGAAATGCAACTTGCTTCTAGAAAATAAATAAATAAAATTAGAATGTGCTGTCCTCGTGTGCATGGGAGGGACCAGCTCATGATCGACCACAGGAAATGGCCAGCCTGTGACGAATCATTGGTGCTGGGAACTACCTTTTGCGTGCGAGAGCTGTGCATGTGTGTGCGTATATGTTAAAATGATGAACATTGGCTAAAGTTTTAGTATAAAAAAATTTGCTAGACTGTGGTCTATCCAATTTGCACCGCAGAACAGAAATGATTTTGAAAGATAAAAATGAGAGGAAAAAGAGAGAAATCTCTTTGCAAGCAGAAACTAATCCACACTAGTGCATGTTAAGTGTCGAGCCCACATGAGAAATTCGAAGAAAAAAAAATGACAGAACATGCTTTCAGGAATTGGAAGAAGCTAAATTGTGAATTTAAGATTTTGCAATGCTACATTTAATAGGAATAATTGATTGGTTGTGTTATAAGATTATACAAAATTCTAAATGCAAGCTAAATCTGAGAGATTGAGTTCTTCAAATTTAAAAACAAAGAAAAAATTCAGATTAATTTGCCAATTATTTGTTTTAGTTAAGTTTTTTTTGAATTGGTGGATTGTTCTACCAGGAAACCTGAGTTGAAAATGATATATGAATGTTGTGTGGTGAGCTTGGATGAATTGGGACCAATGTGATAGAAAGACTCCTTTTTGGAGACTGTGTGTGAGATGCAAATGAACATTGATGAATGATAGCCTGAATGAAAAGAAATTACAGGTTGAATGGTTGAAGTTGTTGGCGACTACTATGGAAAATTAGTAGAGCGACTTTGATGAAAGAGTGATTTTGAGCAGGTTGAATGTTAGAAAGAAACACGTAGCTTTTGGATTGATAATTAACTACAGAAAAAAAACAACTGGAGAACCAGTAACACATGTAGAAGATGTGTGAACTGGGAAATTGAGAAGCGTTTTGGACAGAAAGTCAAATTAAATGATGATGGAATCGTATGTAGTAAAGAACGCATTCTCCCAAAAAGTTTGTCAAGGTGTGAGGCATGGGCGTTGCCAAGCCTCAAAAGGAGGGAGTGAGTAGGACAGATAGTGGAAGATAGTAATAATACAACACTTTATGACAATGAATTTTCGAATACATTTGGTGTTATACTGTGGTAATTTTTTTTATTCTGGTGTAGATAGGTTAGCAACACGAGAGATTTAGAGATTCAAAAGAAAGACAGTTAAAAGAAAACATTTTTGAATTGGACAATTGCAGGCTAACAGGAACATAAGAACGATAAGAACTACGAGAGTTGCAAACAACAGATGAAGAGCAGTCCTTGGCAGATTATATGATCAGGACGCTCAAACTGTGTCAAAGACAAATTTACTGCCGCCTGATCTTTCCTCCTCACAGGTCGACAACCCCATCAATCCAGGAGACTGGGTCTACATCAAGGTCATCAAAAGAAAGAACTGGGCCAGCCCGCGGTGGGAGGGACCGTTCCAAGTTTTTCTTGCTACTCCCACGGCGGTAAAAATTTCTCAACGGCCCAGCTGGATTCACCTCAGCCACTGCAAGTTGCAGAGAGTGCTGGACCCCTAATTCGGAGTGGTGGGGAAGGCTGACTACAAAGGGGCCCCATCGTTTAGGGTGAGGCGTCTCAATGTTGGTGAAGAATTCATCGATCCCCACTCCGCTAGGCGAGGGGATGTCCCGGTGTCTCTGCCATCCTAGTAGCAACGGGGCTCCATATGCCAGATGGATCCTCTGCTGCGTTGTGGTTGGAGCGTGCTATGGTCTATTGACTCATCTGAACAGACCAAATGACAATGTTGCCCGTGGTAAACGATGGTCACATGATGAGAACTTTGAAGACTGGTCATGGGACCCCAGAAACCCATACGAAACCAACACTTGGTACCGGTATGTCAGGTTCACTGTGAGAGCTCACACACAGGAGGGATGCTATGTGTGTTCGAAACTCCCCCCTTCCTCCACGCAAGTTCGCTTGGAGGCCAGAGCAATGAATGTCACTGAAGCGAAACGTATGGCATCCATGGGAGGAGTTGGATATCAACGCCGAGCAGTCACAATCAGTGATGCCGACCCATCCCACTCTGGACTTGCAGACGGTGCCTATGATGAACACTTGTGGGCAAATCTCAATGTGACTGTTAGAGGATGAACAATACCACAAGTGGCCTACACGGAGAGACCAGCTGGAGTGAATTACACATGTTACATCCAAGGTAACAAGAGCCACGTCTGCATTAACGACGACTGCTCTCCAGGAGGAAACTGGATGGGAGCTTTGGACATCACCAGGATGAGAGAGCCGTTTTCAAGGTGTAAGGGCTCTACTACCGACATGGCTGCACCATCGGACGGGACCTACTTCATCCAGAGTTTCAGAAGCACTGCCTCACCTGCATCCTATGAGTGCACGTGCCTGTTCAGAATGGATCGTGGTTTTGTGGTCACCAGAGTTGTCCGATGCAGCCTGCCAACTGGACACGAGTGTGTGCGCCAGTGTGTGTGACAGAACACACCTACAGACTAGAACATCATCAGCTGACGAAAACACGAGCACATATACAACTTCTTAGGCGTGGCAGATGTGATAATGATAATGAGACGTGGATTGCGTAGATGCTGTTCTGTTGAGCATGTTTTACGGAAACTTGTTGATTTGACCATCAAATATGCTTCGCAAGTGATGGATACAATGATGTACTGTTTCTGTGTTTTTCTTTTTCTTTTTTATTGATAGCATTCTGGTCGCCTGTGGCAACGGGGCCGTGTAAGAATTTTCCTGCTAATGACATCTGGCCAGCAGGTTTTTCGCTTACACAATAAGTTGATCTGGGGTATTGAGGTAATGCCTCATCTTCACTGGAAAGTGTTGCTATCATTGTTTGTTGTTTTTATTTTTGCTGTTCTTCTTTCTTCATTATACATATATATATGTTTTTTTCTTACTTGTCTTTGTTGTTTGGGGTGACATAATCATATGATAAAACAGGAGGGAGATGTTAGGGTTTTCCAGGTTATCTTTATCGTAGGATTATGTTGGAATGTAGACTATAATGATTAAATCAATCTTGTCTTGCCCTCACAATGCAGAGTAAGATGAAGTGGTTGCTTCCTCTGCTTGATTGACCAGCTGCAGGGGAAGCAATCTAAGTTGTTCTGTTTCCCACAACAGTGTAAAACACCCCCTGGTCTGATCTTATCAGAGGCCGGGGGTTCACCAAACCTGTCCACTCTCACCCCCACTCTGTTCTTCCTAATAAATATGCCCTTGCAGGGAGGAGACTTTTAGATTTCATTCCTGTAGCGAGTGATCTCTCCACCTGCAGGTGTCTAAAAGAACTTGCCTTGTCTCCCGTGTGGTTCTTGCAAAATAAGTTGGAGTGAGCAAATCTCTAACAGCCGCCATGACGGAACTCAAAAGCAAACTCCATGAGGAGAAGCAGAAAGAGTTAGCCGTTACCAGGGAGACATTACTGCGGCAGTATGAAATGGAGCTGATGAGAGTGATCAAAATCAAAGATGGAGAGATCCAGCGACTGAATGCCTTGGTCCTCAGCCTGAGGGACGACTCCATGGACAAGGTGATCCGCTCAATCCGTGTCTGACTATCCGCACGCCACGTCGGGCTCCGATGCGGCCGCTACCGTATTGTGTAGCTTGTCCCCAGTAAGCGTCGCGGCGCTCCGTTGCGGTCTCAACGGCCCGGTGTGGCGCAATGTCTGCTCAGGTGAGGAGCGGGGGCGCTTTGCTGGCGGAGGTGGAGGAGACGCGGCGGTGTTGGGAGACCGAGCGGTGTCGCCTCCGCCAGGAGCGCGGAAGAAACCCTGGCAGCGGCCCAGCAGGCCTGGCAGTCCCGAGCGGACGAGCTCCGATCGGCTCATCACCAGCATCGGGAGGAGCTGAGCCGAACCAAGAGAGACTGCGAGAGGGAGATCCGCTGACTGGTAGGACTGATCAGATGCGCGGTGCATGGCTATGTTCCCAATTTCGTCGTATACCTGCAGTGCAATGACACCTAAGGCATTCTATTCTATTTCACAAGAAGAAAATGTCCGGTTGCTCGCTTCGCTTTTGTCACAGCAAAGGTGTTCTAGTCGATTCAAGAAAAAAATTGGCCGGTTGCTCTCTTTGTTTTTGTCACAATTCTGGCAAATGAGTTTGCCCGCCTGCCTGAACGCTCCCCGTTTGTACATCCAGATGGATGAGATCAAGCTGAAAGACAGAGCGGTTAGTGTTTTGGATAAAGCCCTGGGGCCGGCCACGTCCACCGCCTTCAGCTGCAGACTCAGGCTGCCGAGCAGCAGATCGCTGCCCTGAGGGATTCCCAAAGGGCGGGCCTAAACTACCCTGGAAGTGGGGTCAACGCCGCTACTAGCAATCCTCTTCATAGCGTAAGCCACCTCATCACACACTTGCAGTACGCATGACTTAGTTCGTTGCTGGAGGAAGGTAGCACAAAAACAGTTTTGAACTTTGAACGAGTGGTTGTGTGTGTGTGTGTGTTGCGGGGCGTTTTGAGTCTCAGGAGGATCGGGACACGCGACGGTTTCATCTGAAAATCGCTGAGCTCAGCGCAGTCATCAGGAAACTGGAGGATCGAAACGCCCTGCTTTCTGAAGAGCGCGATGAACTGGTAATTTATTGACGGCACGCTTGAAGGTTTGCGCTACCTTTGATGCGCGCCATCCAGCGAGGCACCCATTGCGCTTGCTTATTAGTTGAGCGGCGCGGCGAGTCGGTTGCCTGGTAGATGTCTTTTATTGGGAGCCAATGCCACGATTCCGTTCAAACCGATGCAAAAGGAATGGATACGTTCTGGCCCGCGTGTTGTGCGTCTTTCACATCCCGCACTTCATGCTTGCAGCTAAAGCGACTGAGAGAAACAGAAAGCCAGTTTCTGCCACTCCTGTACAAAAACAAACGCCTGAGCAGGAAGAATGAAGAACTCTCGCTGGTGCTGTGTCGCCTTGAAAACAAAGTGCGCTTTGTCACCCAGGAGAACGAGGAGATGGCAAGCTTGGTAAGTCGACGTGGACAACGGCGGCGTGCCAACAGAGTCCACTGCATTTGTGTTCCACAGAGAAGGCCTAGTTCGCTCAATGACCTGGACCGCGGTTGCGGCCAGCAGGACGGTGAAATGGAGTTCCTTCAAGTTGTGGAGCAGCGGCACATCATCGACGACTTGTCCAAGGTCTTCAGGCAGGCGACTCGGTGCACGTACGGCAGCGCCGCGCTCGCTCGCTGTCGCCAGGAAACCTTTTCCGTCCAAAGCTTGGCCGGCGGCCACCATCCAAAAAATTGGCCCCTTAAATTCCGACCTTTCAAGCAGGAGCATTGTGCGCACGCGTTTGAACACGCTTTAGACTTGTTTTGCCGTTTTCAGCAGCTCAAAGCTCCCGTTTTGTCAGCGCCTTTGCCACTCGCTGTGCGCTAAAAACGACGGACTCGCCCGGCTGCTCAGCCCGTCAACCATTAGCTGCGAGCGCGACGTCATTGTCCGTAGGCAGCTAGCGGCAAAATGCACCCTGTTAGAGTTGCGCTCGCTCCAACTTATTTTGGAAGAACCAAATGGGAGACAAGTAAGTTCTTTTGGACACCTGCAGGTGGAGAGTCCATCCGTTGTACGAATGAAGTCTGACTCTCGGCTCCTGCACGAGCATTTTTATTAAGAGAAACAGGGTGGGTGTAAGCGTGGATTGAATGGAGAAAGCCCTTGACCTCTAGTCAAAACATAGCAAGGGGTGTTTTACAACTTTGTGTAGGAAGTTGCTATCCCTTATGATAGGGATAAATAAGGGATAAATAATATTATTTATTACAGGTTGCAGTCAAAGTCAAAGCAACATAATCATACGATAAAGATAATCTGGAAAACCCTGACACACCCTGTAGTTGTCACTTTTGGAAAAGACGAGCGTCCCTCCAATCATCGCCGGTGACGTGTTTTTCAGGCTCTGGAGACAGGAGCTCATGTCAGAAATGTCATTGTGAGTCGCGTTTGTTTCTGCGCCGGAGCCGTTCGTTCCCTTTGCATCCAAAGAATCTCAAAGGCGGATTATTTGTGTCGACAGGAGAGAGATTTGCTGCTACGATACCGACGTCGAGAATCTCTGAGGAGGAACAAAGCGTGAGGTCCTGCAAGGTGAGTCTGTTTGTTTGCGGCTGCTTGGTGTTGCGCAAGATGAAATGGCCTTTTTCTCGCTATCGTTCCTCTCGTCGATTCATCGTGAGGTGTCGCTTCAGTTTGTTCAGAGAGATGTTTGCTTCCGCGCCCGCAGGTCATCGAAACATTTTACGGCTACGACGAAGACGTGTTGGTGGACTCGGACGGATCGTCCTTGTCTTTTCACACCGACAGAACCCCCGACACGGAACCCGAAGAGGTAGCCCGCCATTTCTGCCAGCGTATTGGCGCCAAACATTCCTCTTCAGCCTGGAATCGGACTCGTCTTTGCGTCGCGGGTGCTTTGTCGCCGGTCTGACTGATTCTGGTACTAGTGCTGTGTTGCATTGGTGTGTGCATGAGGAGGCGGAGCTTCGCTACTGCCAGCTGACGCAAGAATATCAAGCGCTGCAACGAGCCTACGCTCTGCTCGCCCAGACCAGCGGAGGGGACTACGACGCCGAGAAGGAGATCAAGGTGGCGCCCCTTCCCGCAACCCCCGGCCGGGTCGCAGCCTCCCCGTTCTCACCCAGCCTCGGGTGTTCTCTGGTCTGAAAGGAGGAGGAGGAGCCTCCCTCCTCCTCCTTTCAGGCCAGAGAAAAGCTGATGGTAGAAATGGGTCACTATCAAAGCAGAGTAGCAGATCTGGAGTCAGCGCTGAAGCAACAAGGACAGGTAAGCTCATCAATGAGCACACCTTTTTCTCAGACAAAATAGCTACATTCTTCAGTCACTCATTCGTCTGGCATTACTGGACCAACCCCCCCCCCCCCCCCCCCCCCCTGAACGTGGCTGGGAAAATGCGGAGAAAAGCAAATGTCATTTTCCAGTCAACCAAAGAATTTGTGGATGAAAATGACACAACATTCCAAAGCTGTCCACGCGTTTGTCTCTTCTAGAATGTCAAGTGGGTGGAGGAGAAGCAGCTGCTGCGTCAGAGCAATCAGCAGTTGGCCGAAAAGGTGACGGAAAGAAAGGCGCTGGGCGGAGTCGCTTGGCGTCACACCCGTCGGGAAGCCCCGCAGATGAGGTCTGACTGTCTTTTCAGGTCAGGCGGATGGAGGCGGAAGAAGCGCGTCTGAAAGAGCACATCCAGGATATCCGAGACCAAAACGAACTGCTTGAGTTCCGCATCCTGGAGCTGGAGGTGGGAAGACTCGCACAAGCGTGTTGAGGCCAGAGATGTGACAGACGGACGGACGGACGGATGCATGCCTCTGCCTTTCAGGAGAGGGAGTGGCGCTCCCCCGTCTTGAAGTTTCTGCAAGTCCGTTTCCCAGACGGCCTCAGCCCTTTGCAGATCTACTGCGAGGCCGAGGGCGTGAGCGTACGTAAGGCGTCCCTCGCAACCCTAACCTTAACCCGAGGTCCCAGAACACCTTACATTGCTCCTTGCGCCTTTCCCCCGGACATCGTCATCAGTGATCTGATGAAGAAGCTGGACATCCTGGGCGATAACGCCGTAAGTGTATGTCGAACTCCTTATGTTCGCACTCAACGAGACTCGGCGGCTCAAATGTGACTTTTGGAAGGCTTTGCGCTGAAAGAAGCTTGTTGACGCTGTGCCTTTGGGCTCTTGCAGAATCTCACCAACGAGGAGCAGGTGGTCGTGATTCACGCCAGGACCCTTCTCACCCTAGCCGAGAAGGTAACGCGCACGTCCACGCACGCTCTCGCATTCTGCTTATGTGACAGCAGCCTTTCCTCAGTGGTTAGAATACATCAAAGTGACCAAGTCAGCACTTCAACAGTAGATGTTGGACATTGAAAGTGAGAAGGTAGACAGACACGCGACATCAGCCAAGGGGAACTCCGGCAATGTGCCCCAACAATTCTGACTTTGAGCTGTGCTAGGATATGTTCTGTAAGCAGAAGGGCTACCTGGATGAAGAGTTGGACTTCAGGAAGCGTTCCATGGACCAGGCTCATAAGGTAAGCCGCCCTCAAATCTCCCGCCGGACCACTGATGGACGAGGATTGCGGCCCAGAGGATCCTGGAGCTGGAGACCATGTTGTACAAGGCGCTACCGCAGCGGGACTGCCCTGCCACGGACGGCGAAAAAGCCAGCCACGCTGGCGTGAATGACGTGCTGACGGCGGATCAGAGAGAAGAGCTTAGGAGCGCCGTGGACCAATGGAAGCGAGCCCTGATGTGCGAGTTGAGGGAGCGCGACGCTTGCATCCTCCAAGAGAGAATGGATCTGCTGCACAGCGCGCAACAGGTAAGGGCCCAAAGCCAGCCCGGCACTTACTTGCACGCTTACTGGCTTTTGAAGGCCACTTTCCATTTGTCCGTCCTAGAGGAACAAAGAGCTGAAAGAATTCATCGAAGCTCAGAAGAGACAAATCAAACAATTGGAGGAGAAGTTTCTGGTTCTCTTTCTATTCTTCTCCTTGGCCTTCATTCTGTGGCCCTAACACCAGCTGGTGAGTGAGCTCCAGCGGCACCGCACTCGACACCTCCGATACACTGCCAGCCGGTCTCAGACGTTGGCAGACGCTCCGATGCCGACGTATACCCCCCGCCACGGTGACAGAGGCACCGCGTCACACCGGCGCTCATCCAATCAGAAGGCAGGAAAGGCAAATTCACATGCAGGGCACTCTTGAACCAGAAGAGAGCGCCACAAAAAACGGTTGTTGCCCCAAACGCGCACTAAAAAGGGTCAGAATAACAAGAGTCTCACCGGCCAGCCGGGGCCACCCGTCCATCCATTTCTTCAGGGGGGGGGGAAAATTGGAGTCACCGGTGAGTACATTTTGCATTTAGCTCTGCTTTTCTGCTTCTGTCTTCAAGTGTGTGGCATCCTGCGACCAAAGATTCAGCCAACCCCAAAGCGGTTGACCTCAACGTCCCACCACCATGCCGACCAGAGCAGGTGACGTGATGCTTTGGACATCCTTCCGTCTCAGATGCCCAAAAGTAATCTTTGCCACATCTGCGGCAATACAGTGTCTTTTCAAAGGTGCAAATAAATCCAGCGTGGGCGGAACACGCACGTCTTCGTTTTTTCCCGCTTTGTTTGTGTGACAGCTGTTGTGAAAATTTTATACAAATAAAGTTGTATAGTACAGGTTTGGCCAAGCCGCAATTCCTGAACCGCATGCGGCTCTTTGCTTGGATTCATGCGGCCCTTTTATGTTCATATCAACATTTGTGTGTGTGTGTGTGTGGGGGGGGGGGCGGTTGTGCGTGTTGGCTTCACTTGAGTTCAATTTGGTATTTTGGTCTAAAGCGCATGTGGTGAAATTCCACAAAGTAGGATGGGCAAACACATTCCAGTAAACTATTAGTGTCAATTGGGCTCTCGAAATGGCAGGGAAAAGATGCACAGCAAAACGGAAATATGTAGATGAACACAGGACGTTTTTATCAGAGTGGGAAAGTTTCTATTTTTTGTTGAACGTGATGGCAAACCATTCTGCCTGATATGTCAGACCTCAGGGCATTTCAAAGATTCAAATCTTCAGCGCCATGCACTTCAGCTCACTCCATTGATCAGGCGTCGAACCCGCAACATCATGCTTAAGAGGTGGACATGCTAACCAGTGCGCCATTATGTCAACGCATAATAACTAAGTCTACTGATCAAAACAGCGGTTACTATATGACGTCGCTACGTCGTGGTCAAGTGACGCAGACAAGACATCAATGGACGGACCTTCCTCCGAAATTAGAATCCGTGGGCAGAGTTAACTTGTTTAAAAGGGAGTGGGCAGAAGAAATATTTAATTTATTTAAATCTATTTTGAGTGCACACCATTATGCCAATGCATAACAACTGTAAATCTACTAAACAAAACAGCGGTTGCTATATGACATCTGCCACGTTGTGGTCACGTGACAGACGTGACGTCGATGGGCGAAACTTCCGCCGGAATTCAAATCCGCGGGGAGCGTTAACTTGTTTAAAAGGGAGTGGGCAGAAGAATTATTTAATTTATTCAAATCCATTTGGAGTGTGCGCCATTATGTCAATGCATAACAACTGTAAGTCTACTAAACAAAACGGCGGTTGCTATATGACGTCTGCCACGTCGTGGTCACGTGACGCGGACGTGACGTCGACGCCTACTTTACATCCCACCGATCACAGGACCCCTTGGCTGCATAACCGCGCCCCCTTCCCAACCAATCGGATTTGCTATACACGAAAACGACGCCAATGGGCGGGCTCTTCCGCCAGAATTTAAATCCGTGGGCGTGGCTCGCAACAGGAAGTAGGAAAATGGCGATGTTGACAAAGACACAGCGGATGGTAACATACGACTAACGAGAGAAATATTTTTATTTTCTGCTTGCAACTGGACCGTCCAGAGCGTACACGGTAAGTACAACTCATCGTTTTTAAAAATAAGTACTTTTCTGTCACGTGCTGGTGCCACCTGCGACGGGACCACGCCCCCCCTGTCAGTGGAATCACCATCACCTGCCACGGGTTCATGGACAGCGCTATATCAGCGCCGCAAGCGCAGAACCGTGTGCCAGTCTGTCCCTTGATGCTGCTTCGCTCATCAATCCCAGAGAGAATTGACTCACTTGACTACTTGAAACCCTCGGAGAACCGTTGTCCTCTCCAGCCCGATCGCCGCTCCAGCGCCAGCTGTTCCCATCATCCCCTTCAAATAAAGTCCGTCGTTACGCACTTGGCTGTACTGTCCGATCCTTAACAGTACAGACTGGCCAACACGATGCAGTCAGCGAACGACGAGACGGCATTGGGCCGACTGGAGCAAGCCGAGACCGCCATCAGCAGCCTGTCCGCCGACATCCGGAACCTGATCGAGGTTGGTCAGCAACAACAGCTGCAGCAGCAGGAGATGGCCCAAGCCCTCCAGAGACTGTCGGTGGCTGCGTCCCCGGCTGTCACGGCACCCCCGCACCGCCCGTCTGCCGAGGCCAGGAGGCTCGTGGACGTCCCGGAGCCCCGCCTCGGCAACATCGAAAAGTTCAACGGCGATCCCAAGCACGTGAGGGCGTTTGTGACCAACTGTCGCATAATGTTCAGCCTCCAGCCCGTCATGTTTGCGTCAGAATCAGCCAAGGTCGGTTTCGTTCTAACCCACCTCACGGGCGAGGCGCGGCTATGGGGTTTGGCAGAGTATGAACGGATGGCCCCGGCATGCGATTCCTTCGACGCCTTCGCAGAGGAATTGCTCTTCCTGTTCGACCTGGGATCCGCCGCCGAGGCGAGGAACTGGCGACGCTGCGTCAGGGTAGCCGATCGGTCGCGGAGTACGCCCTTAAATTCCAGACGTTGGCCGGCAGCAGCGGATGGAATGCGCCAGCGCTCGTTAGCACGTTCCTAAACGGCCTCGCGGATTATATGAAGGACGAACTGGTGTCTTACGATCGCCCGCGAACCCTGAGGGGCGCGATGGACTTGGCGGCCCGAGTAGACCGGCGGATCCGGACGCGGCGGCGCGATCGGGAGAGGAGGTCCCCGCGGAATCCGCGTGGCCACATTCCTCCGTCTGCTGGGGACCCGCCCACCACTCCACCCGCCGAGCCCATGGATCTGGGAGGGGCTCGGGTCTCCTCGGAGGAGCACCGTCGACGCCTCTCGCTGGGCTTGTGTTTTTACTGTGGGGAGGGGGGCCATCGGGTGGTGGGGTGCCCGCTAAAAGGCCGGAGCTCACGCGGCGTCGGGGGGATCCGCCTGATTGGCGAGGTGGCTTTCGTGACAGAACCGGTTAAGGTACTGCTCTCCGGCAATCACCACGAGACCATCCAGTTTTTTCTTCTTTCCCTCCCAGGACAGCAGCTCATCCTGGGGCACCCTTGGTTGCGGCAGCACAACCCGGTGCTGGACTGGGAGGTGGGGTTTGTACGGCAGTGGAGCGAACGCTGCCATCGAGTGTGCCTGAAGGCGGCCACCAGCCCACTCGGCAGAGCCCCGCCCAGGTACAGTCCCGACATCTCCAATGTCCCAGCAGTTTATCACGAACTCAAGGAGGTTTTTAGTAAAGCCAGGGCCGCTTCTCTTCCTCCACACCGGTCCTACGATTGCGCCATCGACCTGTTGCTCGGCACCTTCCCTCCCAAGGGACGCATCTACTCCCTGTCCGCTCCTGAGCGCCGGGCTATGGAGGAGTACATCCGGGAGTCCCTGGCAGCCGGCATCATACGGCCGTCCTCTTCACCTGCGGGAGCGGGGTTTTTCTTCGTGAAGAAGAAGGAGGGCACGCTCCGCCCGTGTATCGACTACCGGGGAATAAACGCAATCACCGTAAAGAACCGATGCCCTCTGCCTCTTCTTTCTTCCGCCTTTGAGAGCCTTCAGGGTGCCACCATCTTCACCAAGCTGGATCTCCGCAACGCCTACCACCTGATCCGCATCCGGGAGGGAGACGAGTGGAAGACGGCTTTCAACACCCCGAGCGGACACTACGAGTACTTGGTGGTTCCGTTTGGGCTCACCAACGCCCCAGCAGTTTTCCAGGCACTGATAAACGACGTGTTACGAGACATGCTGGACAAATTTGTGTTCGTTTATTTGGACGACATCCTCATCTTCTCCCGCTCGCTTCCTGAGCACATCAAGCATGTTCGGGCGGTGCTGCGACGCCTCCTAGAAAATTCGCTCTACGTGAAGGCAGAGAAGTGCGAGTTCCACGCCCCCTCTGTCAAATTCCTCGGCTACGTGGTGCGTGAGGGATCCATCGAAATGGACCCTGGGAAGGTGGAGGCGGTCACATCATGGCCTGTTCCCGAGACACGCAAGCGGCTGCAACAATTCTTAGGTTTCGCGAACTTTTATCGACGTTTTATCCGTGGATACAGCACGGTGGCCGCGCCACTCACCGCCCTTACCAGCCCCGCCTCCCCATACAAATGGACAGAACGGGCGGAACAGGCATTTCAGGAGCTTAAGAGGAGGTTCACATCCGCTCCCATCCTCAGAGTTCCCGATCCCGACAGACAGTTCGTGGTCGAAGTGGACGCCTCGGACGTGGGTGTCGGGGCGGTGTTGTCTCAACGTAGCCGCCAAGACGATCGTCTCCATCCGTGCGCCTTCTTTTCTCGCCGTTTGTCAGCCTCAGAAAGGAACTATGACATCGGTAATCGGGAGCTCCTCGCCGTCAAGTTGGCTTTGGAGGAGTGGCGACATTGGCTGGAGGGCGCCACCACTCCGTTCATTGTCTGGACCGACCACCGCAACTTGGAGTATCTGAGATCGGCCAAGAGACTGAACGCGAGACAAGCACGGTGGGCTCTGTTCTTTGACCGGTTTGAGTTCTCTCTTTCCTACAGACCGGGTTCCCGTAACGCGAAGGCGGACGCCCTGTCGCGTTTGTTTCCTGGTGGGGAGGAGGGACAGGGTCCGCCTCCCACTATCCTCCCGAGCTCGGAGGGTCGCCTGTTCGTCCCTGAAGGCCTGCGATCGGCCGTGCTGCAATGGGCGCACGACTCACGCCTGGCCTGTCATCCCGGCGCTGCACGCACGAGGTACGTGGTGGCACAGCGTTTCTGGTGGCCCACCTGGCAAGTGGACACCAGCGATTACGTCAGGGCCTGCTCAATCTGTAACCGCTACAAGACGTTTACTCGTCCTCCGGCCGGGCTGCTTCAACCCTTGCCGGTTCCCCAGCGTCCCTGGTCTCACCTGTCAATTGACTTTGTCACAGGCCTCCCCCCCTCAGAGGGAAACACGGTGGTCCTCACGGTGGTAGACCGTTTTAGCAAGATGACGCATTTCATCCCTCTGCGTAAGCTCCCATCTGCGAAGCAGACGGCGTCCATCATGGTGCGGGAGGTGTTTCGTCACCACGGTCTTCCACAAGACATCGTGTCAGACCGAGGACCTCAATTCGCGTCCACCTTCTGGATGGAGTTCTGCCGACTCCTCGGCGCCACGCCCAGCCTCTCCTCGGGGTTTCACCCTCAGTCCAACGGTCAAGCGGAGCGCCTGAACCAGGAACTGGCTAGGGCTCTCCGATGCATGGCCGCCGGGGACCAGCGCGGGTGGGTTCAACAGCTTCCCTGGGTAGAGTATGCTCACAATTCCCTTCCCAGCTCGGCCACGGGACTTTCGCCTTTCCACTGCGTCTTCGGGTACCAGCCACCCTTGTTCGCCCACCAGGAGCGTGGTGCGGCGTGCCCGTCGGCCCAGGCTTGTGTCCGCCGTTGTCATCGTGCCTGGGCGAGGGGCCGGGTCACTCTTCTCCGCTCTGTTTCAGGCTACGCCCGCCAGGCGAACAAGCACCGGACGCCGGCTCCGGAGTACAGAGTGGGGCAGCGTGTGTGGCTCTCGACGCGGGATTTGCCGCTGCGAGCGGGATCCCGCAAACTGGCGCCCCGCTTTGTTGGACCGTTCCCTATCCAGAAGGTGATTGGCCCGGCCGCAGTCCGTCTGCTCCTTCCAGACTCCATGAAGGTTCATCCCACGTTCCACGTGTCCCGTGTGCGGCCCATCCATGAGAGCGCGTTGGCGCCGGCGCCCGTTCCGCCGCCGCCGCCCCTGCTCGTCGATGGGGGCCCGGCTTACGCTGTCCGCTCCCTGCTCCGATCGCGGCGGCGTGGTCGGGGCCTACAATATCTCGTGGACTGGGAGGGTTATGACGACGCGCACCGCTCCTGGGTTCCGAGCCGCTGGATACTCGACCGTTCGCTCATCACGGAGTTCCATCGCTGTCATCCGGACCAACCGGGTCCTCGGCGCGGGCGCCCGTGGAGGGACGAGGGGACCAGGGGTGAGGGTCCGGGGAGGTCTTGCCCACCGGTACCGGGGTCTTCTGCCCCCGCGCCCGTCGAGCCTGCGTCTGGCGAGGTGTCGGACGTTTCAGCGGTGTGCTGACCCCTCCACCTGGCCGCCCGGGGTATTGCCTTCCTTTTTTTTGTTTTTTTTTGTTTGTTTTTTGTTGTTGTTTTGTTGTTTTCGGTTCCTGGGGACGTCGGGAGCCGTCCCTTGTGGGGGGGGTTCTGTCACGTGCTGGTGCCACCTGCGACGGGACCACGCCCCCCCTGTCAGTGGAATCACCGTCACCTGCCACGGGTTCATGGACAGCGCTATATCAGCGCCGCAAGCGCAGAACCGAGTGCCAGTCTGTCCCTTGATGCTGCTTCGCTCATCAATCCCAGAGAGAATTGACTCACTTGACTACTCGAAACCCTCGCAGAACCGTTGTCCTCTCCAGCCCGATCGCCAGCTGTTCCCATCATCCCCTTCAAATAAAGTCCATCGTTACGCACTTGGCTGTACTGTCCGATCCTTAACACTTTTGTTGCCCTGAAAAGCGAGTGAGTGTGGCGTTTGGGGGGGAACGTCGAATTTCGACGATTATTTCGACTGGTCAACGGTTGTAAATGATTGCGTTGATTAAAAACTTTATTTAACTCTACTCTTAACTTTGCCGTTTCAGATATGCGGGTATTACACCGCGGAAATGACGTCAATAGGCTGAACTGTCGCCAAAATTCAAATCTGTGGGCGCAATGGCCTTGAGCGAGACAACGGATACAAACACGACGACTATCAACAGAAATATCTTTATTTTCTGCTTGCAAGTGGACCGTCTAGAGCGTACACGGTAAGTACAACTCATTAGGTTTAAAAAGATTTACGTTTGTGTAGTTTGCGTTGCGTTACATCTGTGAATGTTGGTTGAGGCTAAATGTTAATGTTTAATTTCCTTCCTTTAGGTTCCACGGTGTTTGTTGGCTGTAAGTTTTCCACTGCAAGAAGAGGCTCGTATCATTGACCAGGAGCGAGCTACAATTGTGAGTAGCCATAACATTTATCTTAAACACTTCCTATTTCATGTCTAACAGTACTTGATTTAACAAATAACCATAAATAAATACAGTGTGGGCACTGAAGTTAACATATGTGATTATACTGCCTAATCTGTCACCGAGTATATTGTTGCAAAGTAATATAAGATCCAAAGTTGTAATTCAGAATAGTTTTCAAAAGAAGGCCATTAGAATTATATACAAGTCTGATTACCCTGAACATAATAGCAAGCTATTAATAAAAATCACAAATTCTTCAATTCAAAGATTTGGTAGATTATCAGACAAATAATGTCTAACAGTAATTGATTTAACACATCACGATAAATAGATTGAGTGTGGGCACTCTCAAGTTAACATATGTGATTATACTGCCTAATCTGTTACAGAGTATGTTGTTGCCAAGTAATGTAGAATAGATCCAAAGTAGTAATCCAGAATAGTTTTGAAAAGGCCATTAGAATAATAAACAAATCTGATTACCTTGAAGATAATAACAAGCTAAGTGTTTAATATTAAGTTTTAAGTAATATTAAATATTAAGTTAGTATTAAAGTAGTTTAAAACGAGGGCCCTTCACTCAACCTTTAACCCTATTTATTCACCTTCTAGGCTAAGTGTTAAAGGCTAAATGTTAAAGGGTAAGTGTTAGAGGCTAAGTGCCAGAGGCTAGGCGCCAGAGGCGAGTTTTTGTGGGCTGAAGTTTTAGTGGGGTTAGTGTGAATACAATCCAAAAGAATACAACAGAGTACAATACAATATAATATAATACATAGATTAAATTCAATAGCTCTTACTACTTCCCATTAAATAAATTAAATACGTCTTACTTGTTCCCAATCCTTTTCAAAAAAGTTGTTTAAAACGAGGGCCCTTCACTCAACCTTTAACCTCTACCACCGCACGTCACATTGTGTTGTATCTGTGAATGTTGGTTGTGGCCAAATGATAGTTTTCTTTCATTCGTTTAGGTTCCACGGTGTTTGTTGGCTATATGTTTTCCAATGTCAGAAGGATGAAAATACAAAGTACAACGCTTGGACGTGGGCAAAGACGTCACCGGTGAGTCCTTCCTTCCTATTTATTTACCTTCTAGGTGCTAGAGGCTAAGTGTTAGAGGCTAAGTGTTAGAGGCTAAGTGTTAAAGGCAACACAATACGAACAACACAACACAATACGAACAACTCAACACAATACGAACAACTCAACACAATACGAACAACACAATATGAACAACACAACACAATACGAACAACACAACACAATACGAACAACACAACACAATACAAACAACACAACACATTACTAACAACACAACACATTACTAACAACACAACACAATACGGACAACACAACGTTACTGCACTGAACAACACGATACCGCACTGAACAACATGATACCGCACTGAACAACACGATACCGCACTGAACAACACCATGCCGCACTGAACAACACCATGCCGCACTGAACAACACCATCCCGCAATGAACAACACCATGCCGCACTGAACAACACCATGCCGCACTGAACGACACCATGCCGCACTGAACGACACCATGCCGCACTGAACGACACCATGCCGCACTGAACGACACCATGCCGCACTGAAAGACACCATCCCGCACTGAAAAACACCATGCCGCACTGAACAACACCATCCTGCACTGAACAACACCATCCCGCACTGAACAACATTATGCCGCACTGAAAAAAATCCAAACCTTTGATCTATTTCTTTAAACAATTTATGTCACGCCACTATTCTCATAGTGGCGGGCCTCTTGACCAAATTGACTAACAATATTGCTTTAAGCTGTTACAGAATACATTTTTAGCCAAGCAAAGAAATCAAAAAGTAAAAATCACATTTGTGCTTCTCCAAACAATTTATGTCACGCCACTATTCTCATAGTGGTGGGCCTCTTGATCAAATTGACTAACAATATTGCTTTAAGCTGTTACAGAATACATTTTTAGCCAAGCAAAGAAATCAAAAAGTAAAAATCACATTTGTGCTTCCATGCGTGACTCACAATCCGACACCGTGTTCCTGTTTTATTTCTATTTTAACTAATTTAGCTTATTGTGGCCCCTTTTTGGTCTCATGTTTTGGTCTGGCGCCATCTTTTGGACAAATTTGGAATTTCAGCTCTGCCAATTTATTCCTGTGAACAATCCATATTTTACCATTTGCACCACCTTTACCATTAACCCCCATGTTACATGACAATATATATACATATACTATATATATACATATACTATATATATATATATATATATATATATATATATATATATATAAGTAGAAAGTGCAGCAGTGATAATTATGCAATAGTGCAAGTAGGCATAACAGTATTCAAGAGTGTGCAGAGGAATGCTAAACCATGTATTAAACTTCTATTTAAAGGGTTTATACAAGTTCAGTAAAGTTGGTAGTGCGAGATAGTGCAAGATAGAGGTCCGTAGTGTCATAAAGTACAGTTCTGTGAATGTGTGATGCAGAGTTCAGTTTAGAGCTCAACAGTTCTAGTGTTCAACAGTCTGATGACAGCAGGGAAAAAGTTGTTGCAGAACCTGGTGGACCTGCAGCGGATGCTGCGAAACCTCTTCCCAGAGGGCAGCAGGGAGAACAGTCCATGGTGGGGGTGTGATGGGTCATGGATGATGTTACGGGCACGGGACATGCAGCGCTGAGATGAAATGTCCTCAATGGAGGGAAGAGGAACCCCTATGATCCTCTCTGCTGTCCTCACCACTCTCCTCACGTTCTTCCAATCGGAGGCGGTGCAGCCTCCACACCACACAGAGAGACAGCTTGTCAGAATGCTCTCTATGGTGCTCCTGTAGAACGTCCTCATGATGGGTGGGGGCAGGTGGGCTCTCCTCATCCTCCGCAGGAAGTACAAGCGCTTCTGTGCCCTCTTGACCAGTGCCGTAGTGTTCATAGTGCAGGTGAGGTCTTCTGTGATGTGGACCCCCAGGAATTTGGTGTTGCTGACCACCTCCACAGCTGAGCTGTTGATGATCAGTGGAGCGTGGTGAGGCTGTTTTTTCCTGAAGTCGACGATGATCTCCTTCATCTTCTCCACATTCAGGATCAGGCTGTTGTCTCTGCACCAGCCCACCAGCTGCTCCACCTCCTCTCTGTAGTCCAGGTCGTTGTTTTCTCTGATGAGCCCCACCAGCGTTGTGCCGTCTGCGAACTTCACGATGTGATTGGTGGTGAACCTGGGGACGCAGTCGTGTGTCATCAGGGTGAACAGCAGGGGGCTCAGGACGCAGCCCTGAGGGGAGCCTGTGCTGAGGGTGATGACATCAGAGGTGTTCTGTCCGACCCGGACTGACTGAGGACTGTTGGTGAGGAAGTCTAGCAGCCCAGTTGCGAAGGGGGGTGTTGAAGCCCAGGTGTTCCAATTTTCCTACCAGATGCTGTGGGATGATGGTGTTAAACGCTGAGCTGAAGTCCAGGAACAGCATCCGCACATGGGTGTTCTTCTCCTCCAGGTGAGCCAGGCTCAGGTGAAGAACGGAGGAGATGGCGTCCTGAGTGGAGCGGTTTTGCCGGTCGGCAAACTGGAACGGGTCAAATAATGGGGGGAGTCTGGAAACGATGTGACCTTTAAGCAGCCTTTCGAAGCACTTCATCATGACCGGAGTCAGTGCAACAGGTCATTAAATGAGGTGATTTGAAGTTTCTTCGGCACCGGAATGATGGAGGCAGTCTTAAAGCACGCTGGCACTGTGGCTTGGCCCAGCGAGGTGTTAAAAATGTCTGTGATGACCCCAGCCAGCTGACTTGCACATTCCCTGAACACACGCCCAGGAATGTTGTCGGGGCCAGGGGCCTTACGGGGGTTGACTCTCCTCAGGGTCTTACACATCGGCGGAGTCAAGGCAGAGTACCTCCTCTTCCTGATGGGGGACAGTTTTAACTGCTGGAGTGCCGTTTAGTGCCTCGAACCTCCCAAAGAAGTTATTTAGACCATTTAGAAAGTCAGCATCAACTTCACCCACCGGGGGGGGTTAGGGGGGGGGGGTTGGTGCGGGGGTGATTTGTAGTCTGTAATCGCCCGTATGCCTTGCCACATACTCCTGTTGTTGTTGGCATCGTGGAAACAATCCTGAATTTTTCGACTGCGGTCTCGCTTCGCTACCCTGATGGCACGGTTCAAGTTGGCTCTCGCTGTCCTCAGTGTCTCCTTGTCGCCAGACTTGAAGGCAGAGTTCCGCGCTCGTAGCGTTTGACGTACCTCCTCAGTCATCCAGGGTCGTTGGTTGCCCCGGGTGATGATATTCTTAGTGGTGCTGACGTCCTCGGTGCATTTGTTGATGTAGGCTGACACAGTCATGGCACACGCATGTCAAATCTACATCGGGAAAACTGGGAGGGAGGGAGGGAGGCAGGCAGGCAGGCAGGGAGGCAGGCAGGGAGGCAGGCAGGGAGGCAGGCAGGCAGGCAGGCAGGCAGGCAGGCAGGCAGGCAGGCAGGCAGGCACGCAGGCAGGGAGGCAGGCAGTGTCTGTCTGTTGAGGTTTTCACCTTGTTCTTCTCCTGCTGAAGTTCTAACTGGACGTCCATCAGTTTGGCTCTCAGCTCGTCATTGGCGGCCTGAAGGGCGCCCGTTCACTCCGCCTTGGCCCGCCCTGCCGGAGCTCGTTTGGACATCTCTTACTCGAGTCTCGCCCGGTCGTCAGTCAGAGATCACAACATTTGTACCTGGAGCGCACAAACGCAGTGCTGTTTTCCACTGGCTTCGGACTCAACTTCAATCGGTACCGTAACTTACAACATCATAAACATAGATCTAGCTTGACTTATTCATTGAATAAATGCATTTAGTTCTTCAAAACTGCATCACACAACATAGCGTGACCGAGACGGCCGTTATCCACCTGCGTGAAGTTATTTGGTGAAATGAATGAGATGTTTAAGACACCATCGTTCTGTCTCTACGTAGATGAAGGGAAATAATCGATTGCTGAAGGTCCAAAGGTGTTGTGATAAACAAATAAACATTTTAGTGATTAGTGACATATTTGTGATAAACATATTAGGCAGGATAATCACATATGTTAACTTGACTGCCCACACTGTATTTATTTATGGTTATTTGTTAAATCGAGTACTGTTAGACATGAAATAGGAAGTGTTTCACATAAATGGACGACGAAAGGGGTACTCACCATTGTAGCTCCTGCTGGTCAATGATACGAGCCTCTTCTTGCAGTGGAAAACATACAGCCAACAAACACCGTGGAACCTAAAGGAATGAAATTAAACATTAACATTTAGCCTCAACCAACATTCACAAACGTAAATCTTTTTAAACACAATGAGTTGTACTTACCGTGTACGCTCTAGACGGTCCACTTGCAAGCAGAAAATAAAGATATTTCTGTTGATAATCGTCGTGTTTGTATCCGTTGTCTCGCTCTAGGCCATTGCGCCCACAGATTTGAATTTTGGCGAGAGTTCAGCCTATTGACGTCATTTCCGCGGTGTAATACCCGCATATCTGAAACGGCAAAGTTAAGATAGGATAAGCGGATTCAGGGGGGAGGTGGCTACATGCAGTCTTACTAGTTCATGATGAGTGCCAAACGACAATGAGAGGGGTTCGGTTATATAGGATACGTCAAAAAGGGCTTGTCCGTTAAGTGCCTTAGCCTTTATGGTCGTGTTCAAGGGTTCGGTCTTTACACCTATGCTGCGAGCAAAAGCCCAGTCAATCAGATTCTCGTCGGCCCCTGAGTCAATCAACACCCCGAGCTCGATTTCCTTGCCTTGGCAGGTTAGCGTCCCGACGGGTAGAACCCTATTCTTCTGCCGGACCACGGAGAAGGTGCTTACCCTCAGCGCACTCCGCTCCGGGCAGGAGAGGAAGAGATGACCAAGCGCCCCGCAGTAGTAGCATCTGCCCTCCTGGCGTCGACGCTGTCTTTCCTCTTCGCTCAATTTGGCCCTGCCGAGCTGCATGGGTTCCCTCCCCGCGAGTGGCCCTGCCGGGATCGATCTTTGGTGGTGCGTCTCGTGGGATGACCGCCCGCCCAATGATGCGGAAGGAATAACGATCGCACCCCGGCTTGCCCGCTGCTTCCTCCACTCCTGTAGTCAGTTGTCAGTTCGGACGGCCAACGCAATGAGAGCGTCGAGTTCCACAGGAAGATCAAGGGGAATGAGTTGGTCCTGGATGGTCCCGGAAAGACCCCGGAGAAAAGCATCGTACAGAGCCGTCGAGTTCCATCCGCTTTCCGCGGCCAGAGTGCGGAAGCGGATCGCGTAGTCGCTGACCGTCTCTCGACCCTGGGTGATATGGGACAGCTCTCGTGCCTTCTCTCGGTCCGTGGGAACTGGATCGAACACCATGCGCAGGGCCTCGATGAATCCGGAAAACGAGTGACAGGTAGCGGAATTCCTGGCCCATTCTGCGGTCGCCCACGTCCGGGCTCTTCCCGTCAAATAGGAGATCGTGTATGCCACCCGGGAGCGTTCCGTTGGGAACTCGCCGGGAGCTCGCTCGAACTGCATCTCACAATTCGTTATAAAGGCTCGACTCAGCCCGGGTTCACCTGCATATCGTTCCGGGGAAGCCAGTCTGATCCCCCTCGCCATAGGCGCGGGCGCCGGGTGGTCCACAGGGGGCGCCGCTGTGGAACAGGGCGTCACAGCTCGCCCCGTGGTCAGCAGAGCGAGGACGTCTTGCATCTGACGACTCAGCGAATCCACCTGGGCGGCCACCGCCTCTCTGAAGCCTTCCTGGTTCTTCACCAGTTCCTGAACCCCAACACTCAGAGCGTCTACCTGCTTCTGCTGTTGGCCCAGTTGCGAAGTCTGGGAGCGTACTTGGGCGACCAGCTGCGCTGTCTCTGCCGAGTCCATGTCTGGCCAGTGCGCAATGTCAGGTGCAGAGCAGGGAGAGGACTGGAATGCAGAGATTTCAATGTCCAAAAAGGCTTTTATTGTCTCCACTGATAGTCGAACAAAAAACGCCTCAAAAGGGAAAACTAAGGCGCCTCGAACCGAGGGAGAAAAAGGGGAAATCAAAGCGCCTCGAACCGAGGGAAATACAAAAACAAGATAGTGATGTAACCAAGTTAACATCGGGGATCAAAGTCGCTCAAACAAGGCTTCTACGTGGAACTCGAGGGTTTCGTGATCGCTAGTGTTCTTACAAGGCAAGACGCACTGGCACTGGATACTGGGAAAGACGCGGGTTATATGGACACAGGAGGGGAACACAGGTGAAGACAGTTGGTCATTGACGCAGGTGCACACACTTGGAATCAGGGGTTCACGTGACCGGACGCACAGGGGAAGGACACACCGACTGGAACGAGAGGAAAATCACACAATAAAACAGGAAGTAATCCGGACGACACATGACAGCATGACAGTTTATATTCAATTTTGTGTTTGTGTGCAAATTTTTGACTTCTTAATTTCCATTTTTTGACTTGCAGGTTGAATTTTTTTTCATAATGGGAGTCAGGGAGGGATTTGGATTAGGGTTAGGGTTGGGGTTAGGGTTAGGGTTAGGGTTAGGGGTTAGGTTAGGGTTAGGGTAGGATCGGTTTAGGGGACAGCGCACAGACGCAGCAGGAGCTCAATGGAAACTGGAAACGTGGGGTGGCAGTGGAGGTGGCACAGGCCAGTTAGGATTAAGAAGGGAGTTCCTCCAGCAATTTGCGTTTCGTTCCGGATAATTTTCCATCTACTCATTTTAGCTTATTAACTTGTTGTTTTTGCTCTTTTCTTGCAGGTACCGATTGGGTGTGAATATGTGAACTCGGCATAGGTAAGTATAACTGTGTGTTTTTCTGTTTCAGGTTATCCAGGTAAGTATTGTTTCTTTTGATAGTGTAAATTTTTACTTTCAACCACTTTTTAGTTTATATTCAATTTTCTGTTTGTGTTCAAATTTTTGACTTCTTAATTTCCATTTTTTGACTTGCAGGTTGAATTTTTTTTCATAATGGGAGTCAGGGAGGGATTTGGATTAGGGTTAGGGTTGGGGTTAGGGTTAGGGTTTGTGGTTAGGTTAGGGTTAGGGTAGGATCGGTTTAGGGGACAGCGCACAGACGCAGCAGGAGCTCAATGGAAACTGGAAACGTGGGGTGGCAGTGGAGGTGGCACAGGCCAGTTAGGATTAAGAAGGGAGTTCCTCCCCCGAAGGAGAGGAGCAAAGGCACGGTCCTACCATCCACGCCCACGTCCCACATCCAGCCCCAGAGCACCCTGTCCGTCGTGGCTGCGCCAGCCATGCTGGTCAGGCCAAGTTGGGCTTAATAAACATGTATTTGCTTTGTATTTGTTGTTTGTTTTTGTGTTTGCGCTTTGCCTATCCGGTCGCCTTTGTTATATATGTAATAAATGAGTCTCGACTTGGCATGATAGATTGACAGCTGCATTTGCGGTCAAATTAGTCGTACCTCGCACTTAATTCATCGACTCCCCTATCTGGGTGGAGCGAGAGCATCTTGCTCTGTGCGGCATCCATGCGCTCTCCTATCTGGGTAAAGCGTGGGTAAATTATAATTTTGCGTCTAATTTTTTATTTTATTAAATTTAATTTAATTTAATTAATTTTTAATTAAATTTTATTTAATTTTTATTTAATTTTGCGAGCGCTGAAGGACTGCGCTGGGGAGCTGTCGGGTGTCTTCACGGACATCTTTAACGTTTCCCTGCAGCAGGCCATCGTCCCCTCGTGTTTCAAGGCTGCCACCATCGTTCCTGTGCCGAAGAAACCTGCACCGTCCTGCTTCAATGACTACCGCCCTGTGGCACTGACGCCCATCATCATGAAGTGCTTTCAGCGGCTGGTCATGGAGCACATCAAGTCCGTTCTCCCCCCCACCATTGACCCTTTCCAGTTTGCGTACCGTGCCAAGCGGTCCTCTGAGGATGCCATCTGCTCTGCCCTCCACTCGGCCCTCACCCACCTGGAGAGAAAGGACTCATATGTGAGGTTGCTGTTTGTGGACTTCAGCTCTGCCTTCAACACCATTGTGCCGCAGCGACTCATCTGCAAACTCGACGAGCTGGGCCTCAGTACCTCCCTCTGCAACTGGATACTGGACTTCCTCTGTCAGAGGCCTCAGGCGGTGCGTGTTGGCGACAAAATCTCCGCCAGCATCACGCTGAGCACGGGGGCCCCCCAGGGCTACGTGCTCAGTCCATTGCTCTTCACCCTGCTGACGCATGACTGCACTGCGACCTACAGCGACAACCGCATAGTGAAGTTTGCTGACGACACGACTCTGCTGGGTCTCATCACGAAGGGCGACGAGACTCGGTACAGGTCGGAAGTTGACCTTCTGACCACGTGGTGCAGGGACAACAACCTCCCGCTGAACGTCAATAAGACCAAGGAAATCATTGTTGACTTCCGGAAGGGTCACACAACACACCTGCCGCTGATCATCGATGGTGCTGTGGTGGAGAGGGTGAGCTGCACCAAGTTCCTGGGGGTGCACATCAGTGAGGACCTCTCCTGGTCCGCAAACACCTCGTCACTGGCAAAGAAAGCTCAGCGCCGCCTGTACTTCCTGCGGAAGCTCAGGCGTGCATGTACTCCTCAGGCAGTCCTGTCTACATTCTACCGTGGCACCATTGAGAGCATCCTCACCAGTTGCATCGCTGTCTGGGGTGGTAACTGCACTGAACAGAACTTGAAGGCCCTGCAGCGCATAGTGAATACGGCTGGTAAGATTATTGGTGCTTCACTCCCCTCCCTGAAGGACATTTACACCTCCCATCTCGCCCGCAAGGCAACCTCGATTGCCAGAGATGTGAGTCACCCGGCTCACTCTTTGTTTGACCTTCTGCCCTCTGGGAAGAGGTACAGGAGCCTGCGCTCCCGCACCACCAGACTCGCCAACAGCTTCTTTCTCCAGGCTGTTAGGGCCCTGAACTCGCTACCCCCTTCTGCGTAGCGTGCGGCACTGTTGCGCTATTTTCGGGAATGTCTGCTGTACGCGCACTTGCTCCTTTTTGTTCTGCTCCTCTTATTTATTTATTTATTGTTGTGTTATTGTCACGTCCCTGCGTCACCGGACTCCCAGCCAAGCCCCAATCAAGGAATTGCCAGCACCTGCTACAGCTCGTTAGGTCCACTACTTAACCTCTATGCATTCTGCCAGTGGTTGTCAGTTCGTCTCCTTACCCTGCCCTTGACACCACTGCCTTTTGGTCCCCTGAACGATCTCTGTTGCCTACTGTTTCCGTAAACTGACCGACCACGCCTGATCGCCGCCTATCTTGACAACCTGCCTGCCTCCGACTACAACTACGCGCTGTGCTCTGCTGCTCAGCCACGCCAGACCGCAAGTCCAGTGTTCCACTTCCCCTTTTCCCCCTTTTCAATAAAGGATCGTGTGCACTTGGTTGTCCTGTCTCTGATCCGTGACAGTTATTTATTCATTATTTATTCAGCACGCTTTTGTTATACTTGTTTACTTGTTTGTCTGTTGTGAGCCATATCTTGTCACCGTGGGATAGGGGGGAACGAAATTTCGGTTTCTTTGTGTGTCTTTGGCATGTGGAGAAATTGACAATAAAGCTGACTTTGACTTTGACTTTGACTAATTGTTTTCCTATCGGCGCTAGTTTGCGCTCCCTTTTATTTCCTCCGTGTGGCCATCGACAACGTTTCGGCATCTTTTGTGCCTTCCTCAGGTCTGGCACACGGGAATTGCACCTAAATTTAGTTTTGTTGCATGTGGTACTGTTTCCTCCTTCATGGCCGCATCGAGACTGAATTTCCTGCTCCGAGCGGACCTTATATGTGTTTCATGTCAGCAATTTGCGTTTCGTTCCGGAAAATTTTCCATCTACTCATTTTAGCTTATTAACTTGTTGTTTTTGCTCTTTTCTTGCAGGTACCGATTGGGTGTGAATATGTGAACTCGGCATAGGTAAGTATAACTGTGTGTTTTTCTGTTTCAGGTTATCCAGGTAAGTATTGTTTTTTTGATAGTGTAAATTTTTACTTTCAACCACTTTTTAGTTTATATTCAGTTTTGTGTTTGTGTTCAAATTTTTGACTTCTTAAGTTCCATTTTTTGACTTGCAGGTTGAACTTTTTTTCATAATGGGAGTCAGGGAGGGATTTAGATTAGGGTTAGGGTTAGGGTTGGGGTTGGGGTTAGGGTTAGGGTTAGGGTTAGGGTTAGGATTAGGTAAAGAGTTCCTCCCCCGAAGGAGAGGAACAAAGGCACGGTCCTACCATCCTGGCCCGCACCCCACAACCAGCTCCAGAGCATCCTGCCCGTTGCGGCCGCGCCCGCCATGCTGGCCAGGACTAATTAGGGCTTAATAAAGATCGTTTTTGACCTTGAACACGTGTTTGTGCTTATTGTATGTTTGTTTTTGATTGCTCTTTACCTATCCGGTCGCCTTTGTTATATAATTAATAAGTGAGTCTCGATTTGGCATGTAAGATTGACAGCTGCGCTTGCGTTCAACTAAATATTCGTACCTCGCACCTAATTCATCGACTCCCCTATCTGGGTGGAGCGAGAGCATCTTGCTCTGTGCGTTATCCATGCGCTCTCCTATCTGGGTAGAGCGTGGGTAAATTACCATTTGTTTCCAATTGGTTTTGTACCGGCGTCATTTTGCGCTAAATTTTGTTCATCTGTGTGGCCATCGACAACGTTTCGGCATCTTTTGTGCCTTCTTCAGGTCTGGCACACAGGAATTGCATCTAAATTTAGTTTAGTTTCATCACATGGGGAGCTGCTTCCTCCTCCACGGCCGCATCGAGACTGAGAGCTCCTGCTCCGAACGGTGCTTATATACACTCCTCCAAGTGGGCGGAGCCAGCGATTTGCGCTTGTTTCTTTAGCATAGTAGCTTGTTTTCTTGCAGGCACCGATTGGGCGTGGATTTGTGATCTCCGGATTAGGTAAGTATATTTTTGTTTTGGGTAAGTATTTACTTTTAACTGCTTTTTTTGCTTTTTTTGTCCCAAATAATGCTTATTTGCAATTGTTTACATTCAAATTTGATAGGTATGCACATTTTTTTTGTTTTGGGTGAGTATTGTGGTTTTATTTGAGGTAAGTATTTACTTTTAACTGCCTTTTGGTCTCAAATAGTGCTTATTTGCAATTATTGTTCAAATTTGTGTTTACGTTCAAATTTTGAGTTGTTTATTTTCAAATTTTAACTTGCAGGTTGACGTTTTTCTCTTATCGGGTTAGGGTTAGGGTTAGGGTTAGGGTTAGGATTAGGGTTAGGGTTAGGGTTAGGGTTAGGGGCTAGGTTAGGATGGGGGATAGGTTAGTATTAGGGCTGGGATATGACCAGTTTAGGGGACAGCACACGGACGTAACAGAGGCTCGATGGAAACCGGAAATGTGGGGGGGGGGGGCGCACTGGACGTGGCACAGGCGAGTTAGGATTAGGTAAAGAGTTCCTCCCCCGAAGGAGAGGAACAAAGGCACGGTCCTACCATCCTGGCCCGCACCCCACAACCAGCTCCAGAGCATCGTGCCCATTCCGGCCGCGCCCGCCATGCTGGCCAGTACTAATTAGGGCTTAATAAAGATCGTTTTTGACCTTGAACACGTGTTTGTGCTTATTGTATGTTTGTTTTTGATTGCTCTTTACCTATCCGGTCGCCTTTGTTATATAATTAATAAGTGAGTCTCGATTTGGCATGTAAGATTGACAGCTGCGCTTGCGTTCAACTAAATATTCGTACCTCGCACCTAATTCATCGACTCCCCTATCTGGGTGGAGCGAGAGCATCTTGCTCTGTGCGGCATCCATGCGCTCTCCTATCTGGGTAGAGCGTGGGTAAATTACTATTTGTTTCCAATTGGTTTTGTACCGGCGTCATTTTGCGCTGAATTTTGTTCATCTGTGTGGCCATCGACAAGGTTTCGGCATCTTTTGTGCTTTTTTCAGGTCTGGCACACAGGAATTGCATCTAAATTTAGTTTAGTTTCATCACATGGGGAGCTGCTTCCTCCTCCACGGCCACATCGAGACTGAGAGCTCCTGCTCCGAACGGTGCTTATATACACTCCTCCAAGTGGGCGGAGCCAGCGATTTGCGCTTGTTTCTTTAGCATAGTAACTTGTTTTCTTGCAGGCACCGATTGGGCGTGGATTTGTGATCTCCGGATTAGGTAAGTATATTTTTGTTTTGGGTAAGTATTTACTTTTAACAGCTTTTTTTGCTTTTTTTTTGTCCCAAATAATGCTTATTTGCAATTGTTTACATTCAAATTTGATAGGTATGCACATTTTTTTGTTTTGGGTGAGTATTGTGGTTTTATTTGAGGTAAGTATTTACTTTTAACTGCCTTTTGGTCTCAAATAGCGCTTATTTGCAATTATTGTTCAAATTTGTGTTTACGTTCAAATTTTGACTTGTTTATTTTCAAATTTTAACTTGCAGGTTGACGTTTTGGTCTTATCAGGTTAGGGTTAGGGTTAGGATTAGGGTTAGGGTTAGGGGTTAGGTTAGGATGGGGGATAGGTTAGGATTAGGGCTGGGATATGACCAGTTTAGGGGACAGCACACAGACGTAACAGGAGCTCGATGGAAACCGGAAACGTGGGGGGGGGGGCGCACTGGAGGTGGCACAGGCGAGTTAGGATTCGGTAAAGAGTTCCTCCCCCGAAGGAGAGGAACAAAGGCACGGTCCTACCATCCTGGCCCGCACCCCACAACCAGCTCCAGAGCATCCTGCCCGTTGCGGCCGCGCCCGCCATGCTGGCCAGGACTAATTAGGGCTTAATAAAGATCGTTTTTGACCTTGAACACGTGTTTGTGCTTATTGTATGTTTGTTTTTTGATTGCTCTTTACCTATCCTGGTTAGGGTTAGGGTTAAGAAGGGAGTTCCTCCCCCGAAGGAGAGGAGCAAAGGCACGGTCCTACCATCCACGCCCACGTCCCACATCCAGCCCCAGAGCACCCTGTCCGTCGTGGCTGCGCCAGCCATGCTGGTCATGCTGGTCAAGTCTCGATGCGGCCGTGGAGGAGGAAGCAGCTCCCCATGTGATGAAACTAAACTAAATTTAGATGCAATTCCTGTGTGCCAGACCTGAAGAAGGCACAAAAGTGCCGAAACGTTGTCGATGGCCACACAGATGAACAAAATTCAGCGCAAAATGACGCCGGTACAAAACCATTTGGAAACAAATAGTAATTTACCCACGCTCTACCCAGATAGGAGAGCGCATGGATGCCGCACAGAGCAAGATGCTCTCGCTCCACCCAGATAGGGGAGTCGATGAATTAGGTGCGAGGTACGAATATTTAGTTGAACGCAAGCGCAGCTGTCAATCTTACATGCCAAATCGAGACTCACTTATTAATTATATAACAAAGGCGACCGGATAGGTAAAGAGCAATCAAAAACAAACATACAATAAGCACAAACACGTGTTAAAGGTCAAAAACGATCTTTATTAAGCCCTAATTAGTCCTGGCCAGCATGGCGGGCGCGGCCGCAACGGGCAGGATGCTCTGGAGCTGGTTGTGGGGTGCGGGCCAGGATGGTAGGACCGTGCCTTTGTTCCTCTCCTTTGGGGGAGGAACTCTTTAACCCTAACCCTAACCCTAGCGGCCGAAACGTTGTCAAGGCACACTTACATTATATATTGGCCAAACAAAATCTAACAAAAGAAATTTTATTAAAAACTATTTCAATAAAAACAACCATATTAAAAACATTTTTTTTGATAAAAACAAATTTATTATATATATAACAAAGGTGAATTCCAGCCATGGAGCAAGGTTGGACCACGGTCCACTATGGCCGACGCCGCCGCTTTGCTCATCAGAACCCTGGGCTGGGAGCTGGGAGGTGTGCCGGATGGATGGACCGTGCTTTTGCCCCTGCTTCCAACAGGAAGGGGGGCTCCTACCGCAATCCTAACCAGCCAGTGCCTCCTCCGGTGCCCCCCAGCCACTCCGGCTTCAGGGTTCGCTCATATGCTACGGTGGTACGCCAAGGTGGTAGACGGCCCTCTGATGTGCATTCCACCCAAAGTAAGGCTCCGGCCAATGGGTGGCGACAAGCTGATGCTCATTTTGGCCTCCTAGTCCGGAAGTTGCACAGCATCATTAAGGTGACCCACCATCTGCGGAATGTGAACCCTGAGGGAGGAGCCCCGCAACTGCGAATGATTGCAAGGATGGTGGAGGTGTTGTTGACCATGGTCAGGTCAGCGTTCCCTACCGGGGATGCGTTGGACCTGATCATGGGCAATGCTCTGAATTGGGGTCACACAACATGCCAAATCCTCACCGACCATTACCTGACCTGCCTTACCCAATTATTGGATGACCTGCTGGTACTCATTACGCCGGAATGGGACGCTGCCTTTGCGGTGGCGACGAGGTGGGCCAGACGGAATTTTCCGCGGCTCTCGCAGGACACTTTGGACTATGTAGCGGGGCAGATCAGGGCAAGCATGGTGGATCTACCTCCTGATTCACCTAGCCCCACTTCCCCTCCAACACCACGTCCGGATCTGGAGCCCGTGACTCCAATGACGGAGCCCGTGACTCTATTGACGCCAATTCGGACCCAGTCGTCGCCGGCATCAAGTCGAGTTCCGGTGCCCGTGGCTCTGTTGACGCCAGTCCTGGCCCAGACTTCACCGACACCGAGTTCAGTTTCGGTGCCCTTGGCATCTTCCATGCCAGTCCAGGCCCAGAGGACGGTGGCTCAAGAGGGTGGGAAGAACCGAAAATCGGTCTTCTGTATGCCATCGCATTCGCGTAGCCCTACTGCACGTTGGGTTGACGGTCGAGGTCCGACTTCATATGAGGTCGGAGTGCTGAACCCGAACCCCAATCTGGACCCCATCATTGACCCATTGGGGGAACCTGAACTCGGGTCCTTCTCCGATGAGTCAACTGAATCCGATGATTCAACTGAATGGGAGGTCGAAGAACTCCCTGACATTCGGCCTCGATATAATCTTCGTTCTAAGCCCCACCCAAGGGGGACCTAGGCGTACTCCATGTCCTAACACCCAACCCTACCCCCAATCCTAACCCTAACCCTAACCCTAACCCTAACCCTAACCCCAACCCTAACCCTAACCCTAACCCCAACCCTAACCCTAACCCTAATCCTTACCTCAATCCAATTCCCTTTTTATGTCCTACTAGGAACAGAAATTCCAAACAGCAGGCTCAATTAACATAATTAGGACAAATTTATTAAAATCAATTCGGACTCACTTACCTTAGATACCTACCTTGGATACTTACCTCAAATTGGTACCACGCCTCTGGTCCCCGGACCATGCCCACCTAAAAAATTAGAAAAGACAAAAATCAAAAAAATATATACGTAAATACCTACCTCAACTAACCACTTACCTGCAGTAAGAAAAATGAGAAACAAAAATTAAAAAACAAAACAAAAACAAAAAAATAAAAAATTCAAAATTATAACTCACAAAATATATACGTAAATACCTACCTGAATAATCTACTTAACTGCAGTAAGAAAAATGAGAAACAAAAAATTAAAAAAACGAAAATTAAAAAAAACAAAACAAAACAAAAAACAAAACAATAAAATATTCAAAATCATAATTCATAATATCAAATCGTAATTGGAAAACATTCAATGAGGCTAAAACCAATTTTATTTCCAAAAAAGAAAAAGTCAGAAACAAAAACTAAAATTTGAAAATAGAAACTCTAACCAAACAGAGACTACAAAAGGACGCGCGGCGCAACAGACGCTCAGTGCGTGGAGAGAGAGCAAAGAGAAAACAACTCAGCAGCAATTGCAAACAATGGATATCAGCATCAATTTCATTTTTGTTTGTTTGTGTGCCAGACCTGAGGAAGGCCCTAGCGGCCGAAACGTTGTCAAGGCACACTTACATTATATATTGGCCAAACAAAATCTAACAAAATAAATTTTATGAAAAAACTATTTCAATAAAAACAACCATATTAAAAACAACCATATTAAAAACAATTTTTTTGATAAAAACAAATTTATTATATATATAACAAAGGCGAATTCCAGCCATGGAGCAAGGTTGGACCACGGTCCACTATGGCCGACGCCGCCGCTTTGCTCATCAGAACCCTGGGCTGGGAGCTGGGAGGTGTGCCGGATGGATGGACCGTGCTTTTGCCCCTGCTTCCAACAGGAAGGGGGGCTCCTACCGCAATCCTAACCCTAACCCTAACCCTAAACCCTAACCCAAACCCAAACCCTAACCCTAACCCTAACCCTAACCCTAACCCTAACCCTAACCCAAACCCTAACCCTAACCCTAACCCAACCCTAACCCTAACCCTAATCTTCGTTCTAAGCCTCACCCAAGGGGGACCTAGGCGTACTCCATGTCCTAACACCCAACCCTACCCCCAATCCTAACCCTAACCCTAACCCTAACCCCAACCCTAACCCTAACCCTAACCCCAACCCTAACCCTAACCCTAATCCTTACCTCAATCCAATTCCCTTTTTATGTCCTACTAGGAACAGAAATTCCGAACAGCAGGCTCAATTAACATAATTAGGACAAATTTATTAAAATCAATTCGGACTCACTTACCTTAGATACCTACCTTGGATACTTACCTCAAATTGGTACCACGCCTCTGGTCCCCGGACCATGCCCACCTAAAAAATTAGAAAAGACAAAAATCAAAAAAAATATATACGTAAATACCTACCTCAACTAACCACTTACCTGCAGTACGAAAAATGAGAAACAAAAATTAAAAAACAAAACAAAAACAAAACAATAAAAAATTCAAAATTATAAATCACAAAATATATACGTAAATACCTACCTGAATAATCTACTTAACTGCAGTAAGAAAAATGAGAAACAAAAAATTAAAAAACAAAAATTAAAAAAAACAAAACAAAAAACAAAACAATAAAATATTCAAAATCATAATTCATAATATCAAATCGTAATTGGAAAACATTCAATGAGGCTAAAACCAATTTTATTTCCAAAAAAGAAAAAGTCAGAAACAAAAACTAAAATTTGAAAATAGAAACTCTAACTAAACAGAGACTATAATAGGACGCGCGGCGCAACAGACGCTCAGTGCGTGGAGAGAGAGCAAAGAGAAAACAACTCAGCAGCAATTACAAACAGTGGATATCAGCATCAATTTCATTTTTTTTGTTTGTTTGTGTGCCAGACCTGAGGAAGGCCCTAGCGGCCGAAACGTTGTCAAGGCACACTTACATTATATATTGGCCAAACAAAATCTAACAAAAGAAATTTTATTAAAAACTATTTCAATAAAAACAACCATATTAAAAACAATTTTTTTTGATAAAAACAAATTTATTATATATATAACAAAGGCGAATTCCAGCCATGGAGCAAGGTTGGACCACGGTCCACTATGGCCGACGCCGCCGCTTTGCTCATCAGAACCCTGGGCTGGGAGCTGGGAGGTGTGCCGGATGGATGGACCGTGCTTTTGCCCCTGCTTCCAACAGGAAGGGGGGCTCCTAGCGCAATCCTAACCCTAACCCTAACCCTAACCCTAGCGGGACAGCGCCCTAAGGAGTGCATCCTCCGAAGGCCTTTGGTATTTGACGAGCACAGCCGAATGCAAGCGTGTCTCCAGTCGCGCCTCGAAGCTCCGGTTGAACACACTGCTGTACACCTGGGCCGTGGACATGGACGCCCGGAGCGTGGTGTACACAGCCGGTGTTACCTGGGGGTCCATGCGGTTGCACACCCAGTGCGTTGCCGCGTCCAATATGTTGGTCCATAAGTGGCCTGCGTACATGAATGGCTCTACTGTGTCCGTGCAGCTTAGTGTGTCCCCGCTCCTACGTTGCACTTTGTCCACGTTCAGAGAATCTACAGTTGCTAGGTAAGTGTTAGGGTCGCTCAGATGAAAGGGCATAACAGGAGGTTCGATGCCTTCGGGTAATTTCTGTTGCAGAGCCATGACTCTGAGGTCCTGGGATATGGCTGCAGCCTCTCCATGTCTTTCCACAGATCTCAGCCTGGAATGTGCCTCAGCGGCGGCGGCGGGAGTCTGGCCGCACAGCCTAGCGGCGTAGGCCAGCATCTGATTCAGTAGCATATCCGCATTGTGTACGGCCCTTGCAGCAGACAAGTCTCTAACGCGACTCTTGAACAGATAGCGGCCCACCTCCTCGGGGCATCGGGCCACTTCGGCCGGGACCCTAGTTACATGTGCAGCCGGTGGGATGCCTGACAGCATGGCCTCGACCCTGTGCCGGGTGACATGGGGTACGGTGTCCAGGGGCAGTGTTAGGTTCAAAATCAGCAAAAGGATCAGCAGACAAAACCAGTGAGGCAGAATGTTAGGTTCAGAATCAGCAAAAGGATCAGCAGACAAAACCAGTGAGGCAGAATGTTGAGTCTTTTCTCGCGAGGAGTGCATTCAGACTTACATCAATCCAACTACACTAAAGGTCTTGTTTACACTCCTCTCTTTTTATTCAGGAATGCCCTACCTACAATGTGAGACTAGCCCCTGATAGGTGGGGGGAAAGCGTGGGCTTTGTCTCATGAGAGAAGAAACGAGATTCTATGTGAAACTCGAAGTCGCAGACAGGATCCTGTTAGGTTCAGATTCAGCAAAAGGATCAGCAGACAAAACCAGTGAGACAGAATGTTGATCTTTTCTCGCGAGGAGTGCATCCAGACTTACAGCAATCCAAAATACACTAAAGGTCTTGGTTACACTCCTCTCTTTTTATTAAGGAATGCCCTACCTACAATGTGAGACTAGCCCCTGATAGGTGGGGGGGAAAGCGTGGGCTAGTCTCAAGAGTGAAGAAACGAGATTCTATGTGAAATTAGAAGTCGCCGACAGGATCCCATGAGAACCGAAAAGTGAATGTTATGGGAAACAAAGTAGTCATGAGAAAAGAGTGCATAGACAAAATGACATGTGCAGACATCAACAACTTTCTTGGATTCCCAGATGTGTAGAAAGTCAGGAAGCTCCAGACAGCATCGTTTGACTTGCTGTGGACTGGGGGATGTCTGCAAGAAGAAACAGCAAGCATTCTGCGCAATAACTTTATTAATAAGTACTCATTAGGGAACGCATGATAACATATATATACAATTTATCTAACAATTCCCCCCTGTATTATCATAAGTTCCCGGAGAACAACTCATCACCCATATGGCCACTTCAAAAAGATTTTCAGCCGAGGGATCACATTTCACAAGAACTAACTTACACACGGGAGGAAACTGAGTCATAATCGGCAAAGCTAGGGTCAAGAAACAAACCGGACAGGTTTACCACAAAAGAGTCGTCGACCGGGTCGTCACTAGAGAAGGAACCCGCGTCGATCGAAAGGTCATCCCTTTGGAGCAACGGGAAAGTCTCAGCTGGTGGAGAGATAGCAGTTGTAATTAGTCTGTTAATTAGGGATCGGAGACAAGGGATGCAACAACATCCCCACAAGGTCAAAATGGCAGAGAAAACGGCAATGGAGACCAGGGCAGAGGAAACCAGGGTGCGGTACTTTCCGAACACGTCCAACCCGTCGGTCCAAACCTCTGTGTTCACCCCACTGTGCCCCTTCATCTTTCCGTTCAAGGTCCGCAGGCCCTCAAGGGCCTGGGACAGGCTTCCGCCGGCTGCAGTATTATTCGGAATAAACGTGCAACATTGCTCACCGAACATGGCGCAGACACCGTCCTCCTTTGAGAGTAGCATGTCAAGGGCCATTCGATTCTGGAAAGCCATGAGGGAAGTAGCGGCCAGTTGGGAGTGGACCGCCTTGAAACCCGCCTCGGACCAGTTTCCAAGCCTCTGCAGGTTGTAATGGACGTAGTTAATCCTGTCAACATTTTTGTTAATAGTACACCACCAACACAGGGCGGATTCAAAACCAGCTGCTATCTGATTCACCAGCTTATACTCATCCGGTACTCCTCTAGGAACACCAATGGCGTCAATGTAAGTTGGATTAGCCGCGCCCCGCCATTCGGCGTTTCGTTTCGTTCTCGGCCAGAATACGGGAACCACGGACTTAGCAAAAGATGTTAGATCATAAGAGGACATCGGTATCAAATGAACTGGTAGCAATAGGGTTACCAAAGCGCAAATTCCGGAGCTGTTGAAAGGCAACCTATCATAAAGTCTTTTACTATTACACCAAAACCAAATATCACTACGAGCAATGGGCAAAAAAGGGGCAGCGACATTGGTCATGGACCCACACCATGAAGTAGGTAGAGCGCCGAGCTTCTCACCGGTACCAGGTAATCTAATGCAAGTAAAATTACCCTTAGCTACATAGAACGAAAAAAAGGGGTTTATACTTTGTCATAGAGGCAACAGGGTAAACCTTATCCCATTTAAAACAATCATGAGCGGGTGAAATGGACAGGCTTAACATTAAAATAACAGCACACTTAGGACCTATATTCGCAGGTATGATTTTCAAAAGAGGTCTTGGACCCATGCATGCAACGCAACTGGCGCCAGCCATCTTTGCGGCCTGCTCAGCCATAAGAAGCCAGTTGTTAGTATGACCGCTTATCCCTGTGGAGGCCACAAAATAGCTATCTACATCAGTGAGGAGCGTACTTGTGATTTTTGCTCCTGCTGACAGGGTGTATTTATTTGTAACGGGACGGTCTGCGACCGACATTGTTCTATTAAGACAAATAGCAATAGGAAAGCGAGGATCGATTCCAGAGGACCAAGCCCACAGTTGAAAACCCCAACAAGAAGCGTTAAACAAGGTGGCATTTGGAGGAAGAATTTGACCATCAGCGAGTGTAAGAGACAAAAGGAGGCTTTTGCCCTGATTTTTCAAAGTCACTCGTTTAGCAAAGAACACAGCCTCTTCACTGGAACCAGAGAGCGGGGTGACCATTTCGAAACCTTTCAAACTCTTCATAGGTAAAATAATAGCAGAAGATGTATTAGGAGCCACAGTAAACATTAATGACTTATTGTAAGTCCAAGACAAAAGCCATGGTACGCAAGTTGGAACGCAGACGGTTCCTGGAATACAAACAACCTGATCAAAAGGGGATTTAGTGTCGCGCTTATGTCTAGCAATTTTTCCCCCATGAGCCATATCAATTAGAATTAGCGTTGGTAGCTGCCTGAGAAAAGAATGTTCGAGGCTCATGGTACTCTATCCCTCCAAATAAAATAACCCCCGAAAAAAACACAATGGTAACACAAACCAGCAAAAGCAACCAAAAACACATGGCAGACTTAGCGCAGGCCACAGCCTGATTAAAGCACACACCAAATGACTCTCTAATGCTCATGTTTTTTGGATCTCCTCAGAGTCAACACCCTGAGCTTCGGGTTGGTGTCTTGGAAATTGGCTTCTGCTAGCTTTCGTGTCAACCCTGGATCTTGGCACCAGGATCAGGCACTATTACCAGACTTTGCTCACCTTCCGTACTTTAGGTTGGGTCTGCAGAGATCACCTTTTTACAATGAGATAAATGAATCCACGTGTTGCGTTCGGCTATTTTCAAAGCATTAGGTGTCGTGAGTAGTACCAAAAAAGGACCTTCCCACTTGGGTGAATGTCAATTCTTCCTCTTGATACTCTTGATCAAAACCCAGTCTCCCGGTACCACTTTGGGGTCTTCCTGCGGAGAAATGGGTTCATCATCAGTGTTATTGGTTAGATTCTTTTGACCTTCCAACATTTTTCTCATGTAATCAGCTAACGTGGCTTCCACGGGGATCTCCCATGTGGTCTTGAACTGAGGAAGCCTGTAAGGCCTTCCAAACATTGTTTCATAGGGAGTTAGCCCTGTTGTACTTGTAATATTTATGTACATTTTGACCAGGTCTAAGCACTGAGTCCATGGTCGTTTGGTTTCTTCCATACATTTCTTTAATCTGTTTTTTATAGTCGTGTTAGATCTCTCAACAACTGATTGTGAACGATAGGAACAATGGTTCTTTAGATTTATGTGGAACAATCTCCCAATGTGATCTGATTTACAAAATGTGGACCATTGTCGCTGTAAATTTTTCTGGAATACCGTATCTGGGAATGATGTCTTTGCATAAGGCTTTTGCCACTGTGAGTGCATCAGCATGTTTGGTAGGAAATGTTTCTACCCATTTAGAAAATGCGTCTATTATGACTAAACAATATTCTTTCCCTTCACATTTATGTAATTGGATATAATCCATATGTATTGTCTGAAATGGATACAATGGAGACGGGAATTTCCCTCTCTGAGGTCTTAAATTGCCTTGTGGGTTATGTTTAGCACAGATCAAACACGCTCTGCAAAATTGTTTTGAAAAAGCTGCAAAGCCGTACGTTGTATAAATAGCTTCAACTTGTTTCACCATAGCCCCCGTCGAGACATGGGTGACCCCATGACTCGAAATAGCAGCCCATTTGAACAAGTTACGAGGCAAGACAGGTTTGCCCAAAGGTCACACAAAATGACCAACAGTGTTTTTAGTTGCACCCCGTTACCCCAAGAGAGCCGTTCCTGGGAGGGGCCCTGAGACTGCATGTCAAGCAACACATCAGGGGAGATGTGTGACATCGAATCATGAGCTGTGAGAGACGAGAGGACACGGAGCAGGCCTTCGCAGCGGCCTTCGCGGATTCGTCAGCAAAAGCATTACCGAGAGAAACAGGATCAGAGCACGCAGTGTGAGCAGCACACTTGCAAACCGCTACCTTTAAAGGTAGCTGGACAGCGTCCAAAAATTGAGTCAGTAATGTGGAATGGGCGACGGGCTTCCCTGCAGAAGTTATCATGCCACGGTTGCTCCACTGCTGAGCAAACACGTGTACTGCAGCAAAAGCATACTGACTATCAGTCCAGATAGTGACGGTCTTGTTTACAAACAATTTGCAGGCCCCAGTCAAAGCAATGAGCTCAGCGGCCCGTGCAGACATATTGGATGGCAGTTTAGCAGCCTCCAAAACCATGTCGGCAGTAACAATGGCATACCCAGTAAGGGTCACACCAGATTCATTTTTCTTAGAAGACCCATCAACAAAAAACACATGACCATCTGGCAGAGGCGTATCTTCAAAATCAGGCCGAGCCTTTGCAAGTCGTTGGGCAGCATCGACACAATCATGGAATTCGCCATCGCCAGGAAGGGGAATGAGAGTGGCAGGATTGAGTGTCGTGCATCTTTCAACGGTCAGATGTGGCTGAGACAGCAACGTAGCCATGCAAGAAAGATGACGCGCAGGCGACAGAAAAGTCACTCACTCACTCACTCACTCATTCACTCACTCACTCACTCACTCACTCACTCACTCACTCGCTCGCTCACTCACTCACTCGCTCGCTCGCTCGCTCGCTCGCTCGCTCGCTCGCTCGCTCAATCAACCAATCAACCAATCAATCAATCAATCAATCAATCAATCAATCAATCAATCAATCAATCACACAGGTGTTAATTAAATCGCAATTAAATTGCAAGCAATTTAAACTCTAATGGAATATGTGGATGTCCATATCCGTTTCATCAAATTCCAATCCAACTTTACCTTTGTATAAGGCACAGGTGTCAAATTGTGCTTCATATACATGTGCCATCACTTGAATTGCAAATTATCTTCACTTTTAGTAATATGTTAAATTTCAAATATTAGACCAGTTTTTACTTGTCTGATTTGAAAGCGAGGTACTCGTCAGCTCATTCCGCAGCTCCCACAATATGAGGCGCTCACACATCTACTCGGGTATGACAGTCATACCGGCCCTCCAAAAGAAGCCATGACTAAACCTCGGCCCGCGAACAAATGAGTTTGGCACCCCTGGCACAAGGGTCTTCCCATTGATCAATCGCGTATCTTAAATCATGCTTTTCCTCCTTTGAAGCGACTATGTACTTCAAACCCAAACGGCACCATTTTATAGGGAAAAAAATTGTCGAATTTATTCGTTGTCGACATAATACTGGTCGCAAATTTGCATGTAGAGCATTTTTGAGTTGTTGATCATAGACATCAGTTGAACACTCTTTCTGGTCTGTGTCTAAAGTCTTCAAACAACTTATCTTGTTTTCGTTTAGTCCGGCCAATGTCTGTGTAATTTGCTCTACGTTGAAATATTACTTCTATCCTGCAATAGTTGGTCAATTTGTATTTGTAATGGCACCTCGTTATAGTCCAATGGACGGCCCTGGAGATCAAAAGGACTCCAGGTGTATTTAACGCTTGCCCAATGTTTGGTTAAGGATGCCATGAAAACCTGTTGTATTTCGTCACCTCTCAAATTATAGGAAGCAATGAGTTGTTTAATTTGGGGTACAAAGACGGAAAGGATGGTTCTCTTTGCCGTGCCACAACATCTGTCTCTGTAATTTGATCATTTTTCTCATTTTCATTCATCACATTCTCAGCTGCGGGTCTTAAGCGAGCTCGCGCTGACACTGTGTCATCATCTTCCTGTCTGTGCAACAGCAAGTTCTTTTTTATCTTTTCTTCGTCGTCCTTATCTTTCAATTTCCCTCACATCTGGGAAAATGAGAATGCAATTTTGCTTTTTAATTTTTTAATTTTAAGTCTTGCAAAATTTCTATATCCTTACTGCACCGAGATAAACTGTTAAACATATCTTAAAAAATAAACAAACAAAAACAATCTATGCTCTTCAAAAATGGGACCCAAATGTCAGATTACAAATCAAACCTCCTCCTTCACTCTCATCTTTTTCGATAGAACAGTCTACTTAGCTAGACACCGTCATATCATACTAAATAATGGCCTGGAAATTAAATATAATGTTGTTGCTGTGGTCCCTCAAAACATGTGACTAGAATTTGGACAATTACTAACCCCCATCAATCGACAAATTATCTCCTCACAAAAGTCCCAGCCTGTTAACCTATCTGCATCAAGAAGACATTTGCAATGCAGGGGATAAGAGAATAACAAGGGACACCTTAACAATAAACAAAATAAACCCAAACCACAAACAAAACCAAATAAACTAGGCCCATGACCTATGTAGACCAACACAGTACTCCAAATATTTCCCCATTAAAATTTAAGCCTTATTGTGTAGAGCACCATTGATTTCTAATCATTGACCTAATTTTATCCTTAATTCAATCCCAATCACGAATGCCCACTACTTAATACTTTACTTGGTGTTCTTTTGATAAAAAGCGCCCCCCTTGCAATGTTGTTTTTAACTCTAAGTGATTCAAATCTTTGACTTGTCCTTACATGTGTCCTTGTATAGTTTTATGTCATAACGAATCAATAATTTAATTTTATCCAATACTACAATGTATGTTCTCTCCTACTCTCACATTTTTATGAGGGCTGGGCACTCTCCTCGTTGGACGAGTTTCTGACCACAACCCTCAGATTATTCTATCATTTCTAATTTTTACATTTAACAATGCAAATCTGATAAACCATTGTCTAGCACACCGCTTTTGTGCACCAATTTAACGCAATTCCAACCTTTATAACAAACTGATACACAAAGACAAACATACACAGAAACACACACACACGGGCCCACAACATAGACATGACAATCTTCCCAGCTGATAACAAGGGTGGGGGGAGCAACTGAAGTGCGGAGAGCTTCGCCACCGCCACGTCGCATAATGCAAACCCCCCCCCCTGTCCAAAATATGCATTTGTCAAGATATTTTACGTTTTCGGGGTCAACTTCTTCCATCAACTTCCAATCTTTGCATTTTAATTCATGTCGGGGTAGCGGTTTTTGTTTGCTATTCGCTGTCCCCATGGTTTATTTTCTAAATTTCAGTTTTGACTTTATGCACAGGACAGTGTTTAAATGTTCGATGTGTGGAGGAAACGGAGAATCCCTGCTTTCGTCCACACAAAGCCACGGTTTACAGTCCCGTGTATTTTACACAAAGGAGAGTTCAAAGGAGATCACTCTCAGTCAAATCACACACACACAATGCGCACTCTTATCTTCCCACAGGCAAGCAGGGGAGTCCGCCCTCCCGTGGAACTTAACAAAATCTAAACTCTTTAACCTTCCTACTGTGTAAGAAAAACGTATTTTTGCCTTTTTCTCAAAGTAGATATAAAACCTATCTTTTCATGGATAAAGAAGCCAAACCAGCTAAACAAGAGTAAAAAAAACACCCCAGATGGCAGCAGAAAGCTAGGAAGGTTAACTAGGAGGCCCACGACACCTCAGCGGAATTTAACTGCTCCAAATTACCTGTACTTCTCTAGAAAACAGATGGGTCCGCTTTCCCATGGAATTTAACTGACTCATCAGTCAGGGGACTCCAACATCCCAGCAGAATTTACTGTTTCTAATTGCACTTGATAGGGTCTAGAATTGTCAAGGTTTTAAGTGACCTCTTGTCACTGCACTTTCATTACTTCAACAGAATCAAGATTCGTACTCACAGTCTGCTGGGCCTTCTCCTCGGATGATCTCGTCAACCACTCCGGTGTCCAACCGACTGATCGAGACAGCCCCGTGAAAAGGGTTTCTCTATCTATATGCCTTGGCCAAGGACTTGTCCTGCGTCGAAAAGTCGGCCGGAACCAGAAATAGTCCTATTGAGATCCCGGACGAGCCCCCAAAAATCTGTTAGGTTCAGATTCAGCAAAAGGATCAGCAGACAAAACCAGTGAGACAGAATGTTGATCTTTTCTCGCGAGGAGTGCATCCAGACTTACAGCAATCCAAAATACACTAAAGGTCTTGGTTACACTCCTCTCTTTTTATTAAGGAATGCCCTACCTACAATGTGAGACTAGCCCCTGATAGGTGGGGGGGAAAGCGTGGGCTAGTCTCAAGAGTGAAGAAACGAGATTCTATGTGAAACTAGAAGTCGCGGACAGGATCCCATGAGAACCGAAAAGTGAATGTTATGGGAAACAAAGTAGTCATGAGAAAAGAGTGCATAGACAAAATGACATGTGCAGACATCAACAACTTTCTTGGATTCCCAGATGTGTAGAAAGTCAGGAAGCTCCAGACAGCATCGTTTGACTTGCTGTGGACTGGGGGATGTCTGCAAGAAGAAACAGCAAGCATTCTGCGCAATAACTTTATTAATAAGTACTCATTAGGGAACTCATGATAACATATATATACAATTTATCTAACAGATCCCATGAGAAACGAAAAGTGTGCAAGGATAAAATGTTATGGGAAACAAAGTAGTCATGTGAAAAGAGTGCATAGACAAAATGACATGTGCAGACATCAACAACTTTCTTGGATTCCCAGATGTGTAGAAGGTCAGGAAGCTCCAGACAGCATCGTTTGACTTGTTGTGGACTGGGTGATGTCTGCAAGAAGAAACAGCAAGCATTCTGCGCAATAACTTTATTAATAAGTACTCATTAGGGAACGTATGATAACATATATATACAATTTATCTAACAATTCCCCCCTGTTTTATCATAAGTTCCCGGAGAACAACTCATCACCCATATGGCCACTTCAAAAAGATTTTCAGCCAAGGGATCACATTTCGCAAGAACTAACTTACACTCAGGAGGAAACTGAGTCATAATCGGCAAAGCTAGGGTCAAGAAACAAACCGGACAGGTTTACCACAATAGAGTCGCCGACCGGGTCGTCACTAGAGAAGGAACCCGCGTCGATCGAAAGGTCATCCCTTTGGAGCAACGGGAAAGTCTCAGCTGGTGGAGAGATAGCAGTTGTAATTAGTCTGTTAATTAGGGATCGGAGACAAGGGATGCAACAACATCCCCACAAGGTCAAAATGGCAGAGAAAACGGCAATGGAGACCAGGGCAGAGGAAACCAGGGTGCGGTACTTTCCGAACACGTCCAACCCGTCGGTCCAAACCTCTGTGTTCACCCCACTGTGCCCCTTCATCTTTCCGTTCAAGGTCCGCAGGCCCTCAAGGGCCTGGGACAGGCTTCCGCCGGCTGCAGTATTATTCGGAATAAACGTGCAACATTGCTCACCGAACATGGCGCAGACACCGTCCTCCTTTGAGAGTAGCATGTCAAGGGCCATTCGATTCTGGAAAGCCATGAGGGAAGTAGCGGCCAGTTGGGAGTGGACCGCCTTGAAACCCGCCTCGGACCAGTTTCCAAGCCTCTGCACGTTGTAATGGACGTAGTTAATCCTGTCAACATTTTTGTTAATAGTACACCACCAACACAGGGCGGATTCAAAACCAGCTGCTATCTGATTCACCAGCTTATACTCATCCGGTACTCCTCTAGGAACACCAATGGCGTCAATGTAAGTTGGATTAGCCGCGCCCCGCCATTCGGCGTTTCGTTTCGTTCTCGGCCAGAATACGGGAACCACGGACTTAGCAAAAGATGTTAGATCATAAGAGGACATCGGTATCAAATGAACAGGTAGCAATAGGGTTACCAAAGCGCAAATTCCGGAGCTGTTGAAAGGCAACCTATCATAAAGTTTTTTACTATTACACCAAAACCAAATATCACTACGAGCAATGGGCAAAAAAGGGGCAGCGACATTGGTCATGGACCCACACCATGAAGTAGGTAGAGCGCCGAGCTTCTCACCGGTACCAGGTAATCTAATGCAAGTAAAATTACCCTTAGCTACATAGAACGAAAAAAAGGGGTTTATACTTTGTCATAGAGGCAACAGGGTAAACCTTATCAGATTCAAAACAATCATGAGTGGGTGAAATGGATAGGCTTAACATTAAAGCAACAGCACACTTAGGAACTATATTTGCAGGTATGATTTTGAAAAGAGGTCTTGGACCCATGCATGCAATGCAACTGGTGTTAGCCATCTTCGCGGCCTGCTCAGCCATAAGAAGCCAGTTGTTGGTTTGACCGCTTATCCCTGTGGAGGCTACAAAATAGCTGTCTACATCAGTGAGGAGCATACTTGTGATTTTTGCTCCTGCTGACAGGGTGTAATTATTTGTAACGGGACGGTCTGCGACCGACATTGTTTTATTAATGCAAATAGCAATAGGAAAGTGAGGATCAATTTCAGAGGACCAAGCCCACAGTTGAAAACCCCAACAAGAAGTGTTAAACAAGGTGGCATTTGGAGGAAGAATTTGACCATCAGTGAGTGTAAGAGACAAAAGGAGGCTTTTGCCCTCATTTTTCAAAGTCACTCGTTTAGCAAAGAACACAGCCTTTTCACTGGAACCAGAGAGTGGGGTGACCATTTCGAAACCTTTCAAACTCTTCATAGGTAAAATAATAGAAGAAGATGTATTAGGAGCCACAGTAAACATTAATGACTTATTGTAAGTCCAAGACAAAAGCCATGGTACGCAAGTTGGAACGCAGACGGTTCCTGGAATACAAACAACCTGATCAAAAGGGGATTTAGTGTCGCGCTTATGTCTAGCAATTTTTCCCCCATGAGCCATATCAATTAGAATTAGCTTGGTAGCTGCCTGAGAGAAGAATGTTCGAGGCTCATGGTACTCTATCCATACAAATAAAATAACCCCCGAAAAAAATATAATGGTAACACAAACCAGCAAAAGCAACCAAAAGCACATGGTAGACTTTGCGCAGGCTACAGCCCGATTAAAGCACTCACCAAATGACTCTCTAATGCTCATATTTTGGATCTCCTCAGAGTCAACACCCTGAGCTTCGGATTGGTGTCTTGGAAATTGGCTTCTGCTAGCTTTCGTGTCAACCCTGGATCTTGGCACCAGGATCAGGCACTATTACCAGACTTTGCTCACCTTCCGTACTTAGGTTGGGTCTGCAGAGATCACCTTTTTACAATGAGATAAATGAATCCACGTGTTGAGTTCGGCTAATTTCAAAGCATTAGGTGTCGTGAGTAGTACCAAAAAAGGACCTTCCCACTTGGGTGAATGCCAATTCTTCCTCTTGATACTCTTGATCAAGACCCAGTCTCCCGGTACCACTTTGGGGTCTTCCTGCGGAGAAATGGGTTCACCATCAGTGTTATTGGTTAGATTCTTTTGACGTTCCAAAATTTTTCTCATGTAATCAGCTAACGCGGCCTTCTCGGGGATCTCCCATGTGTTCTTGAACTGAGGAAGCCTGTAAGGTCTTCCAAACATAGTTTCATAGGGAGTTAGCCCTGTTGTACTTGTAATATTTATGTACATTTTGACCAGGTCTAAGCACTGAGTCCATGGTCGTTTGGTTTCTCCCATACATTTCTTTAATCTGTTTTTTATAGTCGCGTTAGATCTCTCAACAACTGATTGTGAACGATAGGAACAATGGTTCTTTAGATTTATGTGGAACATTCTCCCAATGTTATGCACTATCTGATTTACAAAATGTGGACCATTGTCGCTGTAATTTTTTTTTTTCTGGAATACCGTATCTTGGAATCATGTCTTTGCATAAGGCCTTTGCCACCGTGAGTGCATCAGCATGTTCGGTAGGAAATGTTTCTACCCATTTAGAAAATGCGTCTATTATGACCAAACAATATTCTTTCCCTTCACATTTATGTAATTGGATATAATCCATATGTATTGTCTGAAACGGATACAACGGAGTCGGGAATTTCCCTCTCTGAGGTCTTAAATTGCCTTGTGGGTTATGTTTAGCACAGATCAAACACGCTCTGCAAAATTGTTGTGAAAAAGCTGCAAAGCCGTATGTTGTATAAATAGCCTCAACTTGTTTCACCTTACCCCCCGTCGAGACATGGGTGACCCCATGACTCGAAATAGCAGCCCATTTGAACAAGTTATGAGGCAAGACAGGTTTGCCCAAAGGTCACACAAAAAGACCAACAGTGTTTTTAGTTGCACCCCGTTTTTCCCAAGAGAGCCGTTCCTGGGAGGGGCTCTGAGACTGCATGTCAAGCAACACATCAGGGGGGATGTGTGACATCGAATCATGAGCCGTGAGAGACGAGAGGACATGGAGCAGGCCTTCTGCAGCGGCCTTCGCGGATTTGTCAGCAAAAGCATTACCGAGAGAAACAGGATCAGAGCTCGCAGTGTGAGCAGCACACTTGCAAACCGCCACCTTTAAAGGTAGCTGGACAGCGTCCAAAAGTTGAGTCAGTAATGTGGAATGGGTGACGGGCTTCCCTGCAGAAGTTATCATGCCACGGTTGCTCCACTGCTGAGCAAACACGTGCACTGTAGCAAAAGCATACATGACTATCAGCCCAGATAGTGACGGATTTGTTTACAAACAATTTGCTGGCCCCAGTCAAAGCAATGAGCTCAGCGGCCTGTGCAGACATATTGGATGGCAGTTTAGCAGCCTCCAAAACCATGTCGGCAGTAACAATGGCATACCCAGTGTCAAACGCACCTCTTGGATTAAGGTGCCCCCGGCTTCCCAGTAACGGGTTTGTTTTAGCCGGGTTCGGAGATTCGTCCGTAATCTAACCACCCGAGTTAAATTAACTCCTCCGGAATCAATCTAATTTCTGTACAACGCCAATCCCTCTCAAGTCACCCGAAGCTCGTGCCGAGTAACTCAATTCGAGGCAGGACTTCGAAGTGACCGCATCGTATTGATGGCTCCCCGCTAATGTTTGAAGTTCTTATTCGTTACGGATTTTTTTTAGATGTCTTTGTTAAGACCTCAGGGATTCGTTTGTATAGCGCACCCAAGCACTAGTTTTGCCGAAGTAAATGTTAATATGGGTCCGTTCCACTTGGTCGCTCATGCAGCGAGCCGACCAACTTTTTTATTCGAAAGAGAATCGAATTAATAAAAGTGTGACAATAATAGCATTTAGGAAGAAAATTCTGATTAATTCTAACTTCGTATACGCGGATCTAGCTCTTAACCGTCGGAGTTCTTCACCCCTCTTAATTGCTTTAAAAAAAAAAAAAAAAACTTATTCTAAACCGGATAAAAATGTCGTGCTCTGTTTAGATTTGCCCAATAATTAATTTGGAAGGCAAGTCTATTTTTTGATCGTGTCCCGTTCAACTTTTGACGCGGCCCGACAATTTTAGGAACTGGGCCGCGCCCGACGGACAATCGAAATACTTTTATTCTCCTCCAACTCCAATGATTTATTTTAACCGTCGTCGTTATTTTATTTAGAAGAAGTAAATTTCCAACAATTCACTTTTAACGAAATCCACTCCTCCTTTAAATATTTACGAAAGTTATTTAATTCTCCAACTTCCTCGGAGTTACTTTTTCCGCGACCCGTCAAAAAGGGGAAGCGGGCCTGAGCCTTTCAAATAGTTAAATAACTTTCCGTTCTACACAAACCAATAATCTGATTTAAACACTTCCTTTAATTTATTCAAACGAAACAACTTTCGAACGGATCGAAATTCACTCGTGGCTCAAATAACTACGGAAGTTATTTAAGTCTCTAACTTGTTCGGAGTTCCTTTTTACGCGGCCCGTCTAAAAGGGGAAGCGGGCCTGAGCCTTCGGTTGCATATTCAGTACAAATCCGCGCACAACGAAGTAAGTAATATACAAAACACATTTATTGAAGAAACATGGAATAGAATTACAAATCTCAATTACTCCAGAAACTGAACAACTTCACTCACTGATACCCGTGTTAATAAAATCATTCAATCCCAGAACAATTCGATTGCAAAACACAGTTCATAAAAAAGGGAAGAGGTAAATACCAGTTGCGTGCTATTTTTGGTGGAAGCAAAGTCGAGTGATCAGTTCGATCTTGCTTCTAAAATCCAAATTAGAGAAACAGGCTGGCCACGAGGAAGCCGGCGGCCCGATGACTATTCCCCCCTCTCGCTAAAATACATAAAAACGGTCATCTTCACCAATTTCTCGTTTAAAGTTGTCCAGTCCAATTTTTAGGAGTAAATCCAAGTTAATTTCAGTCCAGTGATCCTGCGTCTCACACAAAGATCTTTGGGACTTTGGAAAAAATCTTGAAACTCCTCCGGGCCTCTTCACGTATGAGAGCTCTTTTGGGGGGAAAAGCCCTGAAGCTGCTCCTGCAGGACCTTTTATAGACCTCTCCGTCCCCCCCCTCCCCTTTCTTTTCTCCGGTACTTTCCCTATAGGGTAAGACTGCCCAGTTTTCCCACGCCTATAGAAGGGACTGGCCAGCTTTCTCACGCCTATAGAGGGAACTGGCCAGTTTTCCCACGCCCATAGAGGGAACTGGCCAGCCTCCCCACGCTTTGTTATCTGTGGCCTTCAGCCGCTGTTTCCGCCCTGACCACGCAGTACTTTCCACCAAATGCACAGCTAGTGGTAAAACCTTTCACTTCCCCTTTTCACCCTTGACCTACTTTCTTAAACAATTTATGTCACGCCACTATTCTCATAGTGACGGGTTTCTTGATCGAATTGACAAATAATATTGCTTAAAGCGGTTACAGAATACATTTTTAGCCAAGCAAAGAAATAAAAATAAAAATCACATTTGTGCTTCTCCAAACAATTTATGTCACGCCACTATTCTCAGTGACGGGTCTCTTGATCGAATTGACAAATAATATTGCTTAAAGCGGTTACAGAATACATTTTTAGCCAAGCAAAGAAATAAAAATAAAAATCACATTTGTGCTTCTCCAAACAATTTATGTCACGCCACTATTCTCAGTGACGGGTCTCTTGATCGAATTGACAAATAATATTGCTTAAAGCGGTTACAGAATACATTTTTAGCCAAGCAAAGAAATAAAAATAAAAATCACATTTGTGCTTCTCCAAACAATTTATGTCACGCCACTATTCTCAGTGACGGGTCTCTTGATCGAATTGACAAATAATATTGCTTAAAGCGGTTACAGAATACATTTTTAGCCAAGCAAAGAAATAAAAATAAAAATCACATTTGTGCTTCCATGCGTGACTCACACTCTGACACCGTGTTCCTTTTTTATATCCATTTTAACCGGTTTAGCTTATTCCGGCCCCTCTATTGGTCTCCCGTTTTGGTCTGGCGCCATCTTTTGGACAAATTTGGAATTTCAGCTCTGCCAATTTATTCCTGTGAACAATCCATATTCTACCATTTGGACCATCTCTACCCCCATGTTACACGACACCCTCCCCTTGGATTGAAAACAGGTATAAATTATCCCTGATCCCCAAGAGCTACACAGCCATGTCGTCGTCTTCGTCTGAGATATTCACAACCTCAGCGGTCGTTGAAGTAGGGCAGGCCGCTGCCATGTCTCCCTGTCGGGCGATCTCTGCGAAGGCGTTGATCAGGCGCGACAACCGACTAGCAGCGTTGTCGTCCTCAGCGTGGTTCTCCACGGCGAGGGCTCTCAGCTCCGGTGTTGAACGCCCCGTGGCCACACTCTCGACATCTGCCTCCTCATTTTCAGCCTCACTCCCGCGTCCTCCGTCTCGAGCCTCATCGTCGTCCTCAGACTCAGAAGGAGCTGCATCCACATCCAGCGGGCTTATCAGCCGTACGGGGCTGGTGGGCGAGTCGAGGGGAGGATCATCATTGTAGCCAGGCCCTCCATACGTACGGCTGCCGTCTGGATCCCGACGCCCCATGCAACCCTCGCATGGCTCTCTGCACCGGACGTAAGACCCATCCAGGGTCCAATGTCCAACACACCGTCCTCCTCCCCGACGCGCAGGCCGGACAAGCCCCACAGGGGCCTCGCTGGGCATCCCCATAGGTCGGTGTAATCCATATCCTGCGTTTGGGTGCGTGTAAAAGTCAGCCGGGAGAAAGCGATGAGGAGCGCTCACTGTCAGACAGCGCCCACATTGCCAATGTGAAATGACGCATCGGGTGCCGTTCTGTTGACGCCAGGTCATGTGAATCAAAGGCCAGATAGTGCCGTGGGTTACTCCTGCTCCATGCATGAGAACCGTACGTGCCATCAGGGGCCCTGTAGTTGTCTCGAGCAGAGTCGCAGTGGTCATCAAATCCGCACATCCTTCCCATCCGAGATGGTCCAAGCTGGACTGCTCTCCCTCTTTTACATACAGACCGTCAGGGACCAGCCAAGCCAAACTAAAGCCGGCCTGATAACAACAGTTTCCCACATAAGATCTCCCGATCACCCAGGCCAATTTCATGTGGCTCATCCCGCATAGGATGCATTTAGGTGCATCCGTAATACGGTGTACAGTCTGTAACACATGGAAGCACAAATTTTAACATTTTTCATGTTACACATCAAACAATCACCCCTCTGCCAGCCCCTCGGTATACAATAGAGGGGCTTCTCGGCGGCTGCCCTCCCGCCTCTCGGGGCGGGAGGGGAAAAAAAACAGAGTATGTAAAAAACCAGGTTATCATTGCCAATTGGTCCACCACTTCGGTCCAAAGTAACACAGACAATGACCCCCATACCATGCACCAGAGTACGAGTTTGGCCGTACGCCATCTCCACGCGACAGAGGTGCGGGCATGCTGGTCAAGTCTGACTACCATCTTTATAACATACATGGCCATTCCTATCACTAATATTGCTTCTAATATGACAACCCCGAAAACAACATAATAAACAAAAATTGACACCACTTCCAAAACACTCCACAAAATAAGCAATACAATTTCGGCGATACCTCTGGGGGTATCAGGGTCAACATACATTCGGCCATGCATGTAGACTACAAAAAGACCCAAACCCATCGTGTGTCTTGTGTATAAAAATCTCAAAATCAAAACCTTGAATATTGATATGACCAAAATCACGGGGCGAGTGAGTTGTTGCAAATCCCAAGACCCAGAACAGCAGTAGGCTGTCCAGATACTGAATAAAACCCAATATTGAACTTCGTTACTCACTCTCATCGCTCCTGGCCTCCCTCTTGGATTTAAAAACCCGCTTGAGCTGTTTGTTGCCACGATTAGTTCTTTTTTTTTTCTCTCTCTTTTGTCTCTTGCAGTTCCAGTCTCTGAGCTGTCAGGCTCAAATGCCCGACGGCCGCCCGACTTCTCCTTTTAATAAGACGTTCCGACCACCCCTCTTGTGGGCCGTCATTTGCCTAACTAGAGACGCCTCTCTCTCGCGGGGGTAAAACAAAAGCCTCTTAATACTACCTTTTATGGCAATGCACAAAGTTGTTGCTATTCCTATCAACGCAAACCCTACTAGCACCCACGCCCAGATTGGCCCCAGTACCACCTCCAATGCACCGCTGATCACATCACCAAAAGCCTCAACCGCGGCACTTGTTGCTGACTGAAGCGCCGCCCCTATCTTCTCATACCAAGTGCAATCATGAATGTTTTCTCCATGGCCACATTTTATCCAATGCTCTGAAGGGGAGAAACATGTTCCATTATTGAAAATTCTATTGGGGCCAATCCAATAGACACTGGCTCGCCTAGATTTAGCAATCCTTCATTTTGTACCCAGGTAGTACAAGGCGCCCGGTCTCTAGCGGGCTGACGCCTCCACCTGTTTTGTGGCGAGACGTACTCCCATAAAGCCCCTTCTACACTCCTGTATCCTTCATCTTGATATTTATCTAAACAATATTCTTTCCAATTAGGCAGTGTAACACATTGTTCACGAGCTAAGGTAATTAAACATTTTGTTTTCTCAGTGTTACAAGTCATCGACCAGGGCCGGGGATTCACATAAATATATGGGGAGTAAATTCCTGTGGGCTTGATATCAGTCTCTTTTGAATATACCGTTGACATAAATTGGTATTGAACCCAGTAATTTGTTGTTACGTTTAAACAGGGTATAACCCATTGCTTCATCTCATACCCGTTAAATCCCCACCATGTCTTGGCGGGGTCCCGAACGTCTATTTCAGACCATGCCTGTAAAATTCCTTTCACTGTTTTGTTTACTAAGAGACTGGCACAGTTGTGAACCCACCTGGTGCCCAAGACGGATCGCTTGATCTCATCCAGGTCACATCTTGGTGACTTCCCAACTGTCCAATCCCTCCCATGCAATCCAGCATAAATTTTCCCCACTACGCATTGGTCAATTTTGTCAAATTCTCCCGGAGTTACCGTCAACAAATCGGCAGGAGTGGGTAAGCGTTGAACCCATAAGTGCCTTGCTGACGGGTATAACCGGTGTCTGCCTTGGTAACTGCTGGGCACAGCAACCCATTTTTCTACCTGCCATAACCATGGAAATGAACTATTTAGCCAAAATTCAAAATCTACTGGTTCCTTATTTGGGTTGAACTTCCTCCCTCCCCTTGTTGACACCGCAACAGGGGACTTAATCTTTTGAAATTTATATGCCCACATTATCACATGATAATTATTTTCACAAAATTGTCCCACGTTAAAGTAACACGCATTTAACCTACTAAAAACTCCCTGACAGTCCCAAAATACTGACTTCTGGCTGTCGGGCAGGCTTCTCGGCATCCGGTTAAGGCGACGCTTACTTGAATAATCCTGAGTTTTTTCGCAAACCAACTCTAAACAACTCCAGCACGGCTCCCATCCGGGATAAGTGCCACGGCACGTGGAGTTCTTCATTGGGGCCGGGAATGAAAATTCATCCGGCCTTTTTCCACTTTTCTCCCAATACCCTCCTTTTGATTCGGGCAACGGGACACACGAGGCATTGCTATACCATTCCGCATGCTCCTCGCCCACTTTCAAAATCCAATTTCTTTTAACAATTTTCTCTTCACGTTTGTTCTTGCAAATCAAACTTATCGTTAGGTTAGCAAAGTTTTCTGGCGCTTTGAAATACCTCATATCACAAGCACTGATGTTACTCATTATTTGCCCTGTCCAATTCACGATACCCAAATTATCGGGAAAGTGAGTTACTTCACTCACTATTTCCCTTTTTGTCTTATACCGTCTTTCCTCCTCGTCTCCTGCGCGCGGAATTGCTCCTGGTTCCAGTGGCAAGGCGATCATCTTCTCTCGTCGTCGCAGCACCGATGTCCAATATTGTCTGGTAGCGATGTCTGGTGCTATGGATGTATTCCATTTCACGGTGACGCTTCCAAAGTCCACTGCCCAACAGGTTTGATTGAAGAGCTTCGTTCCATCGTACTCGATATTGATCATCTCCATCGGGTCATAGCGGGCCGCGCTCTTCCAAAGTGTGAAGCTGAGTAGGATGCCTGTCAAAATGACTGAAAGCATTATAGCTGTCAGCCAATCCGTCACCAGATTCTTCTTCCATGATATCGCCGGCTGAGGGAAAATAGATGGTCTCCATTCAATTGTACTCCAATCCATTGGAGGGTTGTCGGGTAGATTCGGTGGTTCGTTGCAGAAAGGCGAAGTGCTGGGAATCTCATACCCGCTGTCTGCAAATAAAGTTGCTCCTCGACTTTCAAAGTTCCGCTCTGGATCCTTTTTCACGGGAACTGCGTTCGCGTAGATTGGCTCCAGAGCTATCCATTCCTGATTTACATAAATATCTTGCTCTTCTTCCATGAAAAACGGATTCCTCCAGTTCTTCCCCTCGTTGTCTGTGGAAGCCCCGGTCCCGGGGCTTCGCCCAACCGCCGGTCCCGCTAGGTCGCCACCAGCGGGATCATCCGTGTAGCCTGGGAGGGTCATTGGTGACCCCCCACTCTCCAGAGTCATTGTTCTCCTTCTCTTGGCTCCGCGCGGGTAGTTCATGGTGGGTCACTCCTCAGGCCTGAATGAAGATCTGGCTCTTCTCTCCTGGCTTTATAGGAGGTCTTCCAGCCCCTCCTCCTTCCCAAGCTCCTCCCTTGCGCCAAAGAAACCGTTCCCCTCTTCGGCTGGGCCCTTCCTCCGGCGGTCTCCGTCTGGTTTTCTTTCTGTTATTAGTTATGTACAGTCCATTAACAATACATTGTTATAGGACTTCTATATACACATGTATACACACACCGTTATATGCACACTCATTTTTATATACATGTATGTACACATTATTCTCTTTTTTTTTCAGTCGTTCTCCCCCTGGGAATCTGGCTGGCTCCACAGCCTAGTCAATTCCTCTACTGCGGCCCGACCCCTCTTTTTCTTTTGAGGTTCTGTTTTTGTGGACCACACTGCATAATAGGAGGCCGTTCGAGCCAACGTTCCCAGCGGCCTATCGGATGCAGACGGACCTGGTTCCTCGGGCCTGGGGTCTACCGCATCATTCGACATGTTGTTCTCTTGGCTACCGGCTTGTTTCCTGGTTTCGGAGGCTTTGCGCTTCATTTCTGCCAGCACTGGACATGTCTTAAGGGTGCGGTGACGCTCCAGACCCCATCTGGTGTTCCCTTTTCCATCACATCCAGGCGTGGGACACACCTCGAGGCTCCCCACATACACCGGGCAAGCTCTAAATGAGCGGTGGTGTGTTGCCCCTGGTCGGGCGCTACCGCTTCCGTCGCAGCCAGGAGTAGGGCAATTTGCCGGATACAACTTCGTCCAATCAAAAGGGGTCCAGTCTTGTAGAATCCTCCTGGGTTGGTCACTTACGCCACCGCCCTCCGCTTTTGGACATGATAAGTTTCCCTCCTGGACTTTTGCTTCTGGCAGGAGTGAAGTGGGTTGACTTTCCACTTGGACTTCTGGTTCTGGCGGGAGAGAAGTTGTTTGAATTTCCACTTGGACTCCTACTTCTGCCAGGAGAGAAGTGGTTTGACTTTCCACTTGGACTCCTGCTTCTGGCGGGAGAGAAGTGGTTGAATTTTCCTACGTCACCACCGATTGGAACATGCTTCCTCCAGCTGGACATCCCTGTGCCAACTCCTGGCTGGGACCTTTATCCCATTCTCTTGCTTCCGACCGGTCAAGGTCATCTGTCTCCTTGGCCTTTTCTTGAGGTTCTATCTCCGCTACTGTGCCGTGCTCCTTTCTCGTTTGTATTTGTTCCCTAAGAATATCCCGTATCTGGGACCCGGTGTTTCTTATGGCTACAAATTGGCTAAGCCTTTTGGCCTCCAATTTGATTCCCAGTGAATATATTCCTTCGTAAGGAATGATGGCCATTTTCACTGTAATCCCTACCAGTGCTGCTTCACCCTCATTCACTATAAGGACTGATCCGACTTTATTCCCAGGGGCAAAACAGTATATTCCCTTTTTGGTCACATACTGGAAGTCTTTGTTACTCGTGTCCAAAACACTTCGATAGCAGTACATGTTGCTCACGGTCGGGCTTGTTTCCGCAGGGGCTGCCTCCACTTTGACCAATGGTGCGTCCTTGCACGCCAACAACTGGGCTACAGCCCGAGCCCAAGTCATGGGCCTCCAAGGTCCCTCAAGCAGGTCCCCAAGGACTGCGGTTCCTCCTGCGGAAAGAACCGACTCACGAGCAAACAAGGCCATTTCGTCGGCCTTTTCTGTATAACTGTCGGGGGCAGGCCGGCCGACTGGCCTTGGCCAAGGCCAACAATGGCCCAAGGCCAGATAAAGGTTCTTCATGGCCTGATTATTATCATATGCCGGCCAAGATGCTCCTCCCAACACTGGATAGAGGGTCGCCAGGGGGGTCATTGCCCTGGTGATTTGCCATCCCTCTGCTTCTCCGACTTTCAATAATTTTCCTCTTGCCATGCGATCTAAACACATGAGGCAATATTTCAGCTCATCGCCGTCCCACACATACGTGCACGAGTTAATTTGTCGAGCCCGTACATCCGTAGTTGGTCCGATCTCCCACTGTGAAAAAAACACCATTCGTGCCAAGATGGTAATTCGACACTGGTGGCATACCATGGCATCTAATACTTTGACTGGAAGCTTGTCCTCATTTCTCTGGGCAAATTCCAGCTCTCTTACTTCGGTGGTCAGTACAGGTGGCATCATGAAGCCTACTCCCGACCACATAGTAGGCAACAGGTTGGGTGTCAAACAAATGACACAAGCTTCGTTGACCCATGTCCAGTGAAAATGTTCTGGTCCACCGGGTGTGCAACCCCGCTTGGCCAATCTCACCAGATTTAGGGCCCTTCCGGTCTGGATCCCATTTGGTGTTCTTCTTACGATGACCGCACCTTTGTGTGCGGCCATGCGCACGAAGGCTGGGATTGTTCCGTGGTCCGTTGCCATATGTTATTTAAATTACTTCTTGGCTTGACTCGGGTCAGCCGATAACGGCTTCAGCTGTTCAACTCCTTGGATACCTTTCTTCTTTAGTCGTACTGTGTTTCTATCCAAAACTCCACTAACTATGTCCGAGCAGTCGTACTTGGCCTTCACTGCCGTGTTGCTGTTCAGGTCCCTCGACTTGATCCACACCTTCTGTCCAACGCTGATCCGACACTTCTCTTTATTCTGGGACAGCCGTCTTGGGTTCTGCCCACTTCTTGTGACACAAAGAGTCGTTGGTTCAGTTCTTCGGACGGGGAGGGCCGGCTGCTTCTGCTCCTCCCGTTCAGGTCTGCAACCAAATCAAGCAATTTAGTACTCCACTCTTTTCCGTTTGCATTTTTTCCCAACCAGGTTTTGACCAGACCAATAGTACTTTCTGCCACCCCATTTGCTTGTGGTGTATAAGGAGGCGAATAGACTCTGACTATTCCCCACCTACGACACCATTCGTCCACCTGGGCGTTTTTGAAATGTGTTCCATTGTCTGTTCTCAACTCTTTTGGGATTCCTAGCCACATGCACCCATCTTCTAGTGTCTTGATCACACTGTTTGCATTGGCTTTTCTCACTGCTTTCAGCCCGACGTGTCCTGACATCGAGTCAACCAGCACAACAAGGTATTTCTCACCCTTTGCGCCACTTATTCCCATGGGGCCAGCTACGTCCATACAAACCGAGCCCCACGGCACAGTACTCCTAATCTTCAATCCATCCGTGCGTCGTCCTCTTCGCCCTGCGTTGTATTTGTTGCACGGATTACAATCCCGCAGGACCGCACGAATCGTCCGGTCAGGGACCCAGAGTTCCAGCATCTCTAACTTTTTTCGCGTAGGCAGTGGACCCGCGTGGCGTAGTGCTTCATGCACTGCCGACACGACTTGCCTCACGCTCTCATCTGGGACCACTTTTCCGCGAGGGGTCTTGTCCCATTTTTCTGCTCCTACAACTTTTATTCTTCTTTTCTGGACGTATCGATCAACTTCGTTATTACCTCTCCAATAAGCTCCTTCTTTCACATGAGATTTCTGGTGAACCACATCCGGACTCAAATTTAGCCGTAACTCGGCTATCTTTTTCCACACTTCATAGTGGGCCACTAGTTTTCCTTTCGCGCCCTCAAAGCCATTCTCTTCCCAAATGGCTAGATCGAATTTGAGAGCTTGCGCGCAATAATGACTGTCAGTTATAAGTCTTACGCGTCCAGCGTGATTTTTTTCCGCTTCTAACAGTCCTTCCAGCACTGCCGTGGCCTCTCCTGCTTGCGCGCTGCCGGGTGTCTTTCCTGTACGGCGGCAACGCTCCACTCCATTTTGCTTCAGAATAAAACCCCAGTGGGCATTCTGCTCTCCTTCCTTTTTTGACCCATCGGTGTAAAGAGTCCATTCATAGGGCTTCTCTTCATCCATAGTCAATCTTCTCCTGGTTGCTCGGCAAAAAATCTTCCATCCCTTTCGATGGCTTCTTTCATCCGCGTCGAGAGGCATCCCGCCTCTATCGACGGGTTTGATCCCACTATGTACTCAGTCCATTTCTGAGGCCACTTCTCTATGCCTCCTCCATACAATATTACACATGCTGGTCATGTCGTCTTGGAGAGTCTGGATTAGACCCCTCCTTTCCGGTTCCTTTCATAGGATTTCCAGGTTCGGGATCCGATCTCCTTCCACCGCTAGCCATCTTTTCAATGAATAGCAGTTTCTCTAGTTGTAGGGTCGAGCTGTCTCCTTTCGAAGCCTTTCCGTGCGCATTCGGAACAGGGTCGATTCAGCTCTTAGTTACTCAGCGGCGCCCTTTGCGTCGCCTCTACTCAGAACACCAATATGAGAACTTTTGCCTCGCTTATTGATGCTCTCAACGGCGGGATGCACTTCTTTCTCTTTTTCTTTTTTCCCCACCAGGTTTTCTACTGACAGGAAATTCTAACAAGGGTACATTCAATTGCAAATTCTAATTCAAACGTTATTGTAGCGAACAGGAAATGACGACTAATCATCAGCCCGAAGCCACTCAGCCTTTCAATTCTTGGGAACCTGTAAGTCACAGAGGGTCGCCAACAGTTAAGAATCATGAACCATACAAGCCTTAGAAGTGTAGTCTTCAACAGCAGGAAAAAAAAGAGAAAAGGGCGGAAAGAAGAAAAATCCTTTTGTGAGTTCAGCGGACAAAAATCTGTAATCCTCTGATGCGTCCGGGAACAAAAATCCTTGTAATCCACACAGGTGTCCGGGAACAAAAATTTTGTAATCCACACAGGTGTCCGGGAACAAAAAAAAATTGTAATCCACACGAGTGTCCGGAAACAAGAAAATTTGTAATCCACACAGGTGTCCGGGAACAAAAAAAAAAAAAAAAAATTGTAATCCACACAGGTGTCCGGGAACAAAAAAATTGTAATCCACACAGGTGTCCGGGAACAAAAAAATTGTAATCCACACAGGTGTCCGGGAACAAAAAAAATTGTAATCCACACAGGTGTCCGGGAACAAAAATCTTGTAATCCACACAGGTGTCCGGGAACAAAAAAAATTGTAATCCACACAAGTGTCCGGAAACAAGAAAATTTGTAATCCACACAGGTGTCCGGGAACAAAAATTTGTAAGGGAGAAATGAAGGTTTATTATAAAGTTAAATTGAGCAAGAAAAAGGAAAAGGAAGAGGGGAGACAAGTCTTCTCTTTTTATCTTTCAAAATAAAAAGGCCTCTCTTCAGTCGGTCTCCAAATTGGTTGCCTTCTCTTTGGCCTTGGTTTTGGCATGAAATCTAAAACATTTGCAGGCTCCTCATCGACTGGTTCATCTTCTGTATTTATACCCAATATCCCTGCCCATGTACCGGCCCCTCTTTCTCTTGCAAGTTCTGCCGCATACTCTGCGTACACTACAAACATTACTTTCAGCACCCCATACAAGTACAAGCTGTGAAGGATCTCCTCCTTACTCATGCTTAAAGTAATGTGCTGAGGGGTCACGGTCACCGTTTACCATGACACAATACAGTTCTAATCCTCCCGTGCTATCAAGGTTCTTTTCTAGGAAACTCTATTCCTTAAAGAGACTGTACTTATGTCACTCAAGGCCGTTCTGACATTTATTTGTATCAGTGAGCGGAATTAAGACAGTTTCTGGGAAGAAAAAACTGAAAAACTCCACACAGGTTCGTTTTGGAGCTGTGAGCAAAACAAAAAAAACAAATGTTCTTCTATTGTCTCATTTTTATTTTTTTCTAAACTTTTACTCACAGGCGGCTCGGTGGCGCACTGGGTAGCACGTCCGCCTCACAGCTAGGAGGGTGCGGGTTCGATTCCACCTCCGGCCCTCCCTGTGTGGAGTTTGCATGTTCTCCCCGGGCCCGCGTGGGTTTTCTCCGGGCACTCCGGTTTCCTCCCACATTCCAAAAACATGCTTGGTAGGCCGATTGAAGACTCCAAATTGTCCCTACGTGTGAGTGTGAGTGCGATTGGTTGTCTGTCTCTGTGTGCCCTGCGATTGGCTGGCAACCAGTTCAGGGTGTCCCCCACCTACTGCCCGATGACGGCTGGGATAGGCTCCAGCACGCCCGCGACCCCCGTGGGGACTAAGCGGTTCAGAAAATGGATGGATGGACTTTTACTCACAACCCCCCTCCTACTCGTTGGGCGCCAAAATGTCAAACGCACCTCTCGGATTAAGGTGCCCCCGGCTTCCCAGTAACGGGTTTGTTTTAGCCGGGTTCGGAGATTTGTCCGTAATCTAACCACCCGAGTTAAATTAACTCCTCCGGAATCAATCTAATTTCTGTACGACGCCAATCCCTCTCAAGTCACCCGAAGCGCGTGCCGAGTAACTCAATTCGAGGCAGGACTTCGAAGTGACCGCATCGTATTGATGGCTCCCCGCTAATGTTTGAAGTTCTTATTCGTTACGGATATTTTTTAGATGTCTTTGTTAAGACCTCAGGGATTCGTTTGTATAGCGCACCCAAGCACTAGTTTTGCCAAAGTAAATGTTAATATGGGTCCGTTCCACTTGGTCGCTCATGCAGCGAGCCGACCAACTTTTTTATTCGAAAGAGAATCGAATTAATAAAAGTGTGACAATAATAGCATTTAAGAAGAAAATTAATGCACCCTATATGATTAATTCTAACTTCGTATACGCGGATCTAGCTCTTAACCGTCGGAGTTCTTCACCCCTCTTAATTGCTTTAAAAAAAAAAAAAAAACTTATTCTAAACCGGATAAAAATGTCGTGTTCTGTTTAGATTTGCCCAATAATTAATTTGGAAGGCAAGTCTATTTTTTGATCGTGTCCCGTTCAACTTTTGACGCGGCCCGACAATTTTAGGAACTGGGCCGCGCCCGACGGACAATCGAAATACTTTTATTCTCCTCCAACTCCAATGATTTATTTTAACCGTCGTCGTTATTTTATTTAGAAGAAGTAAATTTCCAACAATTCACTTTTAACGAAATCCACTCCTCCTTTAAATATTTACGAAAGTTATTTAATTCTCCAACTTCCTCGGAGTTACTTTTTCCGCGACCCGTCAAAAAGGGGAAGCGGGCCTGAGCCTTTCAAATAGTTAAATAACTTTCCGTTCTACACAAACCAATAATCTGATTTAAACACTTCCTTTAATTTATTCAAATGAAACAACTTTCGAACGGATCGAAATTCACTCGTGGCTCAAATAACTACGGAAGTTATTTAAGTCTCTAACTTGTTCGGAGTTCCTTTTTACGCGGCCCGTCTAAAAGGGGAAGCGGGCCTGAGCCTTCGGTTGCATATTCAGTACAAATCCGCGCACAACGAAGTAAGTAATATACAAAACACATCTATTGAAGAAACATGGAATAGAATTACAAATCTCAATTACTCCAGAAACTGAACAACTTCACTCACTGATACCCGTGTTAATAAAATCATTCAATCCCAGAACAATTCGATTGCAAAACACAGTTCATAAAAAAGGGAAGAGGTAAATACCAGTTTGCTATTTTTGGTGGAAGCAAAGTCGAGTGATCAGTTCGATCTTGCTTCTAAAATCCAAATTAGAGAAACAGGCTGGCCACGAGGAAGCCGGCGGCCCGATGACTATTCCCCCCTCTCGCTAAAATACATAAAAACGGTCATCCTCACCAATTTCTCGTTTAAAGTTGTCCAGTCCAATTTTTAGGAGTAAATCCAAGTTAATTTCAGTCCAGTGATCCTGCGTCTCACACAAAGATCTTTGGGACTTTGGAAAAAATCTTGAAACTCCTCCGGGCCTCTTCACGTATGAGAGCTCTTTTGGGGGGAAAAGCCCTGAAGCTGCTCCTGCAGGACCTTTTATAGACCTCTCCGTCCCCCCCCCCCTCCCCTTTCTTTTCTCCGGTACTTTCCCTATAGGGTAAGACTGCCCAGTTTTCCCACGCCTATAGAAGGGACTGGCCAGCTTTCTCACGCCTATAGAGGGAACTGGCCAGTTTTCCCACGCCCATAGAGGGAACTGGCCAGCCTCCCCACGCTTTGTTATCTGTGGCCTTCAGCCGCTGTTTCCGCCCTGACCACGCAGTACTTTCCACCAAATGCACAGCTAGGGGTAAAACCTTTCACTTCCCCTTTTCACCCTTGACCTACTTTCTTAAACAATTTATGTCACGCCACTATTCTCATAGTGACGGGTTTCTTGATCGAATTGACAAATAATATTGCTTAAAGCGGTTACAGAATACATTTTTAGCCAAGCAAAGAAATAAAAATAAAAATCACATTTGTGCTTCTCCAAACAATTTATGTCACGCCACTATTCTCAGTGACGGGTCTCTTGATCGAATTGACAAATAATATTGCTTAAAGCGGTTACAGAATACATTTTTAGCCAAGCAAAGAAATAAAAATAAAAATCACATTTGTGCTTCTCCAAACAATTTATGTCACGCCACTATTCTCAGTGACGGGTCTCTTGATCGAATTGACAAATAATATTGCTTAAAGCGGTTACAGAATACATTTTTAGCCAAGCAAAGAAATAAAAATAAAAATCACATTTGTGCTTCCATGCGTGACTCACACTCTGACACCGTGTTCCTTTTTTATATCCATTTTAACCGGTTTAGCTTATTCCGGCCCCTCTATTGGTCTCCCGTTTTGGTCTGGCGCCATCTTTTGGACAAATTTGGAATTTCAGCTCTGCCAATTTATTCCTGTGAACAATCCATATTCTACCATTTGGACCATCTCTACCCCCATGTTACACGACATCTGGTCACACCAGATTCATTTTTCTTAGAAGACCCATCAACAAAAACCACATGACCATCTGGCAGAGGCGTATCTTCCAAATCAGGCCGAGCCTTTGCAATTTGTTGGGCAGCATCGACACAATCATGGAATTCGCCGTCGTCAGGAAGGGGAATGAGAGTGGGAGGATTGAGTGTCTCGCATCTTTCAACGGTCAGGTGCGGCTGAGACAGCAACGTAGCCATGCAGGAAAGATGACGTGCAGGCGACAGAAAAGTCACTCACTCACTCACTCACTCACTCACTCACTCACTCACTCACTCACTCACTCACTCACTCACTCACTCACTCACTCACTCACTCACTCACTCACTCACTCACTCAATCAACCACACAGGTGTTAACTAATTCGCAATTGCATTGCAAGCAATTTAAACTCTAATGGAATATGTGGATGTCAATATCCGTTTCATCAAATTCCAATCCAACTTTACTTTCGTATAAAGCACAGGTGTCAAATTGTGCTTCATATTCATGTGCCATTACTCGAATTGCAAATTATCTTCACTTTTAGTAATATGTTACATTTCAAATATTAGACCCGTTTTTACTTGTCTGATTTGAAAGCGAGGTACTCGTCAGCTTGTTCTGCAGCTCGCACAATATGAGGCGCTCACACATCTACTCGGGTATGACAGTCATACCGGGCCTCCAAAAGAAGCCATGACTAAACCGCGGCCCGCGAACAAATGAGTTTGACACCCCTGGCACAAGGGATAGCCTTCTCATTGATCAATCGCGTATCTTAAATCATGCTTTTCCTCCTTTGAAGCGACTATGTACTTCAAACCCAAACGGCACCATTTTATAGGGAAAAAAATTGTCGAATTTATTCGTTGTCGTCATAATACTGGTCGCAAATTTGCATGTAGAGCATTTTTGAGTTGTTGATCATAGACATCAGTTGAACACTCTTTCTGGTCTGTGTCTAAAGTCTTCAAACAACTTATCTTGTTTTTGTTTAGTCCGGCCAATGTCTGTGTAACTTGCTCTACGTTGAAATTTTATTTTTATCCTGCAATAGTTGGTCAATTTGTATTTGTAATGGCACCCCGTTATATTCCAATGGACGGCCCTGGAGATCAAAAGGACTCCAGGTGCCTTTAACGCTTGCCCAATGTTTGGTTAAGGATGCCATGAAAACCTGTTGTACTTCATCACCTCTCAAATTATAGGAAGCAATGAGTTGTTTAATTTGGGGTACAAAGACGGAAAGGATGGTTCGCTTTGCCGTGCCACAACATCTGCCTTTGTAATTTGATCATTTTTCTCATCTTCACTCATCACATTCTCAGCTGCGGTTCTTAAGCGAGCTCGCGCTGACACTGTGTCATCATCTTCCTGTCTGTGCAACAGCAAGTTATTTTTTATCTTTTCTTCGTCTTCCTTATCTTTCAATTTCCCTCACATCTGGGAAAATGAGAATGTAATTTTGCTTTTTAATTTTTAATTTTAAGTCTTGCAAAATTTCTATATCCTTACTGCACCGAGATAAACTGTTAAACATATCTTAAAAAATAAACAAACAAAAACAATCTATGCTCTTCAAAATGGGACCCAAATGTCAGATTACAAATCAAACCTCCTCCTTCACTCTCACATTTTTTGATAGAACAGTCTACTTAGCTAGACACCGTCATATCATACTAAATAATGGCCTGGAAATTAAATATAATGTTGTTGCTGTGGTCCCTCAAAACATGTGACTAGAATTTGGACAATTACTAACCCCCATCAATCGACAAATTATCTCCTCACTAAAGTCCCAGCCTGTTAACCTATCTGCATCAAGAAGACATTTGCAATGCAGGGGATAAGAGAATAACAAGGAACACCTTAACAATAAACAAAATAAACCCAAACCACAATCAAAACCAAATAAACTAGGCCCATGACCTATGTAGACCAACAACGTGCAGAGAGGGGGTCAGTACTCCAAATATTTCCCCATTAAAATGTAAGCCTTTTTGTGTAGAGCACCATTGATTTCTAATCATTGACCTAATTTTATCCTTAATTCAATCCCAATCACGAATGCCCACTACTTAATACTTGGTGTTCTTTTGATAAAAAGTGCCCCCCTTGCAATGTTGTTTTTCACTCTAAGTGATCCAAATCTTTGACTTGTCCTTACATGTGTCCTTGTATAGTCTTATGTCATAACGAATCAATAATTTAATTTTATCCAATACTACAATGTATGTTCTCTCCTACTCTCACATTTTTATGAGGGCTGGGCACTCTCCTCGTTGGACGAGTTTCTGACCACAACCCTCAGATTATTCTATCATTTCTAATTTTTACATTTAACAATGCAAATCTGATAAACCATTGTCTAGCACACCGCTTTCGTGCACCAATTTAACGCAATTCCATCCTTTATAACGAACTGCTACACAAAGACAAACATACACAGAAACGAACACACGGGCCCACAACATAGACATGACAATCTTCCCAGCTGATAACAAGGGTGGGGGGAGCAACTGAAGTGCGGAGAGCCTCGCCACCGCCACGTCACATAATGCAATCCCCTCTGTCCAAAATATGCATTTGTCAAGATATTTTATATTGTCGGTGCCGACCCCTTGCATTTCAATTCATGTCGGGGTAGCGGCTTTTGTTTGCTATTTGATTTTCCCATGGTTTATTTCTCTAAATTTTGGAGTTGGCAATTCGAATGGCACCTACAGTGTCCTAAAGCCAACTTTATTCACCGGACAGTGGTAAAATATTCAATGAGTGGTAAGTCTCCTTTCCTCTGCTTTTACACAAAACCACTGTTTACATAAAGGAGAGCTCAAATGAGATCACTCTCAGTCAAACCATACACACACACACACACACACAATGCGCATCCTTATCGTCTCACAGGCAAGCAGGGGAGTCCGCCCTCCCGTGGATCTTTACAAAATCTAAACTCTTTAACCTTCCTATTGTGTAAGAAAAAACTTATTTTTGCCTTTTTCTCAAAGTAGATATAAAACCTATCTTTTCATGGATAAAGAAGCCAAACCAGCTAAACAAGAGTTAAAAAAAAAAAAAAACACCCTAGATGGCAGCAGAAAGCTAACACATTAGGAAGGTTAACTAGGAGGCCCCACGACACCTCAGCGGAATTTAACTGCTCCAAATTACCTGTACTTCTTTAGAAAACAGATGGGTCCGCTCTCCCATGGAATTTAACTGACTCATCAGTCAGGGGACTCCATCATCCCAGCGGAATTTAACTGTTTCTAATTGCACTTGATAGGGTCTAGAATTGTCAAGGTTTTAAGTGACCTCTTGTCACTGCACTTTCATTACTTTCAACAGAATCAAGATTCGTACTCACAGTCTGCTGGGCCTTCTCCTCGGATGATCTCGTCAACCACTCCGGCGTCCAACCGACTGATCGAGACAGCCCCGTGAAAAGGGTTTCTCTATCTATATGCCTTGGCCAAGGACTTGTCCTGCGTCGAAAAGTCGGCCGGAACCCCGAAATAGGTCTTTTGAGATCCCGGACGAGCCCCCAAAAATCTGTTAGGTTCAGAATCAGCAAAAGGATCAGCAGACAAAACCAGTGAGGCAGAATGTTGAGTCTTTTCTCGCGAGGAGTGCATTCAGACTTACATCAATCCAACTACACTAAAGGTCTTGTTTACACTCCTCTCTTTTTATTCAGGAATGCCCTACCTACAATGTGAGACTAGCCCCTGATAGGTGGAGGGAAAGCGTGGGCTTTGTCTCATGAGAGAAGAAACGAGATTCTATGTGAAACTAGAAGTCGCAGACAGGATCCCATGAGAAACGAAAAGTGTGCAAGGATAAAATGTTATGGGAAACAAAGTAGTCATGTGAAAAGAGTGCATAGACAAAATGACATGTGCAGACATCAACAACTTTCTTGGATTCCCAGATGTGTAGAAGGTCAGGAAGCTCCAGACAGCATCGTTTGACTTGTTGTGGACTGGGTGATGTCTGCAAGAAGAAACAGCAAGCATTCTGCGCAATAACTTTATTAATAAGTACTCATTAGGGAACGTATGATAACATATATATACAATTTATCTAACACAGAATATTGAGTCTTTTCTCACGAGGAGTGCATTCAGACTTACAGCAATCCGACTACACTAAAATATGTTTTACACTCCTCGCTCTTTTTATTTGGAATGCCCTACCCACAGTGTGAGACGATTAGCCCTTAAGGGGGGGGGGGGGGAAGAGATTGTGGCTTCGTCTCGTAAGAAAAGAAACAAAAAGTAACGCACAAAGTGTTGCGTGCAGATATGGCTATATCAGCAAAACAGTTTAAGCGATATTCCGAGAGATAAAAAGAGAAAGTGACGTTCTTTAAGGAAGATCAGAAGGTTCATGACGCATTGTTTGACGTGTTGTTTTCACGATCTGTTCTGGTGGACGCTGAGCTGTCAGCAGCATCTTGTTTGACACAACCGTCATCTCGCCCCTGACCCAGCCGTAATCCTTCTGTTCTGTTGTACAAGATAAGAATAAGCAAGGCAAAGCAGCAAGCATACTGAACACTAATATTGTGAATAAGTACTCATTAGAGAACGCATGATAACATATATATACAATTTTTTCTAACAGGCAGGGCCAGCTCATCGCGTTCAAAGACTGTTGCGGCTCTGGCGTAATACGAAAGCGCCTGGGCGTCTGTGACATATCTGGAACACTGACTGACCCTGGCCGCCGCTTTGCGCAGCAGCTCACCGTACTGGGCACATGTCACCCTCACGCCGGTGCGGTTGTGCTGTGCCAGATACGTTTTGGCCACGATGTAAATGCGTTGTTCCAGGGCCAGCTGATCTTTGCGGGCGCGCACTGTCCGACAGTACGCCACCTTTTCGCAAGACCCCCGGCCACTGTACTGCATGTACTCACCCTGGGTCTTGGCCGTGTAAAAAGAGCTGCGCAGGGCGATATCCAGAGCGGTGCGCACTGTGGCCCTGGCCCTGGGCCTCACTCGGGCAGTCTCGTATGCTATGCTGAGAATGTTCCACGGGAACAAGTGGCCGCATATATCCACCTCCATTTTTTCGAACCGGTTTACGATGTTATTATGAACATCCATAGTAACACCACAGGTTTTGATTGAGGGCGTTGAATGTGGGATTGCATGGGTGTGTAACATGGAGGAGGACTTAGGCAAACTACCTGTGGTGAGACTTAAGGAGATGTGCAGGGCCCGCAACCTCACCGTATCGGGCAATAAGGACACGCTGGTGCAGCGTCTTAAGGGCAACCATAATCAGACCAAACTGCACATTCTCAATAACACTCTGATGCCTCGGGTCGTGAGGCCCGCAGTGAGGATGCAGGCCCAGGATATCGCACCCAATGTGCCTGGCATGCCCGGAGTCACTTACGATCCAGCCACGGGTCTGTGCACCATGGTAAACCCGCACCCAGACAAGACGCTGCTTGCTCATAGGCTTATAGTGATCGGTGTGTATTCTAATGGGGAGGTGCTGCCCCTAGACCGTGGGGCAGTGGAGATGTGCAAGGAGCTGGGCATGCCTTACGACTGGACCATGGTCGTCTAGGGCCTGACAGACCGGTGCACAAAGCCATCCTCGGCCAACTGGGTCAGCACCTTGCCAGCCACAGTCTTCTCCAGGTCCCTCTTGGACACGCCCTTTGTGTTAACCTCTGAGTGGCTGTACTTGGTACCCACCGTGAGGGTCATGGTGTTGTTGCTGTACGTAAAGGCAAAGGGGCCCAGCTTGTCACGGTGCATGTCCACCAGCTCCTTGAGCATGCTCTTGTTGTCAATGAGACCGTCCAGTCTCATGGGCACCAAGCCATACGCATACTTGAGAAATCGGTAGCAGGCTATATGGCCTGAACACTTGATGCCCGTAACACTGTCCATGGCCACCGAAATGGCACCCACCACAGCCTCAAACGTGTCTTCAAGCAAACGACGCTGCTCCTGATATGTGAGCGGGCCCGTGCCCGTGTGAGTTACGATCCACTTGAGGAAGCCCATCTTGTGCGCCACAGTGCTCATGGTGGTACCGGATTGATACGTGATGGCTAGGTGGGACACGATGCGCGCGATAGTTACAGGTGGCTCACGTGCCAGCTTGGGGAACCTCTCAAGGGGTCATGACGCTGGCGATGATGGTGTCGCCCAGTTTCTCGTACCACTCGTAGTTGTAGACCGGGTCCACCTTGGAGTGGGTGAAGGCGCTTTTGAATGTCCGGGCATTGGATTTGTACATGGACAGGGCAAAGCTCTTGTCCATCTGGCAACAGTGCACCAGTATAAAGTCTACAACGAAATTCTTAAACATGTCTCCTGAGGTAGCTCTCTATGTCACCCACTGCTACCGTGTAGTCAAAGTCAAAGTCAAAGTCAAAGTCAGCTTTATTGTCAATTTCTCCACATGCCAAAGACACACAAAGAAACCGAAATTTCGTTCCCCCCTATCCCACGGTGACAAGACATGGCTCACAACAGACAAACAAGTAACAAGTATAACAAAAGCGTGCTGAATAAATAATGAATAAATAACACAACAATAAATAAATAAATAAGAGGAGCAGAAAAAAAAGGAGCAAGTGCGCGTACAGCAGACATTCCCGAAAATAGCGCAACAGTGCCACACGCTACGCAGAAGGGGGTAGCGAGTTCAGGGCCCTAACAGCTTGGGGAAAGAAGCTGTTGGCAAGTCTGGTGGTGCGGGAGCGCAGGCTCCTGTACCTCTTCCCAGAGGGCAGAAGGTCAAACAAAGAGTGAGCCGGGTGACTCACATCTCTGGCAATCGAGGTTGCCTTGCGGGCGAGATGGGAGGTGTAAATGTCCTTCAGGGAGGGGAGCGAAGCACCAATAATCTTACCAGCCGTATTCACTATGCGCTGCAGGGCCTTCAAGTTCTGTTCAGTGCAGTTACCACCCCAGACAGCGATGCAACTGGTGATGACGCTCTCAATAGTGCCACGGTAAAATGTAGACAGGACTGCCTGAGGAGCACATGCACGCCTGAGCTTCCGCAGAAAGTACAGGCGGCGCTGAGCTTTCTTTGCCAGTGACGAGGTGTTTTCGGACCAGGAGAGGTCCGCACTGATGTGCACCCCCAGGAACTTGGTGCAGCTCACCCTCTCCACCACAGCACCGTCGATGATCAGCGGCAGGTGTGTTGTGTGACCCTTCCGGAAGTCAACAATGATTTCCTTGGTCTTATTAACGTTCAGCAGTAGGTTGTTGTCCCTGCACCACGTGGTCAGAAGGTCAACCTCCGACCTGTACCGAGTCTCGTCGCCCTTTGTGATGAGACCCACCAGAGTCGTGTCGTCAGCAAACTTCACTATGCGGTTGTCGCTGTAGGTCGCAGTGCAGTCCTGCGTCAGCAGGGTGAAGAGTAATGGACTGAGCACGCAGCCCTGGGGGGCCCCCGTGCTCAGCGTGATGCTGGCGGAGATTTTGTCGCCAACACGCACCACCTGAGGCCTCTGACAGAGGAAGTCCAGTATCCAGTTGCAGAGGGAGGTACTGAGGCCCAGCTCGTCGAGTTTGCAGATGAGTCGCTGCGGCACAATGGTGTTGAAGGCAGAGCTGAAGTCCACAAACAGCAACCTCACATATGAGTCCTTTCTCTCCAGATGGGTGAGGGCCGAGTGGAGGGCAGAGCAGATGGCATCCTCAGAGGACCGCTTGGCACGGTACGCAAACTGGAAAGGGTCAATGGTGGGGGGGAGAACGGACTTGATGTGCTCCATGACCAGCCGCTCAATTACACTACACTTAGTTTTATGCCCTGCTCCTTACACAGTCGCGTCTTGAGCTCGTCTCTGTACCTCTGCTCTACAAACTTGTGCTTGTCGGGTCCGCACGTGGCTGTAGTGCTGTCGGCCGTTGTACTCTACGGCCAGTTTGAGCGCCCCGTTGTAGCAGTCGAGTTCCAAGTAGTGACCCGTTACCGGGTTTTTAATGCATCTGCTTTTTGCAAATCTTTTGCCTGTGATGGCTTCTATAGCCCGATGGCACTCCTCCTCCCCGCGGGAACTACGTCCGACAACCTCCTTGTGCAATAGTGTATTGTACATGCATTTGGCCAACTCTAGCCAGCTAAAGACATCCATTTTAATAGCAATACACCATGTCACACAGTGTAAACATCGTAACCACATCCAGCCTCACCCATATCATAACAGTGTCCATCCTGTGCAGGCCCCATAGGCTCACGTGATAAACAATGTATTTCAGTAAGAGACAACGGTGTACATATTTTATTGACTGCGCCCATTCAATATCTCACCGATACATTGTATAGCCATACTCAAGACAGTCTCTGTGTCCGTCCTGTGCACGTGATAGCCGTATCTTTTCACGAGCATGGCCAGCTCGGTCACAGACCTCTTGATGCGGTCGCGACGCGCTCTCTCATTGTAATTGTGTTTAACCCGCTCTCGTGGGTTTCTGGGACGCATCCTGTGTGGCTCCGCTACAGGCTCTTCGCAAGCCGTCGGCTGTTGTTTAGAAGATGGGTCCATGAGGCGCTTGGTTACATAATCCTCGCTCCACATGATCTTGTGGGTGGCACAACGGGTGTGCTCTTCTGAGGTGGTACACACACAGTTCAACACCCCGGAGTATTTCTTACATTGTTTGCAATCGCAGCTATCCATGGTTGCTGTGTGTTTGGATGCTGTAAAGTCAGGAAAAACAAATTTGTCTTTTTGAATGGCCCACTCTGCCCTAGTTTCATGACCATCATAGCAGTTATGTCTTGGATGGGTTTGAATGCCACATGGTGCCAGTTTGTAGAATGCATGGAGCGATATTGGTGGGGCCAGTGGCCATACGGCCTGCACTCCCAAGTGGGCCGAGCGGTGGTGTCCCCCCCATCCACCCATTGCACCGGCCGGGGCATTGTGTTCTCTGTATCAGTGGGCGACAGTTCCGGTAACTGGATGGAGCACCCCGTGCTATACACCGGTGGCCACTACTGCAACGACAAAGACATGCACAGGACACCCCTGGACTGCGTGCAGGACATCCTGGGGGTGTGTGACATGTCGTCCGTGTGTCTACCGTGCCCACCGGGGCCAGGCTACGCCTTTTCCCCCATGTCCCTAGTTGTCACACATAAGGGGCTTCTTGATGTTACTGTGCCCACTAAGGATCCCCCGGCCGTCTTTGGTGGGGTTGGCCAGGGCTGTATCATGGTGCACGACCTCATGTGCCAGGATCACGGCTACATACTAGACGTGGCATCGGATAGCGGTGTGCTGTACAGGGTGCTGTACACATCCCAGGCCTTTACTACGGCCGATGGCAACTTTCAACACACCAACCTGCACACCCTCATTATGTACCTGGTCGCCATGACTGGCAAATCACTGATCTATCCCACGGTGGCTGTCCTCACAGTGGGCGATCACTGCATTCTAATGGATACGTGGCACATGCTTGTGAACAGGATGGGCCGTCGCTGGTGGGGACTGGCCGACCGGGAAAGGATCCTAGGCATCTTGAGGTCGCGACCCATAAAGAGTGCGCTCGTGGGAGAGTATTGCGGCCACATGGATGGGGGTGTATTTAGCGTGCACACCCTCGATGGGGACGCCCTGTACAGTATGCACATTCATGTGGTGGGAAACCGCTATTGCTTCAGAGGCGGCACAGTCTTTCAGGATCCCGTGCAGGCCGTAACCGAGCTCACGGCCGGACGCCGGCTCGTACAGCGTCGCTTGCGCCGTGGCGCGCGTCATGGCAGGTACGCCAGGAACCGCGTCAGCGACATGCTCGAGGCCGTGCAAGACACGATAGCGCACCTGGGTGTTTACTGGAGCTCCACGCGGCCCTCGTCCGGACGCGTGGTGTTTTGGGACCGGTCCGACTACAACACCCGAGGATATCTGATGACCACGATGAGCGCCGCAGGCACGCAGCACAAGATTGTCTTTACAAGTGAGTGCCACTTTAAGCTGGTGATGGCCGCTTCCCTTAAGGTGGTGATGCGCAGCCGTAGCCTGGAGAAGATCATGGGCTGGTTGGACATCAGTCTAAATCGATGAAGGCCCTAGCGTAACGAAGCACATCCAGCTTCGTGTAGCCAGGCAGGAGCTCTATGTCACCGAGGGCGGCCGCGTCGAACCGCCCTCCCTTGGTGACGTAATAGCCCCATAATGCGCACAGCATATTCTTGTACCTGACATGCGTGAAGGCTGCGTCTATGGCCCGGATGGCCTCGTTTTTGTTGATAAGACTCTCATCGGGCAGCGCCAGCACCATTTCATCAAAGGCTGCGTGGAAGGCTGCCATGTGTGCTACTGACTCGGCGCCCGTCCTGGGCTGCTCGTGGAAAACGGCGGTACGTGCATAGATGTCGAACTCGGAACGGTAATCCTGGTCGGTCATTTTTTCGCACTCTGCAAAAGAAAGATTTGAACGGCCCGCGTCCGAAGAACCGAAGCCCCGTCAGACACCATGTTCGGAAAGTTTACCGTAGTGACTGACCGCAATACGGCCGACCTGGTCCTAGAGACCAAGGTGACACCCGAGTTTGTAAGCGTTATCGTCTCTATGATACCCAAAACCAAAGTCAAATTGTATTGCAGTGATGTGAACCTACTGTGCTTTGTCATGTGCTGGTACGCCCTCAAGGGCAACGTCAACCTGTGTCCGTGGCGTGCCCTAACCATGGCTCGTCTGCAGCATCCGCCTGGAATAACTGACGCAAAGTCTGTTGAGACTGTGTTTGCTGCTTTTGGCCACAGGCCTACGGTCCAACCCAAGGTGCTGGGCGCAGGTTGGCTACCGTCGGACACATGCGCGTGGAACGCACCGGTACTCATGGCTCAGGCACCCCTCATGCGCTTGAGCCTCCACAATGTCGGCACACTCTTCAGCACCTACAATGTAGCCATGAAGCGTTGGGGTGCCACCTGCACGCTGGTTATCAGCAAAGAGGTGGCGCACATTCACAACACCAACGTGGGCTGTGCGTTTGTGGTGACTGGCCTTACCAACGGCGCTGAGGGCACCACGGTGCTGTTTGGAGAACTACTAGACGACAACAGATTTGAAGTGTCGGACTGTGTCATAGTCGACAGCTACATGTGGCTCAATGGACGTACGTCTCATTTTGATCGCACTAAGGTGCTGCAGCTCAAGCTGCAGACCCTGTGCTTTAACGGCGCATGCCAACTATCGGTCGCTGCCGTACCCATATACACGATGGCCAGCTTTCACGGCATGTGGTCGAACGAGCAGAACACATGCAGTGGCGTGGTGTTCATACCCTCACGAACCACCGCACCGGTCATGCTGTGGGAGCCCAAGCCCCTGCTGCACCTGCTGTGTGCCAATGGCACTCTGTATGCCACAGGCAGCACTAGGACAATAGGGCCCCTGCTGGGCGTAACGCCCGGTCTGCGCGGCGTGGCGCTGTGCGCCCTGTGCACCGAGGGGTGGAGGTTTGTGCGGGCCACACCCCTCAAACTGTATCCGGACTCAGTTTCTGATGTGAATCTAGTGGCCGGCACACCGCATGTGTCGGCGGACCAGCTGCGCACCATCATAGAGGCAAAGTAGACTGGCGACGCTTAGGGCGCTACTACCACAGGCCTGTGGGTCTGCAGATAGTGGTCCATGTCGTACCGTTTGCTGTGTATCACGGTTACGTAGCTGGAGGCGGAGGGAGCCAGGGTGAGCCCGGCGTTGACGGCCTCGTCGATCCTGTAGGCGAGCTGCATGTTTGTGCTGTCGCAGTTGCCTGGCCGTATAGGCTGGGTGCCCTTGAACCACACCTTGTTGCCATTGATGTAAACGGGCCTGTGCACCGTTACATCGGCCGGGGGCGTTGGGTGGGTAGCCGTGACTACCAGCCCGATCTTGCTCTTGTCGGCCAGCTTTACCTCGGGCAGAAAGATTGAAAAGTCCAACATATATGCGTCGACAGCTGTACACCGGCCCAGCTCGATCTTGCTACAGTCTTTGTATCCTCTATACTTCAGATGGATGTCTTCACCAACCTCTATCACATCCTTGGTTGCAACCCGGGGTGTTAGAACGGTGATGTCGAACTGAGAGTACATGTTTTTGAAGTGTGCAAAAAAATCTGAATCTAAGCGTATGGCTGCGAGACAGCATATGTAGCCATGGCTACAGCAAGTGATTCCTGGGTCAGGAGACCCACCAGGCCAGTGGCTATCATCCCGCTCATGTGCCATTACACCGGGAAGCCCTTAAAAGAGTGCACGTGTTCACAGTGCTGCGATGACTGGCTGGAAGCCCGACGGCCCTCGAGACGCCGGAGACGGGGGCCAATGCCACGCGGAGTGGTGTACGAGACGGACACAGAGGACCTGTTCTCAGACTCTTAGCTGTCTCACGATGAGCACACTGTACGGCGTTTGCAACTCAGGACCGTGTCCCGGAGGACAGCCACCTGTTGCATATAAACCGATTAATGGCAATGTAATGTACATGTGGCTATGACAATAAAGATTTATTCAACACCCATCGGCATCCATCCATATGTTGATATCAGTTGGGCATTGCATGCATTTGGGTATATATTGTGACATGACGTTGCTGTAACACATTATGTCTAAACCTTTTTAAGGACACTGCTGTCATGCGGTTGCGTTTATTTTTCCGGTTTTCTGTCTCGTCGGTGTCGTGACTTTACTTCCTGTTTTATTTTGTCATCCCTTCCGTTTCAGTTCGTGTTTCCTTCCTCGGTGTTTGGTTGTCTTGTCTTCCCCGATCCCGATTGTGGCACCGGCGTGATTGGCGCTAATTGTCAGCACCTGCCTCCCAGCCCTTTTGTGTGTATTTAGTCCGCGTCTTCCCCTTGTCTTATGCCAGTGTGTCTTGCCTCGTCCCGACCACCAGCGATTCTTTGACGTCCGAGCTCTCAGTAAGATTCCTCCTTTTTGTCTCGCCACAGAGCGACGCTTTTTGTTAGTGCCTTGATCCCCATAGCCTTTTTGTCTCGCCACAGAGCGACGCTTTTTGTTAGTGCCTTGATCCCCATAGCCTTTTTGTCTCGCCCCAGTGCGACGCTTTTGTTTGAACTTTTTGCCACGTGTTCCCCTCGCAAGAGGCGTTTTGAGTTGTACTTTTGATCAGTGTGTGCTGGAATAAATCAGAGAAAGAAACGACTCTGCATCCGAGTCCTCCGCCTTGTTCCCTGCCTGACAACTGCGTAACATCAGTCTACTCCTATACTCGGGGTATCTGATGGCAAACCGAGACACCCGGGCCCTGTGCTGCCGAGTGACCTCTTTTGCCAGTGTGTCCCTGAAGGTATCTGCCAGTATGGGGCTCACATTATGTAGGTACTTAAAGTCCATAGCGACACCAGCTGCACCCAGTGTGTTGAGGCATTCTACCATTGCATTTTGCAATCGTGCTACTGAAGACAGGAAGGCATGGTAGGTTAGCCTGTGCTGGCTGCGCAAGGTAAGAGGGATCTGGTCCACTCTGCCAATAAGCTGTTGTTCCAAGTTGCTCAGGATTGTGGACACCCCGGGCATGTCTACCTCTTCAAAGTGGGCGGCCAACGCGACAGCGTCTTCGTTGGGATCCGGGTGCACAGGAGGCATGGGTAAGGCGTGTGTGTTGACTCTGAAGGACAAAAACGTCAACAGGCCTGTGACGGCATCCACCACGTACACCCCACTGGCCTCTTGCTCCACCAGGTCGAAGGCTTCTCGGCAAATGACATTCAGTACGTTGACCAGGTTGGTCATGGTGTCTATTTCATAGAGGCTGCTGGCCTGAATTAGGTTGTACATGAGTGTCACTAGTAGACTTTGGCCATGCGCATCCACAACCTCCCAGTACGTCTTTGGCACATAGCGCTTAAACACAAAGACGGGCACCTGGCCCGAGGCTACCACATTAACCATGTATGTACCCCGGCCGCTATTGACCGTGTTGAGCGTATGCAGGTCGACCGCATCAAAGATTGTCGTGTAAGTAGGGTCCCAGTGTGTGGCCATTACGTGCATCAGTGAGAGATCCTTGTACACATCTCTGAGAAGGTTGAACCGTCCCACCCATGTAACCACGGCCAACGGCACGTCTTTCCTCTCCAGCATGTGGCCAAACATATCTACGGACATGGCGACGGCTGTGCTCGCCAGGTATACCAGGGCTTGGTCCGGCCAGCGGCGCGCCGCCTGCTCCACCGTGGTGATGCCCAGGCCGGGCACCACCGCATACATGTCTACATACCTGAGGAAAAAAGGCACAACAGTGGAAGGGCGTCCGTCGGCCAGCAGAGTGGCATCCATAAGGGTGAGGTCGTCTGGGTCCAGAGCGTACCAGTCTATCCCATGCACCGTCTCAAGAGTAGCCAGCATCTGCCTGGTGGCCAGGTGCCACAGGATGTTATATCCCTGCTCGTCTACAGTACCATTGAACGCTGTCTATGCTATTCTCGCAAATACACGTGTCGAAAGCGCCCGGACGCTCCCTAATCATGTCAAACAGGTTAGATGCACGACAGCCCAGGCGCACGGCCTGCACCACTAAGTGATCAGGTACATCCAGGGGCACATCAATCTCGGCAAGCGCCAGGTCCGGTGTGGTGTTGAAACGTACGCACCAGTCCTGTAGCTGCTCCTCGCCGTAGGGTGACACCACTATAGCGTTGAGGAGCTCATTGGCGTGCGACTCCATCCAGGGCTGCGGTACGAAGCGGCCCGCCACTATGTCTGCTAAGGCCTTCTCCATTTTTTTCCTAGCAATGTTGTAAATACACGGCCTCGGCGCTGACTAACGGTAGCTACAAGGCCCCGGTCGCCCGGCGAGATAAAGGTTCCAATGACCGTGATAGCCTATACGATCGTGTTGGTGCGGTACCGTGCCCTCGAGTGCGGCTTCCGCGACATCTCACTGGGGGAGGGGGCATATCACACCTCCAGGAGAGCCAGATATTGGTTTCCCGCTATATCACCCAGCAGCCTCTTGACGTTGTCGGGCACATCCGTGGCGAAGGGCGGCCCGGCCACCGCTGCGGGCTGAGGGCGGGACTGGGCGTACCGCTTCCAGCCACCACCCGTCTTATTCATCTGGTCTACAGCGTAGCAACATGGTACGAACGGGAACCTGGCCTTGTTGGCTTCGATCTTATTCTCGTGAACGCCCGGGAATGGGTTCCTGGCATTGTGCGTGCACGCGTACTTACGCTTTGTCGTCTCGCCGTACAGGGCCATTCCATAACATGCGCGGGCGTGTTGTCCTGGACTATATTCTGGGCTTCCTGGTCGTCCACGATACGCGGTAGGTTCACGCAGTGTCTGCTGTACGTGTTGACAAAGACTTCGGGCTCGGCACTCCTCAGTGATCCGATGCGGCCGGTAGCGCGCCTAGGCGCCGCGGTCGTCGCGGCCTGGGACAAGGCTCCCCACTGCACTGTACCGTCCCCATACAGCGTGTAGAAGGCCAGGCACTCGTGCCGGTAACTCTCATAGCGCTGCCACATGATGTCAAAACAGTCCCTGAGGAACATCATGATCGCATTGTCCCGCACCCTGAACTTGAGCACGGCCCGGTCGCCCGAGATAAGAGACAGGCTCATGACCCGACTCGAGCCCACTAGGTGCATATAGATGATAGGCCTAGCCCTGTGAGGCACGTTGGACTCGTCCACGGCAAAAGTAGCCCTGGTTACACGGTCGTTGAGCACAAAGTCCACAAACGTGCTAACCTCTGCTGGCTGTCCGAGCTCCACCGGGATGCGCGCAATCAGGTCAGTAGGGCTGGCCATGTCAACCGACATGTAAGCCCTCAGACAGCCGTACGCCCTCCATATGCACTCATCCTTGTCCACGTGCCTCTGACTCTCTTTAGGTATGTCTATGCTAGACACAAGCCTGGTGCCATCGTACTGTATGGCCGCCTCGTAATAGCTGTTGTACGGGTTGGCCAGCCCGCGTAGGCCCTCGCGCTCCGGGTTGTACTTGTTGACCAGCATGTCGGGGGGATACTTGTCGGCCACCGTGGTGATCCATTGTTCACTGGGCCTAAAGCCCGGCATAGATTTGAAAAAGTCTTTACACTGCAGGTGAGGGGTGTGTTGGCTCGCTGTGGCCAGGTCCAACAGTCTGGTTACGCGCTTGTCCTGGAGCTGGGTTACTAGCTCCACACCCATCTGCACGTGCAGCTCTTCCGTGTCCCCGTAGCGCACCGTGGTAACGGCCTCGGGCACGGGCACCCACGGCGCTATGTCCAGCAACCGCTGGAGCCTGCCCGTGATCTCTGCCGTCCTCCTTAACACGTCATCAACGTTAGTCACCAGGCCCTGGGGCACCGTGATGGCATAGAACCTGTTGGGCATGCCTAACCACATCTGGTTAGTTACAACGAGTAGTTCCTTCAGCAGGAGACGCGTATCCTCGGCCTGTATGCGCGTAAAGTCCGGCAGCGGTTCGAAGCCGTTAACCCGCCACGCATACGGCAGGGCGTCATATACTGTTATCGACCCCCTGTTGACCAGCAGCTCCTGCATGTTGCGGACCCCCTCCATAACCATAAAACGGGGGTGGGTGTTGTTCCGCCGCGCCGTCTCTAGGACAAACTCATCGTACGTCTGCATAGCGTGCAAGTGGGCCTGCTGTGGTGTGCCGTTCCACACCAAATCTATGGCCAGCATTTTATGTTGGCTGTATAATGGATTATAGCGCCCTGTTGTACTGAGACCGCGATGAGAAACAGTACATAGAAAGCCTGATAAATGTTAGAAAAAGGATGGACTCACTGCTTGACCTCATTGAAGAGGGTGGTGTGCCTGACAGTTCGTACACTGACCTGGTGAACGAGTTTGGGCCCGATGGTGTAACGCCCCTGCAGGTGGCTGTGGACACGGGCAATACCGCAGCAGTGGCAGCTCTGTTAGACATGGGTGCTGATCCCAACACTGGACATGTGCACGGGCATCACCTGCCCCTGCTCTCGGCTGCCGAAGAGTCCTAGGACGTGTTGGAACATCTTCTCAGGACCGCAGACATCAGAGTGAATGCCATCAACACCAGCGGTGAAACGGCTCTGCACTGCGCGCGTGATGTTCAGGCCGTGCACGCCCTATTGGCCGCCGGCGCTGACGTGACGGCTGAAGACCGCACCGGCAGAACGCCACTGTTCTCGGCCGTGCGTGATGTGGAGATGGCACGGGTCTTGCTGCGGGCCGGCTCGGACGTCAATCACGTCGACCGCGCGGACCACACATTTATGGTAGATGTGTTTGACAATGTGCTAACGGCCGAGGACAAGGAATTTGTGGCCATGCCCATCTTTCAGGCGGCCACCGAGCACACTCTGTCCATGACCAGCCAGGCCTTCCAGGCCCTCATGGCTAAGGAGCATGTGGGGCACCCTGTCGCGGTGCATGTGGTGTCGACCCTGGACATAGTCGACCTGGGCTTTTCTCCGACCACAGGTCTGGACGCGGTGGCCTTGGCGGTGGCGCTGAACCTGTTGCCCCTGGCCTCACATCTCATCAGGCTGATGGACTATGATGTCAACAGGCTGGCCCGTGTAGCCGTCGCAACCGACGACGCGGTCATGCTGACGGCCTTGGTGGAGGAGCATGGCATGGATATTGATGTCGACCTGATCTGGCTAGCGGCCGACGTGGGTAACAGAGCGGCGGTACGCTACCTGACTATGGTACGCGATGTCGAATTGACCGGGGGTGTGCGTGGCGCCGTGGTTATGGCCCTCATGAGTCTGCAGGACATGGAGCTCCTCAAGGCAGTGGTCCGCAAGTACAACTTGAACATGGTGAGCCCCGTGAACGGGCGCTCTCCCCTGGACTGGCTGGTGTCGACCTTGTCAGACGTGAACGAGGACTTTGTCGTAAACTTTATCTACCACTTCACTCCGCGGCAGGGCGTGTCACAGATGTCGGATGTAACCCCGTCCATCATGTACAAGGGGCGCATGGGGCAGGCGTATCAGCACATGCTCACACTACGCAACCTAGCTGTGGGAGCCCTTAGGCCTGAAGTGGCCACATCGGTGGGCAAACGGCATATTGACTTTGGGGTATATAAAACATCATGATCAGTCAGTGGCGCATGCACACGTTTGCGCCCGCGTTCACCAATGACACACTATCCATAGACAATAACATGTTTACCACGGTGCTGCTTGAGGGCGAGCATAGCACAGTTGCGATGGGCCCCATGTACACCACGGACCAGGTCTTGGTGTCGTACATGCTCGTTGTGAAGACGTCTGATGTGGCTAATGAACACAAGCTGGTTATCATGGCTCTGGAGAATGGCCTGTCGAGAAACACGTTGCTCTCCCCGGTCGTCACCTTGGGGCCCGTGTGCATATTTAACGGCTTCCACATCCTCAGAGTGAACCAGGACCTACCTGCCAGCTACAACATACAATTTGTCCTCACGTCCAACGGGGATGGCACCGTGACCATGCTCGGCGGGAACATAACCCTATACGTGTCAATGATACATGACAGAACTAAGCCCACTGGCGTGATGCAACTGGTGGCCTAAAACGGGTCTCCACATACACCACGGATATGGATATAACAGACGGCTGTCATGTCCCAATGTATGCAATACCCGTAGTATGGTGTTTCGATAGATACAATGGCTATGTCCCAAGACAATACAGATCTTTATTGTTATTGTCACACATGTACATTAAATCACCATTCATCAGCTGTGCCCTTAGTAATAACTGGCTGTTGATAGTGGGCACGATGTGGGCCCCTCTCTTGAACCACCTGTTGCCTCACACCGATGCCAGAAACACATTCAGACATAGGTATGCAGACCCCTAGACTATAAAGACCATTACACCAAGCACGACGATCGCAATAGGAATGTTTCCTGTTCTGGGTGGTGTTCCTCCTGCTTTGAAGAAGAAGAACAATAACGTTTACTCATCTACCAAACACTGCATTGTGTACTATAAATTCAAACATGAGATGTGATATGAAGCCTATACTAAGTCGGATGCCCGTACTATGCCCATGGTGTGACTAGGCAGAGTAGCTACTACAACCATACTATTATGGTCTAGTCACACAATGATCACAATAGGAATGACTCCTGTATTGGGCGGTCCTTACCCTGGAAAAAAAGAAAAGCATCTACCAAACACAGCACAGGCTACTTCAAATCGACACATGAGATGTAATATGTTTACAATTAAACATAACAACCCAGACTCAGGCATTCATAAGTCAGTGTGAGCCATAACATTATGCCCATTGTGTTGATGTTCATAATATGCCCATAGTGTGACTAGGCTGACAGTAACCACAACCATACCGTCAAGGCTCAGTCACGCTATGATTATAATAGAAATGGCTCTTGTTCCGGGCAACCTGTATTTAGAGGGTTGGTTTAACCCATACTTATATCTTGACTTTAGTGTAATGGGCAGACATGCCTGTACTAAGAAAGTGGAATGTTTAATTACCATTTCAATGAAACGTCGTGACTGTAATGTGTACATACCTGTGTCTTCCTCCTCTTGGTTGCTGACATCCCAGGGGATGGGGACCCTCACTGTCCTCCTTTGATTGCTGCTTCGCGCCGCACACCCTACATAGTTGTGTTTTCCCCTCTCCACCAGTATGGTGACATTCTTAGCTATGCTGACAGTGCTGTCCTTGTTATATACTGTGGTGGACATACTCCTGTTTAGCAAAGTGGCCTTGTATAATAACATGGTGATGGCGGGTGCCGGTTTCCCGGTGGCGGAGCAGCTGAACACAACCGTTGTGGTTTCATTGGGCCCGCTGGCTGGTTGATATGTCATTGCGTCCACGTCAGAGATTCCTACGGGATGCAACAGCCATTAACAAACTGCACAGGTCATTAGAGCGTTAGTCTTACCTTCCACATTGATGCAGCAGGTCTCTTTGCGTTTGGAGGCCATCGGAAACATGTTAAAGATGCAGGTATAACAACCTGCATCTGTCCATGTGACGTTTCGTAGGGTTAGAGATGTTGAGTTGAGGGACGTGTCGCTGAGGATCGCCTTGCCTTGGTAAGGCTCGTTGATGTGCTGTCCATGGTCCCGGCTGTATGACCCTATATTAACATATGATTCCTTCCACATACGCTTTTGCCATGACACCTGCACCACATTCGACATCGCCGCATTCTCGTCCAGCTCGCACTTGCAGAAAGCGTCCATGCCATAATCCACCTTTGTTTGTCCCATATTGGCTCCCTCCGATGGCTGCACTCCACAGGCCACTGACCACAAAACAACACACTGCAGTATAGTTCCGCTATTCATTGTTACACTTTTCCTATTGGTACCCATGTACCCGGATAATTCTACAACCACGTCTAGCTCTTTTCCACCCCCATGTTCAGTGTGTTCACACATCTAGGTTCGCTGTGGGGGAATTCAAATACCTTTGTGGTTCTTAAAAGTGATGATAGACATAGAGGAGGTCTACGACAGCCTGATGTCCGGCCTGGCCGAGGACCTGGTGCCGCAGCTGTGCGCACAGCACGGTATGAGCACCGTTGAGTGTCTGCAACTACTGCTGCCTCTTCTGCCAGACGACATGGCAGCCGTTAGGGCCATCGAAATGGGCGCTGTGCCCGGGGACGTATTTACCCTGTTGAGGACTAAACCCGACACGTTCCAATACTGCGTGCAGCACAGCATACTCGATACGTCATCGCTCAGTACCACGTTTGACCCTCACGGATTCAACGTGGTGCAGGCCGCAGCACAAGCCAACATGTTAGAGGCCCTCACGCACATGGCGCCGTTCGACTGGTACATGGTAACGGGAAACGGCATGACCCTGGCCAACCTCGCCCTGGCGCCCAGGGGCTACGATCCTGAGGTGGTAAACTTTTTCCTAATGCACATGGACACGGGTGCACAAGTGGGCGCCAGCACCCTGTCGCGGCACATGGTTAACACGTGGCCTGAACACGCCCTGGTGCACGTGGCATCCCACGAAATGCCTCTTATCAGCGCAGAGGACATGATGTTTCTGATTCACGCTGGCATGAGCCTGGCCGTAGTGGCGTTCGCGAGACACTACGACGTGACAACCACCCAAGTGGACAACCAGTACCTGCTACATTACATTATCATGTCGTGGTCACCGGACTACCACGCCGTGCTCGGTAACTACAGTCTGGAGACACTGAACACTGTCTTGAGCTACGACAGTATGTCCATGGCTGACTTTGTAAACACTGGTTGGGTACCCTTAGAGGTGCTCCAGGTGTACATCCCGCAGACCTACTGGAACACGGAATCCATGGTTACGGCCATGGCTAACCTAGTGGCCCGGTTCAACGTAACGGATGGCTTGTACACCACCTATAATTGCGTAAGCTGCCTGTGGTACGTAATCATGGCAGCGGACTATAAGCCACCAGGATCGCTGGCTGTGGATCTGGCGTACCTGCTCACGTACTTGTCGTACAGGGTGAACACGCTCAGGGTGCCCATGCCTGCCCGGGATCAGGACCTAGAGGCGCACTTTAGGGCTAACGACTTTGAGGGATTGTCTGACATCTTGGCCACCCTTTACGCCCGGGCTCCCCACCTGCCCAACGTCGTGCACGAGGTCAGGACCTTACCGTGGGACTATTCGCTCTATCTCTCATACGTGTCAGAGACACAGCACGAGATCAAGAAGTGTCTGCACGTTATGGCCGGGCTGGGCGTCAGACCGGGTCCTGAGTAATATTCTGTGGTGCGGTCCGAGTCACTGCTAGCCGAGATCTTTGAAAACAGTTTGAAGCAAATTGTCATGAGGCAGTATCTAAGAGAGCTGCAGGAGCACGTGGTCAAACATCCCGAGTACACCCAGCTATTGAACGACTAGTATGCCCATCCATAATGCGACCGATGTATACAATATGCCCATGGTGTGACTAGCAGGACAGTCATTACACCTATATTGTCAGGCTTAGTCACAACATGATACCCATGCCCGATATGCGGTCACAGAGACGACATTCTGCCCATGGTGTGGCCATAACACTGTTATTATATGGTATGGGCGTGATGAACACTATGCATAGTCTGTGTGCACACCATATGGTGTGCACACATCAGGACCATGTCCTGGGCCACTGCCATATATTGTATCTATTGAAACGTCTACCGTTATTGTATTGGCGATATACAGTGGGGTGGCCATACACCGATACAAGAAAGCTATCCCACATAATGTTGCTTGAAATAAAATATGAATATATACTACCGGTGTACCGTAGGACTACAGGTAAAATGTCTGTCACAAAGGATGTAGTGTATGGCTATGCGGATCATGTGCTCAGGACCCGTGGCCTGGCGCCTCTTATCCACGGGGTGACTCGGGAGGACTACAGACCGTCGCTAGTCAGCCCTACACTTAAGGCCGCTCTGATACACAGCTGCGAAGAGGTGGCCAAAATGCTCAACGGGACACACATGTTCTCTGGGGTAGTGAGTGTTCAACACAGGCAACGTCAGTGTCGAAGCCAGCATCATCGACTTTGTGCTGGCCGATGATCCCAACATAGGACGTGTGGTGGCTTTGGTTTACGCCAGTGTGTAGATATATGTGCAGTGTCTGTCTGCGCAACCTGAATGTTGCCCTGATATAATAACCATGCTCGTGGACAAGCTACCAGCGGACCTGGACTGGACACAGTTGGAGCGTGGTCGTAGACCACCCATGTCTATGACCACGGTAGCCCGAGTCTTTGTCGCGGGATTGGTGTCTGGTGTGGGCGGTGTCTGTATACTCTCTCTCGTTAGTTGCAGACCGGTTATATCTGTGACCGCAATATCCCGTATGTTTGTCGTGGGATTGGTGTGTGGCGTGGGCAGCTATATACTCTCTCTGATTATTTGAATAACATGAATGTACTGACTGTTTTGGGAATAAAACACCCTAGCTACAATGAAGGTGGTTGTGTTATTTCTGACTATCCTCTCAGGAACAAGTGCTCTCCCCGCGGTCCATGTCCTGCAGGGCACACGTAATGTGATGATACCATGCATGGCGGACAAGGTGGCTAATGTCAAGTACTTGTTCTTAACCTGGTACAGAGGGCTGCATAACGGGGCCGCCGTTATTCTGAAGCCTTGCGGCTCCGGCAGAGTGAATTGCTACGGTAGATGGGCCAACACTACTGCACTACGTGAGGATGACAGCCTGCTTTTCCGGGATCCCATAACATGCTCTGACAACGGGACTTACACATGCAGTCGCACTGCACCTGTGGGGCATCGTGGCCAAGATGAAGAGGTGGACCTTTTTGTCATCCCATGTAAGGACCCTCCAGTCAGTCGCACTACACCCGTGGGGCAGCGTAACCAAGAGGAAGAGGTGGATCGTTCTGTCATCACATGTAAGGACCCCCCGGAAAGTAGGTCCCTACAGTACCTGATCCCTTACATGTTAGCGGCCGAGGTGTTCCTCTTAATCATGGCGGTGTTAGCCTACTGCCGGCACAGGCACATGCCTTGTTTCACAATACTTTGAATAACTACTGAAACATTTGCTGCTGCTGCTTTAAACAATAAACATGGAAAATGATTCTGATGTACGTCTGCTTTGAGTGCGAGTACAAATGTCGATTAACACTACATATTAACTCGGGGTGTAAATAATGTCTGGAGCGTTAGGGTAAACAATAACACAACAACAATTGAATGTTGATCAACATCCAATTGTGGGGTAACAATATTTGAATATTGCCAATCGGCTGGTTGTGGAGTGAATACATGGGTAGGGGAAACATTCCTTTCACCATGGAGTCTACGCCTTTTCCCTGCAGCATTTGTTTGGAGACCATGACATCTATTGTTGTTACTCCGTGCAGCCATCTATTTTGCCAGCAGTGCATTGAAACCGACGTTGCTATCTGCAACACCGACTACCGTTGTCCGGTGTGCCGGACCACAATGTACCTCGGGGACGTACAGAAGGTGTATGATCCGGATCGCATGGTGAAGGAGTGCCTCGCCGAGTCTGAGCGACGGGTAGCCGATGCCATCTGTGAAACCGAGGAGCGATGCGCGCTGCGTCACAGTCGGGACCTGTGTAACCTGGAGCAACGGCTGCAGGCCGAACACTACAAGGGGAAACAGCAGCTAATGTTGCAGTTGCACGGCACCGGTAACCAGATGGCCAAGGTATGTGCGGAGAAACTGGTTCTTGAGCGGCGACATGCCCTGGCTTGCGCTGAGGCCGAAACAGCCATCAAGCAGCGGGACGAGCTTCAGGTTGAGTTGGCATACGAGCATTTGACCAAAGAGAGCCTTCGTATCAAGCTGAAGCGGCATCGGACGGCGGACAACAGCTCCACCAAACTTCGCCGGGTCCAGGCCCAGCTTGCCGAGCTACAGGCAAAACACAATCTCCTGAAAACGTCTGCCGCGGCTTTCTGCGACAATCTGACCGATACCCACTTTTTCGCTGACTTGTCCGATGTGCGACATAATGGAGAAAGACTGCCGCATGAAAAGGAATGTGTCCTTGTTTCGCGATACTTTGAATGACTGCTGAAACATTTGCTACTGATTTGAACAATAAATAAAGATACTTCTGATGTGCACCCTCTTTGAGTCTGGGCACATATTTTGATTAAGCGAAATGCAACACTGGATGTCTGAAGGGTTGTGTTTAGAGGTGCAAGACAAAAGTGGTAACTACTAGGGTATGAACAATGTCTGGTATGTTGCCTCCACATGGCTGGGCCAAGTGTCCAGCCCAAGGTTTCACAATCTGCGGGTTCATAACCCCAGGTAAAACATTTCTTGACAGTCGCTACGACAAGCACATTCCCCTCGCGAACCACTACAAGGCCTTACACATATGGGGCCGTGATAGACCTAACCAACACCACACGCTATTACAATGGCAAAGCCCTGGGCTCGTGCTATCACAAGATACGCTGCAAGGGACACAACCAGTGCCCCAGCCCCAGAGCGGAGCGCACTTTCTTGGGCCTGTGTCAGGCCGCTCAAGGCCCGGTGTATGTGCACTGCACATACGGCTTCAATCGCACTGGTTACCTGGTGTGCTGCTACCTGGTGGAGTGCCGCAAGATGTCGGTGCATGACGCCATCCGCCTCTTTGCAGAGGCCAGACCTCCGGGCATCTACAGGGAGGAGTATGTTAAGACCCTGTGCATCAAGTACAACGCCCGCACACTGTTAGTGGCGGCCGACTTGCCGGCATGGCTGCCTGAGCTGCCTGTGACATGCGTACCGGCCCACTGTGAGACGTCCACACACAAGCTGGGCCTAGGGGCCGTGCACGACGTGGAGCTGTGCGCTGAGATAACACGCGTCATCACAGGAGCCGTGGGCTATCGCTACCGTGACCAGTTTCCCGGCTGCATGCCCGTATCGATGAGCAGACATAATTATTCCGAGGTGGTGAGGCTGGGCGCTGACGGGCGCGCCACATGGAAGGCTGACGGCACCCGGTATATGCTGTACATAGATGGGCGTGACCACGTGTACGTCATGGACCGTTGCGCGACCATATGGCAACTGACCGAGGAGCGGTTTGAGAGGCCCTGCGGCCTGCACCTGACGGACACCCTGGTAGATTGTGAGCACTGCGGCCAGGACCTGTACATCTTTGATGCGGTGTATGTGTGCGGTACCCACGTGGCTGACTACACTTTGGACAGCGGGCTTGAGGCTGCACGTGTGGTGGCGCGTTGTCACCACGGGCCCCTGCGTGTCACGGTTAAAGTGTTTGTGCCATTGTCGGAGTTTGAAGCACTCTACGAGGCGTATGCCGACCGGTCCGACTGCGACGGCTTTCTGTTCCAGTCCAACGAGGAGCCCTACTACGGTGGGCGTGACGTGTCCGTGGTAAAGTACAAGCCTCCCGAAAAGAACACGGTGGACTTCAAGCTGGTGCCCATCGACGCCCAGTGCGCGGGGCTGTACCTGCACGCAGCCACGGAGCCTTTTGCTCAGGTGTTGGCGTGGGACCCGGGCATGGCCGGCTGCGTGGTCGAGTGCGCCTTTGCGGACGGCGCGTGGCGTGTGCTGCGTGTGCGTTCCGACAAGACCCAAACTAACACGTACTTCACGGCACTGCGCATCTACGACAGCATTCGGGAGCCGGTGGACTTTGGCCGGTTCAGGGATCTCATCTGCAAATGATCAAAACAAAATGGAGGTTTTCCTGTCGCTGTACCCGGATATCGAGGAGCGGCGCTTTGGGGTCCATGGGGACATTAGGCTAGAGGGCGGCCTGGACCCCGAGGATGACTTTGTGCAGCAGGAGTACCTGGCGCGCTTCCTGAGTCCCGAGACGCCCTATAACGAGCTGCTGCTCTTTCACGAAATGGGCACCGGTAAGACGTGCACAGCCGTGGCCATAGCCCAGTGCGCCGCCAAGTACCTCAGAGGGGTGCTGGTGATCACGCGCGGCGAGGGCCTAATGCGCAACTTCCGGTCCGAGCTGCTCGATAAGTGCAACAGCTCGTGGCGTCGGGAGCGGCGGTCTGTGGAGCAGTTCTTCCGCTTCACCACATACGACCGCTTCGCCGCGTGGTGTAACCGCGTGTCGCGGGGCCTACTGGCCACCACGTACGAGCGGTACCTCATCATCGTGGACGAGGTGCACAACCTGAGGGAGGACAATGCGGCGTACCGCTCGTTGCTGATGTTCATGAGGTCGGTGCGTGGGGCCAAGAAGGTGCCTCTGTCGGGCACGCCCATGGCGGACCGCGCCGACGAGATCGTGGATGTCATGAACCTGATTTTGCCAGAGCCCGTGGACAAGTCGCGATTCTTTACGGGCGCGGGCAACTTTGTCCGGGGTGCAGAGAAGGACTTTATGAGGACGGCCAAGGGGCGTGTGTCATATGTGCTAGGCAAGAGCAGCGGCGTCAGGGTGCGCTACCGCGGCCGACGTATAGACGGTCTGCCCTTCAAGGTGGTCAAGCTGAAGATGTCGGCGTACCAGCGGGGCGTATACCTGAGCGCGGTGGCCGAAGACCAGCGCACCAACACCATCTTCACCAGCACGCGCAAAGCGTCACTGGCGGCCCTGCCCACCCAGGGCAACCTGGCCAACTACAGCGTCAAGTTCGACTATGTGATGTCGCAACTGGGGGTTGCTAGGAAGAGCTTTGTGTACTGTGACGTGGTGCGCGGCACGGGCGTGGCGCTGTTTTCTCAGTTGCTGCGGAACGGCGGTTGGACTATGGTGACAGGCGCCACGTACGGTGGCGTCAAACGGCCCACGCGCTTCATGGTGCTAACGGGCGCCGACTCGGCGCGCGCCCAGAAGATGCTAGATCGGTTCAACCACGAGCGTAACGTGGACGGCTCTGACGTAGCGCTGGTGCTGGGCAGCCGGGCCGTGGCCGAGGGCTTCACCATGCGCGATGTCACCGACCTGTTCATACTCACACCCCACTGGAACTTTACCGAAACCTTCCAGGCCATCTACCGGGCCGTGCGCGCCCGGTCCCATGACTACACACGCCTGATACTGGGTGAGGCACGGCTTGTGGTCCACGTGCACATGGTGGTGGCCGTGGGCCGCACAGACGATGAGTCTCTGGACCTGGACATGCTGCGCACGGCCATGGACAAAGACGTGGAGATCAAACATGTGGAGTACCTGCTCAAGGTGGCCGCTGTGTATTTATGAAGGCCCGCAATCGCCGCCAGGTGGACGGCTCCCGCAAGTGCCAGTATACCGACTGTGAGTACACGTGCAGGGGCGAGTGGCCGGTGGTACAGCGCCGCCAGTACGTAGCACCGTCGGCCAAGGTGAAGGCCAAAGCGCTTATGGGCTCCAACCTGGTGGGGTGGGGCGTCGACGTGGTACCCGAGCTCTGGTACATGTGGGCGCACCGAGTGCCCGTGCGCAATTTTTCGGACCACGTTGCCTACGTGGTCCCCTCGGATATCGGGAACAGCATGCTGGTAACCACGGATCCCCACGCCACGGGCAAGCTGGTGGACGACGAGTATTACTCTAACAACTTGGTGTGTGCCAAAGAACATTACCTGAGCGTGGCCGCCATATGCACCCGGCGAGATACTAGGGCCGCGCCAGCGCTACTGAATGACATCCTGTCGGGTCACCGGGAAGCCACGGAGATGGTGCGCATGCCGCGTCCTGTGCAGCTGAAGGTATTGAAGCGTCTTATCCAGATGTATGTCGAGGGTGCTACCTTGAGCGATCACCAGGCTGGGGTGCTGGACCTTTATGAGGGCTTCTGGGACCGCGACACGTACCAGGTGTGGCTGTACGACGCCAACCTGATTCTACAGCGCAGCAACGCCACACACATGCTGCAGTGGGGCAGTGATCCGGCCGACCGCGGGGCCGAGCGTAAGCGGCGGTTTATGGCGTCGCCGGTGGGCTACTACGGCATGTATAACCCGGCGCGCGGTGACTTCTGTCTCAGGGATGTGAGTTTGGGCCCGGCCGGGGACTTGAGGAGGCTCAAGGTGGGCCAGCGTTGCGTGGATATGGAAGAGTGGGTGCTCATCAAGTTGCTGGTGACTCGGCTCAAGCCACACGTGCCGGATTCCACACGTACTACGGAGAGCCTGATGAGGCAGTGCGCCAAGTGGGTCAGCAGCATGCGCCCTTTGAACCTCATGGCTAACTTTGTCACAACCACCCGCGAAGACGCCATACGGTTCCTGCACTTCCTAGACATGTCCAGAGAGCAACTGTGTGCGGTCATCAAATGGTGGATGATAGCTAACAACCTCATGGAGGCCAATTTTGACTGTGGACACTCTTTCAAGCAGAGGGTGTGAGTAAGAAAACAACATGCTGTTAGCTTTGGTCGGCACATCAGACAGAGCAACCATGCACCTACCACAAATGATGCAGGGGCACAGCTGCATCGCAATTGTGTTCAAGGGACTGGTGGTGGACCCGGCGCCCGCAAACAGTCTAGTGTACATTAAGATGCCCCACACTATGCTGCATAACACAGTTCACGCAGCCCACGGTGTCACGTACAGCTTTGTGGCCGTGCAAGACTCTGTTCCGGGCACTTACAAGCCTGTGGATCCGGAGCACTATGTCGTCTGTTACACCCCTCCGAAGGACATTGCAGTGCAGCTGTCGCCCATCGACGGTTGGGGCCCAGACATCAAGTGGACACTGTTTGTGTCGCTGTCCGCGTACAGCACCACAAACACACCGGTGTTTAGCTCATGACGAGAGACTGTATTCGAATCTCCCCGATCGACAGTGCGCATACGAGATGTACAATGGCCTCGGGGCATCGCCTGTACAAGTTGAATCTCCCCAATCGACAGTGCGCATATGCGATGTACAAAGGCCTCGGGGCATCGCCTGTACAAGTTGAATCTCCCCAATCGACAGTGCGCATGTGTGATGTACAAAGGCCTCGGTACATCGTATAGGCACTACCATGGCAACACCCAAGAGGAACCGATCCAACCTCTATACGACATACACCACGTGCATGCGGAATACGCGGCACGACATAGCAGAGTATGCCCGAAGAAAAGGATTGGAGACCACTATTAACGGTCGGGATATGACAAAGTCCGAGATGTGCGCCATGCTGTTTACGGATCGGGTACCGCAACAACGGGTGAGCATAGACAATGCCGTTAGGACTCACAGTCTGGGGCAATTGCAGAACATGTGCACGGAAAAGGGCATCCCTTACCTGAATGAGCGAGGCATGCCCCTGACTAAGCACGCATTGTGTGAGATGTTGTTTCACCCGGCCGAACGCACGCTCCAAGAGACAGTTCAGCCTAATGAAAACGACTGCACCATGAGTCACCCACTCCACGATGAGGCTGTGGATCGCGTCCTGGTAAAATACAACACTACTCAACTCCAGTTTATGTGCAGCGATCCGGATATTGTGATCATGGACAGGGGCAGAGCCGTTGACAAAGCGGCCATAGTGGCCAGACTCTCGGGCTCACCGCAGACCAGTACCGTTACATCAGCCTCGCATCGGCCCGCGGTGGCCAGCAGCAGCAGCAGCAGCAGCAGCAGCAGCAGCAGCAGCAGCAGCAGCAGCAGCAGCAGCAGCGTCCAACGTATTCCAAGTATGCGTGAGTGCATGAGAACGATGTCTATGAGACAAGTGGTCGCCATGTGCAAAGAACGTGACATCGATGTGAGAAATGAAGATACCGGGCGCCCGTACACCCACGCAGAGCTGTGCAAGAAGCTAACGGGCAGTTCTCCCACCATCACGGTACCCGAAACGGGACTGGTGGTGGACCCGGCGCCCGCAAACAGTCTAGTGTACATTAAGATGCCCCACACTATGCTGCATAACACAGTTCGCGCAGCCCACGGTGTCACGTACAGCTTTGTGGCCGTGCAAGACTCTGTTCCGGACACTTACAAGCCTGTGGATCCGGAGCACTATGTCGTCTGTCACACCCCTCCGAAGGACATTGCAGTGCAGCTGTCGCCCATCGACGGTTGGGGCCCGGACATCAAGTGGACACTGTTTGTGTCGCTGTCCGCGTACAGCACCACAAACACACCGGTGTTTTGCTCATGACGAGAGACTGTATTCGAATCTCCCCGATCGACAGTGCGCATACGAGATGTACAAAGGCCTCGGGGCATCGCCTGTACAAGTTGAGTCTCCCCAATCGACAGTGCGCATATGCGATGTACAAAGGCCTCGGGGCATCGCCTGTGCAAGTTGAATCTCCCCAATCGACAGTGCGCATGTGTGATGTACAAAGGCCTCGGTACATCGTATAGGCACTACCATGGCAACACCCAAGAGGAACCGATCCAACCTCTATACGACATACACCACGTGCATGCGGAATACGCGGCACAACATAGCAGAGTATGCCCGAAGAAAAGGATTGGAGACCACTATTAACGGTCGGGATATGACAAAGTCCGAGATGTGCGCCATGCTGTTTACGGATCGGGTACCGCGACAACGGGTGAGCATAGACAATGCCGTAAGGACTCACAGTCTGGGGCAATTGCAGAACATGTGCACGGAAAAGGGCATCCCTTACCTGAATGAGCGAGGCATGCCCCTGACTAAGCACGCGTCGTGTGAGATGTTGTTTCACCCGGCCGAACGCACGCTCCAAGAGACAGTTCAGCCTAATGAAAACGACTGCACCATGAGTCACCCACTCCACGATGAGGCTGTGGATCGCGTCCTGGTAAAATACAACACTACTCAACTCCAGTTTATGTGCAGCGATCCGGATATTGTGATCATGGACAGGGGCAGAGCCGTTGACAAAGCGGCCATAGTGGCCAGACTCTTGGGCTCACCGCAGACCAGTATCGTTACATCAGCCTCGCATCGGCCCGCGGTGGCCAGCAGCAGCAGCAGCAGCAGCAGCAGCAGCAGCAGCAGCAGCAGCAGCAGCAGCAGCAGCAGCAGCAGCAGCAGCAGCAGCAGCAGCAGCAGCAGCAGCAGCAGCAGCAGCAGCAGCGTCCAACGTATTCCAAGTATGCGTGAGTGCATGAGTTCAAGTTCAAGTTCAAGTTCAAGTTTACTTTATTGTCAAAAATCCTATGTAACAGGGTTACCACAGAAGTTTGAAATTGCGTTTGACCAGTCTCCAATGTGCAGTTTAACTAAAAACATTTAAATAAGACATTGACATAAATCTCTTTCTTTCTCACACACACACATACACACAACACACACACACACACACAGCTAACTTACTCATACTGAATTTACAATTTCTTTCTCTGACATATTCATTCACAACATAAACATAGACAATGCACACTTACACATTGCAGTCATTCAAACACTAACATGCTGATAAACATGTGCAGTACTATACAATAAAATACTCTCTCACACATTCACACACACGCACACACACACACACGGTGTGTAATAAGAGTATTGACAATACAGACCCACACACACACACATACATACACAGCAGCAGAAGTACAATCAGTGGTCATAGAAGTAAAGTGAAAAAGTGTATAACTGTATATAAGGTGCAAGAGTAAAGTGCCAAGTGGCATGGTGACTTTGGAATGTTCAAGTGGTTTTCCTCAGTGTGTTCATGAGTCTGATGGCTTGAGGAAAGAAGCTGTTACTCAGTCTGCTTGTGCGGGACCTCAGGTTGCGGTACCGCTTCCCTGATGGTAGAAGGGAGAACAGTCTGTGTGCAGGATGAGTAGTGTCTTTGATGATGTTCATTGCCCTCTTGGTACAGTGTGAAGTGTACAGTTCCTGAATGGCTGGAAGGGGTGACCTGATGATCTTTTCTGCTGTCCTCACCACCCTCTGCACCGCCTTTTTGTCTGCAGCTAGGCAGCTGCCATGCCAAAGAGAGACGCTGCTGGTCAGGATGCTCTCAATAGCACCTCTGTAGAAGGTGGTGAGAGCAGAGGTGGGGAGGTCGGCTCTTCTCATCCTTCTCAGGAAGCGGAGTCGTGTCTGTGCCTTCTTGACCAGCGCAGTGATGTTGGTAGTCCATGAGAGGTCATCAGTGATGTGCACTCCCAGGAACTTTGTGCTTTTCACAGACTCTACTGGACTGCCGTTGATGATGAGTGGGATGTGTGTTGGTTGTTTCTTTCTGAAGTCCACAGTGATTTCTTTCGTTTTGTTTACGTTGAGAAGCAGATTGTTCCTATCACACCAGGTGATGAGTTGCTGTACCTCCTCTCTGTATGCTGAGTCATCGTTGTCTTTGATGAGGCCCACCACTGTTGTGTCATCTGCAAATTTGATGATGTGATTCGTTTCAAATCTGGCAGAGCAGTCGTGGGTCATCAGCGTGAACAGCAGGGGGGATAGCACACATCCTTGCGGCACCCCGGTGTTTATGACGGTGGTCGCTGAGGAGTTGTTTCCGACTCTGACTGTCTGCGGTCTGTTCGTTAGAAAGTCCAGCAGCCAGTTGCACAGTGAAGTGCTGACGCCTATTGTACTCAGCTTATTCACCAGATGTTGCTATGATGTTGGGATTTGTGTTGAGGCGCTTCGACGTAAAACAGTTCAGCGCACTCGCGCATCACGCTCGACTTGAACGGTGACGAACCCAGCTGTGCAGTGGTGCGGTGAAGCGCTTTGAGGTACCCCTCGTCGGGCTGCGGCACCAACTCAGCCGCCACCATGGACAGGTACTTGTTAAGCACCGTGTGTATGGGGCCTGTCTCAGACGATATTAGGCTACGCACCACGTTCATACCCTTTTCGTTCCACACAGAGCCCTGGAACTTGTACCACACTTCGGTTTTGATGTTGGCACACACATAGTGTGTGGCCAGAGCACTGTACATGATATTTGCCAGCCCCACGTGTGTCAGCTTGAGCCTGTCGGTGGCCATCCATCTCTGGTGCGTCCACTCGTCGTACTCCTGGGAACTGTACTGCTTGGCCAGGTACCGCAGTGTGCCTATTGTGTACATATTGGGCCTCATCTGACGCTCCCACATGTCATGGCACGTACCCGCATCAAACTTTCGAGCACATCTAGCGCTGAAGGACATCCACAGCCGCAGGCCGTCCTGGCTGCCCTCAGTGAGCTGGTGGAGGCAGAAGCCTACCTTGAGCCACACGTTACGGTCTTCAGCCGCGCGCTCGGGCAGCATATTCACCAAACGCTCGATGTCCGTAAACCTCGTTCTGTCCTGAGGGGCGGGCGTCTCTATTTCCATGGGCTGCTGCAAGAGCCGCTGTTGCTGCTGCGGGGCTTGGGACACGGTGCACACGAGCCTACGCTTGTACCTGAAGCGACCGTACGGCACGACCGACAGCATCTTGCCCAACAGCGTAACGGGCGCCTCGTCAGGGCCGACGGCCAGGTTGCCCGAGCTCGGGAAGCGGTAGCCATCCCATGGCGCTCCCTCGACGGGTCGCCCGTTGGCCTCATACTGGCCTGTAACGGTGTACGCCGTGCCGTTGGGCTTGCACGCACCGTACAGCAACCAAGCATTGCTACAGCTGAGGGTGTCTACGTCAGGAAACTTTGTAGCCAGGGGCTTTATTATGTATTCGGTTAGAGCGTGTGTGTCGGCAAATATCTTTGTGTACTGCATGTGGAACCCCTGCTTCACGTTGCCCTGTGAGTCACACCGGATCGGTCGGGCCACCTCCCCGGCGTGGTCCAGTTTCTCCAGCAGCACAAACGAGCAGTCCTCGGACCTGATGCCCCCCATCACGCATTGCCCGAGCAAGTGCACAACCTCTCTATGCACAGGCATAACATGGGAGTCTAGCGTGTATAGGTGTTCTTCTGTTTCGGACGCTCTGAGGTCCACATCTATAGTGAGCATTGTATCGTGGGGCCTGCATTCTGCCCAGTGTATGGGTTCGCTAGTGCGCTCTAGAAAGTGCCACAGCTCCGACACCTTGTGGTCATCTATTATGTATGCCCCACCGGTGAGGAGTACATGGGTACTGCCCCCGGAGTCACCAAACTGCTGTCTATCGGGAGCCAGAAACACACTCAAAGACATTGTTTGATGACACATAACCAACCAAACAGGTGCCTTTTATTAGGAATCAAACGTTATTCGGTGGTCACCCTGATGTACAGGCGGCCTCCGACGAGGTACCGGGAATTAAGGGGGCACATACGTGCGCATCCGATGGGTGTGTTGGAGTGGCCCGTGGGCCTCTGGACCGCCTGGTCATTGGGGCTGGGTGTAAATGAGGTCGCTCCGAGAAGCACCCCTCCGTTGCCCAGTACTTCAAACCAGACCCTCAATCGGCATGGCCATATCAGCAGCGTGTCATAGGGCCCCTGGAGCATGACGAGAAAGAGGGATATGTGCGTGCCGTTGCCAGGCCCTTCGCCGTTCGGGTACAAGCGCAGGCACATCTTGTAGCCCATGCGACTGGAGTAGAACGGGTGCAACGTTATGTGCTCAGGCCCCAGCCTCCTGCGCGTGTCAAGGTCTTCCACGATCCACACCATGGTGCCTGAGTACACAGTGGCCTGAAGTTCGCACAGGTGTGTGGCCAGGGATCTGTTAACGGCCATCTGGTCTTCGAGCAGGCCCTTTAGCTTCTGCACTTCTTCGGACAGGAAGGGCAACAACAGGCCTGTCAGCCTCTGAGCCTCCACCATAGACTCCCGGTTAACGCACCAGTGCGCTCTCTTGACCGCGGCGGCGTTGCAGTGCGAGCACGATATGAGTTCGTGATTGCACCGGTTCTCATGGTCCCGGTGGTAGTCGTCCACTGTGCCGACCCAGTCACACCCGCTGTGCTTGCATTTAGCCGGCATGGCTGTGACCTCCATGCCCATAGCTATGTTGGGAAACTGCTCCTCCACTGCACAACCGCACGTAGGACACATGGCCTCGTCCATGCACTCTTCACACACGCGATGTCCGCATCCCAGTTGTATGGGCCGCTGGAGTACGTTGCGGCACTTGGCACACATGTGCCTTGCCTTGGGTATAACGCACAACTCCATGCCTTTAAAAAATGCTGTTTTATGCAGAGAGCACTCACCCCAACAGAATCAAATCCCTGATCGAACTGTTGTACGCCAACGCCGACACAGTGTACTTTCGTATCTCGGAAACGGGTATGCGGTTTGTGCACGTCATGAACGACGTCCGGGCCAGGCTGGCGGCCAACCCAGCGCGACCGGCGGTGCCCTCCATTCTTCTGGCGAATGTTCGATCGCTGGACAACAAAATGGATTACGTTCGCCTGCTGAGGTCTACGAACCGGACGGTGCGGAACTGCTGTGTGCTCGTGTTCACCGAGACCTGGTTGAGTGACAACATTCCGGACTCTGCAGTGCATCTGGAGCGGCTAGCGTGCTATCGGGCGGACCGTGCCATTGTACGAGGGGGAAAGTTGCGTGGAGGTGGAATATGCGTCTACATCCGAGAAGAATGGTGCCGGGACTCTGTGGTGGTATGTAAGCACTGCTCGCCGCTTGTGGAGTTTGTGATCATTAAGTGCCGTCCTTTTTATCTGCCGAGGGAATTTACCGCGATTCTGCTAGTCGCGGTATACATCCCGCCTTCCAACATCGAAGGAGACAGGATCGCGGCGCTTGGTGAACTGTACCAGGCTGTCAGTGAACAGCAAACAGCGCACCCTGACGGTTTCACCATCTTCGCTGGAGACTTCAATCATGCCAACCTGAAGTCTGTTTTCCCGAGGCTTCACCAGCATGTTCCCTTTCCGACACGTGGAGACAGCTTCCTGGACCTAGTCTACTCGGCGCAAAAGGGAGCTTTCAAAGCCACCCCCCTTCCCCATCTGGGGCTTTCTGAATATCTCACCGTTTTGCTTTTGCCCGCATACAGACAATTGGTAAAGGCATCCAGGCCGATTCGGAGGCAGGTTCGAGTGTGGCCAGAGGGTGCCTCCGATGCACTTCGTGACTGCTTCGACACCACTGACTGGGACTTGTTTAAGCAGGCAGCCACCTACAACGATTGGACGGACATAGAGGAGTATACTGACTCTGTTACCTCTTACATCACGAAGTGCATCGATGATGTGACTTGCTCGAAATCCGTCGTCACTCGTGCGAACTGGAAGCCGTGGCTGACGGGGGCTGTCCTCAGACTGTTGAGGGCCAGGGACAAGGCTTTCAGCGCGGGGGATGAGGCTGGCTTGAGGACAGCGAGGGCCGACCTGTCCCGAGGCATCAAAGAAGCGAAGAAGGCGTTCTCGTGCAAGATCTCCACCCACTTCAAGGACAGCAAGGACACACGTAGCCTTTGGCGGGGCATTCAGACCATCACGGACTACAAGCCCGCGCCGAGGAGCTGTGAGGGCGACGTCCGTCTGCTGAACGATCTGAACCGCTTCTTTGCTCGCTTCGACGCCCAGAACAGCACTTGCCCGCTGAAGTCCACTCCCCCCCCACTCGCTACCCCCTTCTGCGTAGCGTGCGGCACTGTTGCGCTATTTTCGGGAATGTCTGCTGTACGCGCACTTGCTCCTTTTTTTCTGCTCCTCTTATTTATTTATTTATTTATTGTTGTGTTATTTATTCATTATTTATTCAGCACACTTTATACTTGTTTACTTGTTTGTCTGTTGTGAGCCATGTCTTGTCACCGTGGGATAGGGGGGAACGGAATTTCGGTTTCTTTGTGTGTCTTTGGCATGTGGAGAAATTGACAATAAAGCTGACTTTGACTTTGACTTTGACATCTCGGCCAATCTACACGCCGAGGGCTTCGATACGTACAAGTACGACGCGCCCACTGACGCGCTCTACGTGGGCCTGGGGCAGCACACAGCACGTGACTTTAAGACAGTGCGTAAGGGTTCACGCGTTTGTTTCAAGCTTCATGGAGCGGAGCCCATGCAATTTGAGGTGCAGGTGGGCGCGCAGGGTGGTAGCAGTGTCACCTTTATCACGGCCGTGGAGACGTATCCCCCGGAGTTTGAGCGCCCTCGTGACGTTCGGTACCACGGCTGCTTCATTCTACCCACTGCCGACTTTTCCGCCATGTGCCGGGGTTTCAAGCCGGGCACTATGACTATTGACGCTGTGCTGGAGAAGCAGGTTAGCATGTCCATGTGTATTGAGGGCTTCAAGACAAAGACGTACCGCTTTGGTACGGCCACAAGCGCCCCGAGTACCACGCTGAGGTATCCTCCGACCGCATCCTAAAATTGGCCAAGAGGGTGTGCGAATGTACGTAGGTGACCTAATCAAGTTCGTGGCAACGTACAAGCTGGGTACTGTTGAGGTGCACATAGACGTTACTCGTTAGTGAGCATGTACTTAATGTCCCTGTCTATGATACGGATAGCCAGCTGGGCTGAGTACGTCTGGTTGTTCATCAGTGTGATTGTGCATTTGTACAGTCCGGTGTCAAACCGGTTGGGTCGGGCTCACCGCAGACCAGTACCGTTACATCAGCCTCGCATCGGCCCACGGTGGCCAGCAGCAGCAGCAGCAGCAGCAGCAGCAGCAGCAGCAGCAGCAGCAGCAGCAGCAGCAGCAGCAGCAGCAGCAGCAGCAGCAGCAGCAGCAGCAGCAGCAGCAGCAGCAGCAGCAGCAGCAGCAGCAGCGTCCAAAGTATTCCAAGTATGCGTGAGTGTCTATGAGACAAGTGGTCGCCATGTGCAAAGAACGTAACATCGATGTGAGAAATGAAGATACCGGGCGCCCGTACACCCACGCAGAGCTGTGCAAGAAGCTAACGGGCAGTTCTCCCACCATCACGGCACCCGAAACCGTTACAAAGTGCATGAAGATCCCCATAGAGGACATTCGCAACAAGTGTGATGAATTGGAAATATCCCCCATGTCGCCTACCACGGGCATGAAGCGTAACAAGAACAGATTGTGTCAGCTGTTGGTGAGGGCTGTACCTAGTCCCACACAGCGTAGCCCGTCGCCTCAGCGGCCCTTGGAGGAAAGTCTCTTGGCGATTGAGGAGAGCGCTGAGATGGAGATCCAAAGACGATCCAACACGGACAACAGCGCCCCGGTGCAACAGCCCCTGTGTGAAAGTCCGAGAAGACCACTAAATGACGACAGCCCTCCGGTGGCGAGCCCCAGCATGGACGGCAGCTCGAGAGGGCCACTGGATGAAGACAGCCCTCTAATGGCAAGCCCCAACACGGACGGCAGCTCCCCGGTGCGACGGCCACTGACCAAAGGTCCAATGACGCCCGTCAGCCCAGACAGTCCTATGGTGCGAGCCAGGCAAAGCCCGTCGAGATCCCCGACCAGGACTCTGATGATACCCGACGGCCCAGACAGCCCTCTGGTGCGAGCCAGGCAAAGCCCGACGAGGCCCCTGACCGAGACTCTGATGACATCTGACAGTCCGCTGGCGGACTACAGCTACAGTACACGGCCCCGGTCTAACAGCCCCGTTGCGGGCTCTCCGGTGCAGCGGCCCCTGACTGAAAGTCCAACGAGGCCCGTTAGACCATTGGTGGACTACGATAACAGCCCGTCTAGCAGTCCCTACTCCATAGGCACCGGTCCGTCATGTTCCATCGTTACTAGTCCGGTGTCTACCAAGCGACCCCTTGATAACGAAGCTTCACCTCTGGCGAAGCGTGTGCGGTTCGAACCCACACACACGCCTGTTCCTCTACGCAGCCTCCGGGAGTGGACCGATATGGTCGCCATCATGTCGGAGCGCGAGTTGCTGAACCGTTGTTTGGAAGGCGGTGTGCCGGTCAATGATCCCAGGACGGGGCAGCGCCATAGCGTCGCACAACTGCGTGACGAGCTGCTCGAACAGGTAGCCGAGGAGCTACGCGTCTCACAGAGGTCATTTGAGGAACCCCTGTACGGCACCGAGACTCTGGAGGACCTGAAGAGAATGCGCGCAGCCGCACATATTTCCTTGCGGGACTGTAACATGGAGTATCGTTCTGCCGACAAGCTCAACGACTTGTACGTTAAACACCTGGGTGATGCGTGGCTTTGGCCCAGCATGGATGAGATAGAACGGTTGATGTCCTCCGAGAGCCCCGTGACCATTAAGATGCGGGCGCGTGTTTACAAGCTGCCGCTCGTCTACAACTATGATGGTGGATCCCGGCCCCTCCAGGAGATTGCCCGTGATGTGCTGTACGAGCAAAAGAGCGCCGAGCGGCGCGCCCTATACGACTCTTGCGACGAGCAGCGGAGCCGGTGCAACATCGATAGCTTCAACGAACACTCTGTGCGCCGGGGGGAGCCCTGCGCGACTCCCCCTTGGGAACGACCAGTGCCCCAGCCCATGATCAACACATCTCCCATCTTTTCTACACTACGTGACAACACACCCGTAGTGGGACCTTACAACACGGTAGTGAGTTGCGCCATCCCGTACCCAGAGCTGTGCCAGGAGATCCGCCCGCAGCCCGAGAATACGACAGCGCGCCCGTTGTACGGGGCCCTGGTGAGACCGCTGAATCTACCAGTGGACATCTTGCCGGGCGGCTTTGACAATGTCATCGCTTACACCAGCATCAAGGATATGCCCCTGCAGTGTGTTAACGAGGATAACGTTCAGAAGACATACACACCCTATGTGCCCGTGTGTGCCTGTGTTAAGCAGTATGCCTTGGACGCAGTCCACGATGTGATCAGGCCCCCCACGACTCAAGAGGAACAGCTCTTGTCTGTGTACGAGCCCATGAGCCCCGAGCAGCTGGACTATTACAGAAGCGTGACACCCAAGCTCAAGCTCTCTGATAGGTACTACGCCCCATACACGCAGAACGGTGTGCAGGTGCCCTGCATCATGCATGTCGAACACTACAAGAAATACATAAACGATGTGCTGTACACTTACGATAAGCGTTGTGGTGCAGACTGGCGAGTGCTACTGGCCCACGGCAGTGTGGGGCAAAATCAGGACTGTGTGCCCGCATCCCCCGTGCCCCCACCCCTGACGCCACGCGGCTCTCCCAGACCAATGTCTCTCGAGTCCTCGCCATTATCCCCTGTGCCAATGTCCCCTCCTATATCCACGGTGCCCATGACCCCGGGCCATTCTCCCAACTACTCGCTGCCGATCGACGGGCTCATAGACGTCGCCCACTCGCCATCGATCGACGATCTGACGCCGCTACCGCCCTTGCTGTCGCCCCTGCGGGAGCCAGACATCGACGTCACCGTTGCGGACTTCTTTAACTGGACTGAACGGGACTACGATGTCCACACCGAGTGGCTGGCCGACGGGCAAAAGGCACACACGGCTCATGCCCTGCTAACGGCGCTGGGCTATGATGTGCCAGCGGGTATCTCGGTCAAGGATTACTTGCGCCGGTTCACCATCAGAGACTTTAACGAGTTGTTTCTCAAACTGGACTCCAACGGCCGCGTGTTCCAGCGGCCGTTGGATCTCAAAGTGTACGACAGTTACTTCTTTATGTTGGAGACCATGCTGGATTATATGGATACTGAGACGGGCACTGTGCGGACCACGGAGCAGTTTCAGGCGTACGTGCGCCTCAACCCCCGCCGTAACATCAGGATGCGTGCCTGCCCAGAGTTCAGTGCCGTTATGGACATGTTGGAACGCGACCTGGAGGAGCGCATCTTCCAGCCGCGAATGGCCTCCCTGGACTGTTATGAAAATGGCGACACCGCCCAGGCGGTGTCTGTTGACCTCAGCGTGAACCTGAGTGACCTGTTTACCCCTGCGCAGCACGCGCTCAACGAGGCAGACTTTCTGGCTGACTACCGGGCCCCGACCCTAACGCAGTGGGATTAGAAAAAATGCGTCCCTCGCTGTTGTCATGTCACAATTACGTCATATCAAAACTCAAACGTGTATCTGATGCCCAGGTGTACATGTTTATCCTAGAGACAGCCGCTGTGATAATTGAGTTCACGACCGCTGGGCACACTACTCATCTCGAAAAGTATAAAAGCATTGTACATTGTGTTTATGAAACTAATAAATGGACATATGAAGAGGAATTCTGTGTGGCTCTCTTTAATGACGAGGTGTGGTACAGTAGGCAGGATGTTCAGCCGCAGCTGCAGCAAAAGCAACCGGGTGATGCAAGACGCATAGTCCGGTTTGTGGATCAGCTGCACAGCTATGTGTACCTGTATCAGGGCATAGGTGACAGCAGGTTCCCGCTGCACATCCCCAACACAGTGTTATCGGGCATAAAGGGCCACCTCGAACGATACCGCATAGCGCATGATGCAGTTACGTTACAGCAGGTACTGTCCGTCCTCAAGATGCAGAATCACGTCAAGTATTACAACTGCGCCGCGGTTATCTATCGGATGTTGACGGGTCGCTCAGAGACGCTGCCCCAGTCCGTGGTCGAGGGCGTGCAGGCGGACATCGGCAGCCTGGCCGCTGAGCTCTCGTGCCGCGCGGACGTATGGCAGCTATGCTCCCAGGCCGGTGCCACATATGTATTTTTCCAGCTGTTGCGGCACAACGGCCACGAGTACAACAGCCACACGTTTGTGCCGGCCAAGACGCTGTCCAAGAAGCAGAAGCAGGACGCAGCATGCCATGCTCTGTGCAAGCACATGTCGTGGACCTTCTGGCCGTTGTGACAACTCTGCGTGTAATAGTGTACGTCCGGTAAGGATGACACTGCGTACATGATTGTTGCCACCCATTGGCCAAGACAAACCGCCAGTATTCCTTTCAGCTACACATCGGTATTCCACAGCCACCCCGATGACACTCTGGATAGTGTTCTGAATGTGTCGACTGTGGAAAACAATGTACCTCTAAATAAAAAGGATGTTGTGTGTGTCATTATTATCAGTGCCTACATTATGCCAAATAGACGCCATACAGGAGTGAAATATATATATATACTAGTACACACTGAGTCAATACAATAACCAATGAATATTGTGACAATATTACAACCGACAACAATAACCAGCTGGAATATGTGTTGCACAACTAGGGTAATTGATCCACGTTCGGCGGATATGCACAGCAAGTGGTACACACCACCTATAGCGATGCGCCCATCCGACGCTACCGTGGGCACAATCCCACCTTGGCCAACCGCAGGTGTGTCGCCAAAGCAAAAGCCATGAAGGTGTGGTAGTACTTTGGTGCTCATGGCGTATTAACCGGGAGTATATTAAAAGCGATGAAGACCCCGTTGTTGTTAATACTGTCCATATTGGTGGTCTGCAATGGGGTGCTAGTGTCTGGCATCACCGGGTGTGAAACTGTCCACAAAGATGTAACAGATGCTCTGATGTGCATGAAAAACGCATATGATGACGGCCTGGGGTTACATTATAAGAGTCTGACGCCAAACCCGTTTAATCCCTTTACTAAAGAATATGTCTACATGATTGCAGCCAATAATCCCTATTATTGCTATCTGTTGAGAGAAACGGTTAACAGACTGTTGGGCTATACCTACGGTTATGTGACTGCACCAGATGACAAGGACAAGTTGTCCATGGGTAAGATGTCTATGTGTACAGGACAGCTTTCTCTGCTCCTGGATGCATGCGCCGAAGAGCTGGGTTGCAAGCATGCACCCTATGATCTTGAGGAGCTGGTACACAACCACCCCGATGACACCATGGCCACTCTGGACAGAGCCCTGGATCTCGGTAACAGCTTTTAAAAGTGCAGTGTCCTGCTTGCGGGCTGAAATGTAAAAGGGTGCGATGTGGACGCACATGTCAGGTTGCGTTTCCTTCACATTGGCGTTATCGTCAACTATGACCACACGAGACATCCCTCCAAGTGGTCTACCAGGGGCTTACCCCCAGTCTCGTCGTGGATGTCAAACATGAGATAGGAAAGGGGCATTCTGTCGAGTCCCAGCACCTTGACTACGTCTCGAGCGTAGGCTCCACATGCCGCGGTCCACACACCCGCGCGGTAGCCGCTGGCAAAAAGCCATGCTATGAATGTATGGGTGTGTGGACGAACGCACACCACAAAGCCTGGGATCTTATGCCACTCATATCGCGCTATATCGTGTGCCAGACGTGCGGCTGAGGCTGCGTGACTGGGCACATTATCAACATCTCTGGACACTCTCTTGACACCGAGATCTGGGATGGCCACACTCTCTATCAGAGTGTGGTCCAGATCTAGGATAACAATTGACATTCTTTTTAACAGGCCATTGCACTTGCAATCGTTTCTTAGTGAGTCACGTTATGATCCCAGTGGTGCGTGAGAGTGCACATAATGCATATGGACAGGCCATCGCACGTGGCACACACATAGTAATTGGGGATGGTGTGCACGGAGCACATAACATCGGGGGAACCCGTCTCCAGCAGAGACCGCAATGAGTAGTTGACTGACTTGCTGGTAATGGCACAACGGCACACGCAGCATTTGTCGTCCAGCATGGCCACACAGGCTTTGCACACGCTATGCCCGCAGTTGAGCACATACGGCTGGGTCATTGTTGGAAATAATATACTTTTTATCATTGGATTCTATGTAACTACTTTTGTGTGCAAGATTCTCCGCAGTATGTGACCAATCTGGCCTCGTGAAAATGACTTGGGGGCATATGGCAGTCATTAGCCGCGCTATACAATAAGCCCCACAGTTAGCTAGACATGTGCAGATCATGAGATTGTCATGGGACGGCTGAAGCGGACAAAGGTCATGAGTACGGCACAGCAATGTATTCCCAGAGGCACTAAAGACTACGTCTTTGTTGAGCTAATGGTCATGAGACGTCCATACTGCCCACTCCATAAGAGTACCCCCTGTGTTCTGTGGTAATGGGATATAACTATGGAATGTTCTTCCTGTCTGGAAACCTACTCGACCATGTACACTTCCCCCTTTGTTTCTCTCTCAATAAAAGGCACGGCTAAATTCGAGCAGAGCGCGTATTCTCAGCCACACTTGCTGCGTGTGTTTGGGGTGCGCCCTTCTGCGCAGAAGAAAACGCTAAGCCAAAAAGACCTACCGCCTCTGAGATTGATTTCAGATAAATGTTGTAAACCCAACAGTCATAGTGGTGAGACACACAGGACAGTCCATGGCGATGACTGGGATGCACATACACGCACCGGGCGGTGCATTTCAAATCTTCCGGTGGCACGGGGCCGTGTCCACACCATGGAATGTGTGTACGTTCCATGATGTGGACACGACCCCGTGCCTATTTACGTACGTGCTAAGGTGTTGTGGCCATTTACAGGATGGGGAAGCCTGCTGCGCCGTCGGCAATTTTCATAATGTTGTGGTTGACTGCGATAACTACAAGCTCAAACTTCTGTGCAACGCTGTAGCCGGAGGTGTTGGGTCCGTTACCCACAGCTGTGGTGCGGGCGTTATCCGACACTTTACAGGCCAGAGTGACGTTGGACAGGCGTCCGTAGTTAGTGGAGCCCATGGGATTGACGCTGCCCATATCAAGGGTGTAGCAGTAGACCATGACGCCGTCGATCTCGGGCATACTGGGTGCAAAGTAGTAGGGGTTCACCGAGGTAAAGTAGTCCACTCCCATTTGGTACAGCCTAGCGGCGTTCTCGTAGATGAGAGACACCTCGGACAAGGGGTTCGTGGCCAGGGCTGGTAGCACTACCCTGTTGTCTGCGATTATAGTGATAAAAGTGTCTTGACCGGGTGGCTGAATCTCAGGTCCAGGTGGACCAAGGAGTTGTCCTGGGGGTTCACCAGCACTCGGGGGGCCACCTGGCACTGCTCGATGAGCATGGTGCGGCTGGACCGGGCCACGCTCTCACGCTCCTCGCTAGTCAGAATGGCGTAGGTGCCCATTACGGACACTTCGGACAGGGATGGGGTGACGTTGCTCAGGTCGGCGGCTACTACGGGCCCGATGGCCATGGTGTTATTATCCTGGGCGATGAGCAGGTCCTCCCACTTCCCCAGCTTGAAGTGGATGCGCACCTCATTGTAGGGTAGTGCCACGGTTGGTAGCACAAGCCCAGTGTTCCTGGTGAAGAACAGAGGGATGGGTAGGTTCAGATAATGACCAGGTAGTATGGCATTATTTTGGATGCCTCCGACCAGGTCGCTCCTCATGCCAATCATCTTATAGTACCCAGACGACTTGGACCCGGGCATCATGTACGAGCTCCAAAAGTCCAGAAATTCACTGGTCAGTGTCTGGGCAACCAGGTCATTGAAGGAGACTGATACCTCCTCCACTAAGTTGTGCATCAGGTTGTCCGTCCAGCGGATCCTGCTGTTCTGCTTGCTAACTGTCAGGGCTGGTAGCTTAACGCGCAGCCACACGTTGAGCAGGTAGACCCCACCGCGGGCCACTGTCACGCTGAACTCCTGGCCAACGTTGGCCATACCGGTTTGCTTGGAAAGTGTAACAGGTAGTTTGCTGTACCACAGTCTCCCGGGCAAAATAGGTGACGGCGTTGTCGCCGCCATAGAGCAGAGTCTCCATGGCATCGTAGGCGGCGATGTCGATGAAACCGCTGGTCACATTTGCGCCCGAGATTGCTGACATTATATTTTTATATTACGGTGGTTCCGTTTTTCCTGCCTTGTCTTTCTGGAAGCTGGCGCTGAGCAACAACAACAGTCCCACCCCGGCCACCGCCGCGCCCGTACCCATGGTCGCTTGGGTGGGCATCACGTCACATGGCTTGCCCATGACCACGATAGTGTTGGGGTTGCTGGGTATGTACACAGTGTCCACATTGAGCCTGCCAGGTAAACTCTGCCAGTTGCCGTCTGCATCTTTGACACGGATAGTGTGGTTAAGACGGGACCTATTAAGGTAGAACATGATCCAGACGTCGTAGCCGGCCATAGCCGCACCGTGGCCCCATCCGAACTTGGTGGCCTCGCGGAGCTTGTTGGGGTCAACGTCCTGCACTTTACCCCGCCTGTTCCAGTCCTGCTCGTCCAGCACGTAGTACGTGCCGCTAGTGCTGTGCAGGTAGGCGTCACCGGGCCTCATGCTGCTCGTGGTGTGGGACGCCTTAGGGTCCTCCTTGTCGTCGGTGGCCAAGTTCAGTTTGTAACGGATCATGGGCCTGACAGCGGCAGGCCCGCCCGCGGGCATCATGTACGCTTCGGCCTTGGGCATGAGCACGGGCTCACCGTTTACGTCGGCCGTGTAGCGTTGGTGGTACACCATCTGGCCCTCGTTGAGCATAGCCACGGCGGCGGGTAGGGTGATACCTGTGACCTTTTGCGCTTGGCCCAGGTTAGCAGGATCACTCCGCAGCGTCCCAGCACGGCTCCCGTGGCCACGGGCACACCCACTAGGAGGGCGGCCAAGGCGGCCGCCAGCTGCCACAGGTCGAATCCCTCGGCTTTGGCGGTGGCCAGCTGCTCTAGTTTGTTGACCACGTCCTGAACACTGCTGCTTGTGGCTGTGGCGTCCTGTAGGCACGTGACCAGGGCATTGACAAAAATACTCAGCACAGAGTCTTCAATAACCACATTCCCAGTCACGTTGTTTACAGATATGGTCTGTGTACTGTTCACTTCTCCCTTGCATGTCTGGGTCATGGTGTTGAGGATGCGTGACGACACATCTACAAACTGCTTAACCGCGTTGGTAGCAGATGCGTACTGCCCGAAGTTGAGGCCACTGACAACGGCGGCCGCCTGCTGCGCCACATCGTTCAGAATCCTCTGCTGCGTCTGTTGGTCGGTTAGGGCGGTCATGACTGTGTTTAGATTCACAGTCACCGTCTGTTGCATGGTTAGGCCCTTGATGAGTACATCCCCCCTAACGTGCGAAATGTTGATCATCTGAGAAGCGTCCACGGACACGTTGCTAGTGTTTGCTATGTCGGACGCCGCAGTGGCCACGGCCTTCAGGATGGTGTCAACCCCATTAAAAGACTGCACCGCTCCCATTTTATGGTTGTGTTGTTTTGAATGTAAACACATCACAATACTACAGCTACAGAACAAGCATGCGGTCGCTAGTGCTTGCTGTTGTGCTGTCGGTAGCGGTGGCTACCGACAGCTACACCCCTAATGTAACCTTGTCTCTGATCAATAATACCCTGATGATGGCGTGTACTATGGATTACAGGTTATCAACGGAAGGGCTGTCCCTCATGTGGGTCGATACCAACACATTGGAGCCTACCCACAACGTCACGGGACCCAAGGAGCTCACAGAATCTGAGGCTGTCAACGGTACGGGCTGCTGCCTGGCGCTCAATGGGTCCTGTGCTGCTGGGGTGTCAACCGCGGAGACAGGGCCGGTGGAATACGTCGTACACGCGGGCATGTACATGTTGGGCAACACGTCCATATATGTGTCATGTCGACGTCGCGAGGGCTACACGTACAACTGGACCGTGTCGGAAACGCGCTGGAGCCACGGCGTTCTGCAGAACAACTTGAACCAGTATGACGATCCCAGCACCGAGACACCACCCGAAGACACAGAGTGCTACACCTATCACAGGGAGTACGTTTTACTGCAGACCAGTTGCCTGTTAGACCATGTGTTTATCATGCGTGGGTACGCGGGCACCGCTCTCCGATACATGTGCTTCCAATGGATGCATGGCTCAGAGCACCAATTGCCCGTGGGGTCTGTAACATGTGGCCACACGATGGAGGACTGCCACATACTGTGTAAAGAGTCCACGCACGCCAAGGTTCCTATGGTAAGAGTCGATGGACATTGGTCCGAGGGCCTGGAGGGTGTGGGCCCTTACAAGGAAGGCAACTATCTGGCGTGCGGTCACCGCAATACTAACGGCAGCATGTACATCACCACACACAGACGTACCATGTGCACGTACAATCAGATGTTGTCGTTGGCCAGGTCGCCCGGGTGCCAGGGAACATGTAAGTACACATGTAAGTACACATGCTCGGCCGACGGCTCTAATTGCCCTGGAGATTACACGGCCATGCTGAAAGTAACAGGGACAGCCAATGTCACGTACGAGAGAGACGATCAACACTCTACCAGCGCGTACATTGACCACCCCGTTGGTGAGGTATACGTTAACTGTACCTACGGTCCCTTTAGTACGCACCTGGTTATAGACGGCACCGAGGACCCGACTTCCGTCGTCACGACGGATGAGCCCGCGGCGCTGTCCTGTCCACACGAGAGCCTGCTGCGTATGCTACTGAAGCAGTTCATGACTATGCTTGTGTGGTGTATGGCAGACTGTGTACAGTGTCAGTTGCCGTTTCTAGGAAAGACCCAGCATTGTACGTGCTCCTACGACATACAGCCCCTCACAAAGTGTTGTGTAGGAACGTGTGAGTGTACCGGCGATTACGTGACCCACGTAATAGGAGAGTACTGCCAGATGAAGGACCCACCGGAGCAAGCCGCATCTACATTGTGCCCGGTTTCTTTTGCCCATAGTAACCGTAAACCAGTTGGGCCAAGATCACCAAGGAAGCGCCAGACAGAGATAACCACAGCATGGGCTCCATGGCGCAGGGAGGCGCCCCCGAGCGGTACACCCTGACGACAGCCAGGGCAATAACGCCCAGGGCCACACCACCAACAAGCATAGACTTTTGTTTGCTAGCAATGATCTGATCCATGTTTTTAAAGAATTAAAGTTGTTAAAAAAATGTCTGCTCCGTCTCTGGGTATGTTGGCCGCCCTCTAGGGCGCTCCTGTGTTTGACCCGCGCGACCGCAGCCCAGTGTGTTACATTCCCAGCAACAGGAACCTGTTAAATCAGTATGCATACAATATTGTGCGCAACGGTGGTTGTCACCCCGTGGTGGAGGTAGCGCGCAATGAAAACAAGTATTACAGGCCCAGGTCGCTCAACAAGTCCATTAGCCGCTGTCCGTTTGCGGCGTGCTACTAACAAAGTCGACCCGGTAACCTGGGGGCATAACCTGTTGCCACCTAAAGACTGGCTCATATTCGGGGGTGACGTCTCTGTCAGTGGCAATGTGCACAATGCACAGGGGTCGGGGGTCCCGCTTAAGTAGCACCTTGCAGCGGGTGTAACGACCCACAGCGTCGACGTAGATCTGGTTACCAGAGTGCAGGGCGTAGACGACCATTTGCTTGTTGTAGTTGAGCCACATCATTTGGGCCTTGGTGGGTATCATGAAAAATGCAATGGTCATGCACATGCGAAGATTGCGCGTGATGGCACGGTAGTTGTAACATACGATGGCCCACACCAGCGAGCACATCACAAGATAAAACATTGCGTCTTTTATAATACTTTCGAAAGGGCAGCCTCGGCCAGCAACGCCACAACAAATACGCCGATGCGCAGCGACTGTTGTTCCGAGGGTACGAGCTCTGAGGCCATGTAGGCCAGGCACGGCACGACGATGAGCTGCACGACCACCGCACAGTCTCCGTGCGGACCCACCTTGGCCATGCTATCCAGAAATTTGAACACGCGCTTCTCGATATTACTCGGCTTAGCTGAGGTGTCAGGCAGCTGGCTGATGGGGTCCATGATGTTTTAATAAAATGGAGTGCGCCATTTGTTTTGAGTGTATTACAAGCAAGCCAGACAATCGTTTTTCAGTGGTGGCTACGTGCGCGCATTCCTTCTGCTACACGTGCCTGTGCAGGTGGGCCAGGTCCTCGAAGAAGGTGGGCAGTGAGCGGCACTGTCCCGTGTGCCGAGTACCGTTTGCACACGTGGTGCCCAGCTCTCAGTGGCCCAGGGACCCAGACCATCGCAGACGCATTATACAAAACTACTTTGCATGGTGTCGAGACAGGTCCTGCTACTTCTGGAATACCTGTCATAATCCCTACTGCCTGTACCGACACCCGGCGTAAGGAAAATGTTCTCCCAACTAGCATCCCAGGGCACCAGCTCGGTGGTGGGCGTAGTGCATGTTGCGGGCGTAAAGAAAGTACTCAAGGTACTTGTCAACTGGGATTCCGAGAACCAGCAGTACGTACGCAGTGCCCTGGGCAACGAGGGCCGGCATGAACATCGGGTGGGCGAACTGGCTCACAGCAAGATGCCCTGGTGCTGCCCGGGCAGCACATACGTGCCTGACGTGACCGAACTCGGCGTGGGGATAGGTAAGGAGGGCATCTTGTTTGACTACATTGACTGTTAGGGTTTTCCAGGTTATCTTTATCGTAGGATTATGTTGGAATGTAGACTATAATGATTAACCAATCTTGTCTTGCTCTCACAACGTAGTAAAGTAAAGTGATTGCTTCCTCTGCTTGAGTGACCAGCTGCAGAGGAAGCAATCAAAGTTGTTCTGTTTCCCACAACATCGTAAAACACCCCCTGCTCTGATCTTACCAGAGGCCGGGGGTTCACCAAACCTGTCCACTCTCACCCCCACTCTGTTCCTCCTAATAAATATGCCCTTGCAGGAAGGAGACTTTTCAGACCTCCATTTCGATCATCGCTGCACGCACAGCGACGAATGGACTCTCCACCTGCAGGTGTCCAAAAGGACTTACTTGTCTCCCGTGTGGTTCTTGCAAAATAAGTTGGAGTGAGCAAATCTCTAACATTTTGGTGCCGAAACCCGGGAACCTCATACCCACCATCTGACCGGCGAAGGAGGACGTGCTGCATTGTCGACAAGCCAGCGTCCATTAAGAGGACCTGGAGGAGAAAGTCCTGGGAAGAGAATTCTTCGCTGGGCCAGCATCTTAGGTCTGCCTTCGTCTGACAGAGGTGGATTGACGGGACCCGGCAGTGCAACGAACCAGGGGACAAGTAAGTTAAAGGCCTGAAGTTGTGTGATTGTGTTGTTGCTTGTGAAACGCGTAAAAAGGAAGAAGTGCACAGGAATAAGTTTTGTGGAAGGAGGGGGTGTTGTAGAGTCCTCCTCTGGATGAGGTGTCTCTTTTGGAGCAGTGGGTCTCAAACTGTTTTAAAATGTCAGTACCTCCGTGAATCATTATTTGACGACCACTGTTCTAGGGAGTACAACCTCGCGTTGGCAGGGCTGGGGACAAGGACTTTTGTCTTTAGTTCCCAGGGAAGGTGAGGGGTGTTGTAGAGTCCCCTCACTGGATGAAGCAGCTCCTTTTTTTAAAAAAAGGAGGACTTCGCCGTTGGCAGGGCTGGGGACAAGGACTTTTGTCTTTAGTTCCCAGGGAAGGTGGGGGGTGTTGTAGAGTACCCTCACTGGATGAAGCAGCTCCTTTTTTTTAAAAGGAGGACTTCGCGTAGGCAGGGATAACTTGTGTGATTGAGTGTGTGACTGGTAGGATAAATTGACTAAGAAGCAGTTCTAGCGTTGATCCACGGCAATAAAACAGGCTAGTAATCTGTCGAAAGGTCAATTTAAACCTGCATTGAGGATCCTCAAAGAAAAAAAATTGAAAAAAAAATTGTAAAACCTTAAGCTACTAAAATTAAGATGGGAAATAAGAACGGTAAATCTCTTGCTCTGCTCTTCTTTAAAACGAGAAGTTCATGGCAAGTAGATTTCTTAATTGTATGTAATACATGCTGAAGTGGTAGAAGTGCTAGAGTGTGGTTGAAATCTTCACAAAGAGATGAGAACGAATTCAAGAGACAAAAGCTAGAAAGATGAAAACTGATGCGGTCACAAGTGTTTGTCAGACCAGGAGACAATAAGGCCCCTGTGAGCAGGTGCAAGGCCGCAGCTCAAGCCGCGGCTCAAGCAAGGGGCAAGAGGAGTTTCCGGTCCTATGCAAATCATGTATCGAAATTTAAAAGATCTGAAACCTCTCCCATATGACAGCAAAACATGTCATTGTCAGGTTATCGCAAATCGTTTTAGATTGTTAGAGCCCCTGTCCACACAAGAAGTATGACAATGCTGTTTATAGGCCCAATTACAAATGAATAGGGATCAAATTGTGTTACACTGAAGTTAAAATATGCAAATCAAGTGGTAAAGAAATGCAACTTGCTTCTAGAAGATGAATAAATAAAATTAGAATGTGCTGTCCTCGTGTGCATGGGAGGGACCAGCTCATGATCGACCACTGGAAATGGCCAGCCTGTGACGAATCATTGTTGCTGAGACCTACCTTCCGCACGCGAGAGCTGTGCATGTGTGTGCGTATATGTTAAAATGATGAACATTGGCTAAAGTTTTAGTAAAAAAAAAATTTGCTAGACTGTGGTCTATCCAATTTGCACCGCAGAACAGAAATGATTTTGAAAGATAAAAATGAGAGGAAAAAGAGAGAAATCTGTTTGCAAGCAGAAACTAATCCACACTAGTGCATGTTAGTGTCAAGCCCTCATGAGAAATTCGGAGTTAACAAAACAACAGAACATGCTTTCAGGAATTGGGAGAAGCTAAATTGTGAATTTAAGATTTTGCAATGCTACATTTAATAGGAATAATTGATTGGTTGTGTTATAAGATTATACAAAATTCTAAATGCAAGCTAAATCTGAGAGATTGAGTTCTTCAAATGTAAAAACAAAGAAAAAATTCAGATTAATTTGCCAATTGTTTGTTTTAGTTAAGTTTTTTTGAATTGGTGGATTATTCTACCAGGAAACCTGAGTTGAAAATGATATATGAATGTTGTGTGGTGAGCTTGGATGAATTGGGACCAATGTGATAGAAAGACTCCTTTTTGGAGACTGCGTGTGAGATGCAAATGAACATTGATGAATGATAGCCTGAATGAAAAGAAATTACAGGTTGAATGGTTGAAGTCGTTGGCGACTACTATGGAAAATTAGTAGAGCGACTTTGATGAAAGAATGATTTTGAGCAGGTTGAATGTTAGAAAGAAACACGTAGCTTTTGGATTGATAATTAACTGGAGAAAAAAACTGGAGAACCAGTAACACATGTAGAAGATGTGTGAACTGAGAAATTGAGAAGCGTTTTGGAAAGAAAGTCAAATTAAATGATGATGGAATCGTATGTAGTAAAGAACGCATTCTCCCAAAAAGTTTGTCAAGGTGTGAGGCATGGGCGTTGCCAAGCCTCATAAGGGGGGGAGTGAGTAGGACAGATAGTGGAAGATAGTAATAATACAACACTTTATGACAATGAATTTTCGAATACATTTGGTGTTATATTGTGGTAAATTTTTTGTTCTGGTGTAGATAGGTTAGCAACACGAGAGATTTAGAGGTTCAAAAGAAAGACAGTTAAAAGAAAACATTTTTGATTTGGACAATTGCAGGCTAACAGGAACATGAGAACGATAAGAACTACGAGGTGGGATACAATTTCATTAGGGAGATTGAGAATTCACAGCACCATACTCTAAGTCACATTTTTGAGCAAGCATGACAATAACACGTGAGAGGTCAAGACATACAGATCAGGGCTTGATGTGGAAAGCAGACCTCGATGAGTTGATTTTCAATAATGATACTGAAGACAACATACTGTCCGATTAAATTGGAACTATAGATAAAATGTAGCTCAAAAATAGGATGAGTTGCAGGATTTACGATATAAAAACGAGACCGCTGTTATTAGGAGAATTTGAAGTTTGGTAAATAAATGTTACCAGCAAATTGATGGAAGCAGCTACATTTGGAGATAGTCTTACAAGTTTGACGTCCCAGCCTGTCATTCTCAGTGTCAGGGCCCCTGAAACCCAATCCGAGTCTTCGCCTGCAGCCGTGAACAACTACAAAATGGTGTCTGGCTCTGAAGCACCTTTGACCTTTGGCGAAGGACAAGAAAAGACTGCTGTTGTGCTTGGAGGAGGACAAGTACACTCCGGAGGAAATACAACATCCTCGGGGACGGAAAAGACAGTGAAAAGCGGAGGAACTCACAATGATGAAAATTGACTCATTTGAACAATGGACTCATTCAAGAGTGATGGATGGGGTCGCTCTGAAGCAACAACGAAAGAACACCAACGTGAGAGGGTGAAGTGCGGCAAAAAGAAATGGACTTGGAGTGTCCGACGACCAAATCGCACTCCTTGCTACGGCGTTCCCAAATTTGGTGAAGCTTGGTTCAAAGTGGAAGGGAGGTTCATTGTGCACTGAGTTTGACAGAACTGAGGAGATTTGATAAATAAATAAATACAAATTTGAAAAATACGTAGGGCTACAGAGAAAAGCATTATAATCAGAGATTGAACGGATTTGGATAAAACAAATAGGCTAAAACGGTAGGAAACAAGAGCAAGATCTTATATTTTGGCTCATCAAGCTTAAGACGTAGAGGTCGAGTTATATAAATTTTAGAACAGGACATTTGGCAGTCAGGAGGAAGCTAGGTTGCTCAATGTACCTACTCAATACAATAGTAAGGGTTTTTATACCACAGTGGAGGTTGGATGGTCAGAAAGTTAGGTACGTTCAATTTTTGACATTCACACAATCATGCATAGGAGTCACAAGGCAACAGTTAACAAGACAATGACTGCAATAGGGGCCACCTACGACTGCACCGACATGGAAAAGTAGAAGTGAGAGAGCAGAGTATGGGATTATATGCTAAAACGTCTGCTATACAGTTACCAATAGGAGATTCTATCAAGAGAAGCTACATGAGAGATGGATTAGAATCTCTTTGTCTGCGTGGGTGCGTGTGTGTGTGTGTGTGTGTGTGTGTGTGTGTGTGTGTGTGTGTGTGTGTGTGTGTTCACACCCTGTGTGGGTGCGAGCGTGTGAGGAGAAAGAAGGCATGGGTAAGACAATCTCTTTTAAACCAGGAGGCAATAAATGGGAACGCCCCTGTCATAAATAGTTTTTGATTAAAGGGAATCATTAGGAAGTGTTCAAACTCTTCCCGCAAACATTCCTATTTGCCAGTTAAATGGGCACTACAATTGACTACGAGAGTTGCAAACAACAGATGAAGAGCAGTCCTTGGCAGATTATATGATCAGGACGCTCAAACTGTGTCAAAGACAAATTTACTGCCGCTTGATCTTTCCTCCTCACAGGTCGACAACCCCATCAATCCAGGAGACTGGGTCTACATCGAGGTCATCAACGGAAGGAACTAGGCCAGCCACGACGGGAGGGACCATTCCAAGTCTTGCTGACTACACATGTTGCACCCAAGGTTGCAGGACCCACAAATGCATTAACGACGACTGCTCTCCAGGAGGAAACTGGATGGGAGCTTTGGACATCACCGCTGTGTGCCAGGATGAGAGAGCCGTTTTCAAGGTGTAAGGGCTCTACTGCCAACATGGCTGCACCATCGGACGGGACCTACTTCATCCAGAAGTTCAGAGGCACTGCCTCACCTGCATCCTATGAGTGCACGTGCCTGTTTAGTACGGATCATGGTTTTGTGGTCACGAGAGTTGTCCGATGCTGCCTGCCAACTGGACACGAGTGTGTGCGCCAGTGTGCGTGACAGACCTCACCTACAGACTAGAACATCATCAGCTGACGAAAACGCGAGCACATATACAACTTCGACGGCCACAGCCGACCGGAGCTGTGGCCGTAAGGTCGTCGGTGCCTGTCGTGGCGGCAACCCCCGAACCCGCTGGTGGACACCGGCGGTAAGGGATGCCGTCAAGCTGAAGAAGGAGTCCTATCGGGCCGTTTTGGCCTGCGGGACTCCGGAGGCAGCTGACAGGTACCGGATGGCCAAGCGGAACGCGGCTTCGGCGGTTGCTGAGGCAAAAACCCGGGCGTGGGAGGAGTTCGGTGAGGCCATAGAGAATGACTTTCGGACGGCTTCGAGGAAATTCTGGTCCACCATCCGGCGTCTCAGGAGGGGGAAGCAGTGCAACGTCAACACTGTTTACAGTGGGGATGGCGTGCTGCTGACCTCGACTCGGGACGTCGTGAGTCGGTGGGGAGAATACTTCGAAGACCTCCTCAATTCCACCTACACGCCTTCCATTGAGGAAGCAGGGCCTGGAGACTCTGAGGCGGATTCTCCAATCTCTGGGGTCGAAGTCACTGAGGTAGTTAAAAAACTCCTCGGTGGCAAGGCCCCGGGGGTGGATGAGATCCGCTCAGAGTTCTTAAAGGCTCTGGATGTTGTGGGGCTGTCATGGCTGACACGCCTCTACAACGTTGCGTGGACATCGGGGACAGTGCCTCTGGATTGGCAGACTGTGGTGGTGGTTCCCCTCTTTAAGAAGGGGGACCGGAGGGTGTGTTCCAATTACAGGGGAATCACACTCCTCAGCCTCCCTGGTAAGGTCTATTCAGGGGTGCTGGAGAGGAGGGTCCGTCGGGAGGTCGAACCTCGGATTCAGGAGGAGCAGTGTGGCTTTCGTCCTGGCCGTGGAACAGTGGACCAGCTCTACACCCTCGGCAGGATCCTCGAGGGTGCATGGGAGTTCGCCCAACCAGTCCACATGTGTTTTGTGGACTTGGAGAAGGCGTTCGACCGTGTCCCTCGGGAGGTTCTGTGGAGGGTGCTTCGGGAGTACGGGGTGCCGAGCCAACTGATAAGGGCGGTTCGGTCCCTGTATCACCGATGCCAGAGTCTGGTCCGCATTTCCGGCAGTAAGTCGGATTCGTTCCCAGTGAGGGTTGGACTCCGCCAAGGCTGCCCTTTGTCACCGATTCTGTTCATAATTTTTATGGACAGAATTTCTAGGCGCAGCCGAGGCATTGAGGGGGTCCGGTTTGGGGACCTCAGCATCGCGTCTCTGCTTTTTGCAGATGACGTGGTGCTGTTGGCTTCTTCAGGCCGTGATCTCCAGCTCTTGCTGGAACGGTTCGCAGCCGAGTGTGAAGCGGTCGGGATGAGGGTCAGCACCTCCAAATCCGAGTCCATGGTCCTCGATCGGAAAAGGGTGGAATGCCCTCTCCGGATCGGGGATGAGATCCTGCCCCAAGTGGAGGAGTTCAAGTATCTTGGAGTCTTGTTCACGAGTGAGGGGAGGATGGAGCGTGAGATCGACAGGCGGATCGGTGCAGCGTCGGCAGTAATGCGGACCCTGTACCGGTCCGTTGTGGTGAAGAGAGAGCTGAGCCAAAAGGCAAAGCTCTCAATTTACCGGTCGATTTACGCTCCTACCCTCACCTATGGTCACGAGCTATGGGTCGTGACCGAAAGAACGAGATCTCGGATACAAGCGGCCGAAATGAGTTTTCTCCGCAGGATGTCCGGGCTCTCCCTTAGAGATAGGGTGAGAAGCTCGGTCATCCGGGAGAGACTCGGAGTAGAGTCGCTACTCCTCCACGTTGAGAGGAGCCAGATGAGGTGGCTCGGGCATCTTATCAGGATGCCTCCTGGACGCCTCCCTGGGGAGGTGTTCCGGGCATGTCCCACCGGTAGGAGACCCCGGGGACGACCCAGGACGCGCTGGAGAGACTATGTCTCTCAGCTGGCCTGGGAACGCCTTGGGATCCCCCGGGATGAGCTGGATGAAGTGGCTGGGGAGAGGGAAGTCTGGGAGTCCCTCCTAAAGCTGCTGCCCCCGCGACCCGACCCCGGATAAGCGGAAGAAGATGGATGGATGGATGGATATACAACTTCTTAGACGTGACAGATGTGATAATGATAATGAGACGTGGATTGCATAGATGCTGTTCTGTTGAGCATGTATTACGGAAACTTGTTGATTTGACCATCAAAAATGCTTCACAAGTGATGGATACAATGATGTACTGTTTCTGTGTTTTTCTTTTTATTTTTTATTGATAGCATTCTGGTCGCCTGTGGCAACGGGGCCATGTAAGAATTTTCCTGCTAATAACATCTGGCCAGCAGGTTTTTCGCCTACACAATAAGTTTGATCTGGGGTGTTGAGGTAATGCCTCATCTTCACTGGAAAGTGTTGCTATCATTGTTTGTTGTTTTTATTTTTACTATTCTTCTTTCTTCATTATACATATATATATGTTTTTTTCTTGCTTGTCTTTGTTGTTTGGGGTGACATAATCATATGATAAAACAGGAGGGAGATGTTAGGGTTTTCCAGGTTATCTTTATCGTAGGATTATGTTGGAATGTAGACTATAATGATTAACCAATCTTGTCTTGCTCTCACAACGTAGTAAAGTGGTTGCTTCCTCTGCTTGAGTGACCAGCTGCAGAGGAAGCAATCAAAGTTGTTCTGTTTCCCACAACATCGTAAAACACCCCCTGCTCTGATCTTACCAGAGGCCGGGAGTTCACCAAACCTGTCCACTCTCACCCCCACTCTGTTCCTCCTAATAAATATGCCCTTGCAGGAAGGAGACTTTTCAGACCTCCATTTCGATCATCGCTGCACGCACAGCGACGAATGGACTCTCCACCTGCAGGTGTCCAAAAGGACTTACTTGTCTCCCGTGTGGTTCTTGCAAAATAAGTTGGAGTGAGCAAATCTCTAACATTTACCCACCAAACACGCAGTACCACAGTATGTTCAAGTACGTCGCATGCGAAGATGTACCCAATGATCACATAAGCGCCATGATACTCCAGACGCTAGGATGCATGTGTGCGATGGATGCGCACGGCATAGGGCACAATGATCTACATGTGGCTAACATCCTTATCAGGCGCACGTCCCATGACTTTGTGGTGTACGTGAGCGGCCCTGATGTGCTGGCGTCCACCCCCACCCATGGCCTGGAACCTGTGATCATAGACTTTGGGTTGTCGCGTATGCCCTCCCACGACCGGCGGTACCTGGGCGCAGACTACTTCACGGAGATCGGCATATCGTCCACTACCCACCGCCCTGACCGGCGCTACGACGTGGCGGTATTTCTCATGGGCCTGGATTACGTGTTGCGCCAGATGCAATCCCGCAGCGGAGTGGTCGACTATCAACCGTTAATAAACAGTATCCCCACCACCAAGGACAGCAGACCTCATCACAGGAATCTCAGGAGTCTGTGCCATTTGCTAACCGAGATATTGCCCACAAGCAATGTCTGTGACACCGACACCATGCTCGCCATGCTGTTCATCATGCGCTCGGTAGTGTCCATAGGCCCACAGCCATTGGCGGGCGACGTCCGTGCGGCCTGGTGTACCGTTATCGAGCACTTTGGCTATAGTCTGGAGAGACTGCGGGTGGCCTGTGCGAATCTTGTGGCGTGCCCGTGCGCTGAGAGCATCCTAGTTCTGGCCAGGATAACGGCGCATATTACACACCGTGTCAATTCACACAACAGCCGTGTACTGGTTAGACACGTCTACAAGAGCACTGCTTGGAAGTGTCCCGCTGATGCGCTACTGCTGGTGGCGGCCCAAATGGAGTGTCAGCCCCCGCAGTCCTCCGAAGGTACTGTGCGTGTGGTGGACATAGGCACAGGAGAACAGCGCGTTGAGCCATTGGTAGACTGGGCCACGGTCCTGGCTGTGCGTGGGGTTACCGGAGGCTCCATCAGGGCCATATTGGACAACATCGAGAGGACCAACGGCACCGTGGACAGGATGGTGGATGACATGCTGATGCGCTGTGCCTACATACACAGGAGCAGGAGACACCGCTAAATGGTGTGCCCCTTGGCCTTCAGGGCCGTGGTGATGACACTCGGTATAGACCTGGCCACGGAAGTGCTGTCTGGCATCCTGTGGTCGGTGTCACGCCGTAGTGCCATCTGAGACTTGGCCTCGATTTAGGTATGCACAGGCGATGTTCTCGGAGCCCGTGAGCACGTAGGCATTCTCGATGGTAGCGGCTGTAAACACCCGGCCGTAGCGCTCGGTCAACCTGTCAAACACGGCCTTCGGAGGGTGGGGATCGGTGCGCTTAAAGTATGCCTCCATTTTACATTAAAATATACAGTATATTGGAAATTGGGACTGTGTTGGTAGTGGGCCGCGAAAACAACCTGGTGACATTTATGCACGACCGCGATAATTCGGTGTTCCTAACGGTTAAAGTGACGCATGGTTGTGTAAAGGTTGTGGACGTGGGGAGCTCCGAGTTCAGCACTTATATGGCGGCCTGCCTCTATACAGCAGGACATATATATGGCTCCAGGCTCACGATCCCCAGAGACTTGGCTAGACCATACATGGCTCAAATGGGCTTTGTCAACTGTGGCAACGTCGGCCAAGTGGGCCTGTGCCCTGCGTATCTCAACTATAACCACCAAAAGCTCGTCATACACATGGCCTATAACAGCCTCGAGACACAACACTCAATGGTGCTGCTTGTAGTGGGCATGTCCTACTTCCAAGTACAACACTTTAAGGAGATGGTGGACATGAAGATAGCGGGTGCGGGCGCCCTGCACACTGTGGAGTACATCGATAAGATCATACAGCTCGTGTCGATCATGTCCATGCCCGAGTACGGTTCCATGCCACCCTCTGAAAACACTATGTTTGAGTACATCGTATTACCGGGGAATAGCATGCAACACGTCAAAGATAGGTTGGTCAACTGGAACCTGTCATTCCTTGTCGTGGCACACCAGAAGGGACTTGACATGTACAGAACGTCTAATGAGGGACAACCAGAGGTCATGCATGCATCATGGGATGAGATCACCGGCCACGTGACAGTCAGAACATACATGCAATACGCACCCAGGCTCATGGGGTCCACGTGCGGGGACCTGGCCACATATGTTTCTCAACGGACCAAGACCGCGGCGCAGTTTAACCACATGCCCGTACCGGTGATGGGGGATGATATCGAGTGGGATGATGATTAAAGAAAATGTTCACACTGGAGCAGCGGAAGAAGCTGCAGGAGGTGGAGGAACAGGTGAAGTACTACACCAACGCTAAGACCCTGGATGGACTGCCCATGGCCACGAGTCAGCAGTCTGTGTACATCGACAAGATTGTAGGTATGCTGGGTCTGAATAGAGACCCGAGCAAGGGCACACGCCTGGTGGACGTGGCCATTGCCATGCTTTCGGGACCTGAGGCCCAGCCACCCCCTCCTCACGGCTGGGCTAGAGTGTCGAAGCTGTCGGAGGACCAGGCCCTCAAAATGCACGAAACTACCCTCGAGGAATATATGGCCCCGAGGCTAGACTATGCCCAGGAACAGCTGTGTGACCTGGTGTTTGACAACAGTACGGCTGGGTCGGTGTCCGCACGCATCAAGAGGTTCGTACGCACGTGTGACGCCACGGCCAAGTATGCTGACGATGACGACAAGGCCAAGATAGACCGGGTCTTGGATGAGCACATGCTTAGAGTTAATTACGAACTGTACGCTGAGGACTTCAACAGGTGCCGGTACGTCCGCAGGCTCAAGAGAGATGGTCGTATACGCCTCGCGGCCATCCCAGGCGTGGAGCCCATAATTAGGGTGCACGGTCGCTACTTTCTCCTCCGGAGCAGGGACACACACTACAGGTACTGGAAGGAATGCAGGTGCCTGAGGAGGCTGGGCCCATGTTATGGTGGCTGCAGTCCTGACAGTGGTCTTGGCCGTCGTGGTAGTCTGCCACGTTAGCGGCACCCTTGAGCTTGTGTAGAGTGTAGTACGAATGGGGTTTACTGGTAGGCATTTTTTAAGGTATGTTTTAGGAAAAAATGACATTTGTGTTTATCTACACCATCGTAGCTGCCGCACTCATAGCCAGCGGGTCGCCCGTGTTTGTCAGGTTGCTAGTGGCTGTCAGTGTGGTCGCCATGCTGCTCTCCGTCAACCGAGAAAGGCACGAGTGTGCCACACGGCTCGGGAAGAGCCCCTTTCAACGGCACCATGAGGTAACCCTATACCGCGACCACCTCAAACTGCTGAGGGATGTGCGCCTCAAGAATGTTGTTATTTAACGGCGTCCGGTGGAAGAGCGCCGTCTGGGGGATGATCGGCGTCTACTGGGGGAGCGGCGTCTAGCAGGAGAGCGTCGTGTGGCGGGGGACTTTCTCCTGCGGGGGGACATGCGTCTCTTGGGGCTGGCTATCCGGCGCAGGGACCGTGGGCTGGCAGTGCACCTGAAGACATTTGGCTGAGGCATTTTATATATAAAAAAATTGTATTTGTGAAACAGCACAAAGTGCATCAGATACTTAAGCATGCACAATGGACACAGTATACATTTACCAGTGGCTGTATTCAAATTATGAGATTAGAGGGTACGGCCTAACGCGTACATCTAAGGTAGCGTGCGTTAGGATACCCAATTTCAGGCAGGTGGTGTACGTAGAGTGTCTGGGCGAGCCTGTCGAAGTCAAAAAGCTGTTTATCGACCACGGGTTCAAAGTGTACGAAACACCGCTGGCCTGCAACCTGCATGGCGGTAAGGGTAAAGGCACTTTCTTTGGGGCGCGGGTGTCTGGATACATGGCACTGCGTGCCATACAAGAGCACGTAGAGGCACACACATTTAAGTTGCACGAAACAAAGGTGAGTAAGACCCTAGAGTTAACTGCACGCGCAGGCCTACCCTCAGTGGGGTGGGTGGCCGTACAGCAGCGGTGCGCCGTAGCCAGAACAAAGACCATGGTCGACCACGAGTATCTTGTGGCAAACTGGCAGTCGGACTGTTAGGTTCAAAATCAGCAAAAGGATCAGCAGACAAAACCAGTGAGGCAGAATATTGAGTCTTTTCTCGCGAGGAGTGCATTTAGACTTACAGCAATCCGACTACACTAAAAATCTGTTTTACACTCCTCGCTCTTTTTATTTGGAATGCCCTACCCACAGTGTGAGACGATTAGCCCTTAAGGGGGGGGGGGGGGAAGAGATTGTGGCTTCGTCTCGTAAGAAAAGAAACAAAAAGTAACGCACAAAGTGTTGCGTGCAGATATGGCTATATCAGCAAAACAGTTTAAGCGATATTCCGAGAGATAAAAAGAGAAAGTGACGTTCTTTAAGGAAGATCAGAAGGTTCATGACGCATTGTTTGACGTGTTGTTTTCACGATCTGTTCTGGTGGACGCTGAGCTGTCAGCAGCATCTTGTTTGACACAACCGTCATCCTGACCCAGCCGTAATCCTTCTGTTCTATTGTACAAGATAAGAATAAGCAAGGCAAAGCAGCAAGCATACTGAACAGTAATATTGTGAATAAGTACTCATTAGAGAACGCATGATAACATATATATACAATTTTTCTAACACGGACATTGAGGCCGCCCCCCACATAGAGGGCGTGCCGCCGCCCACCATTTGCTACTTTGACATAGAGGTCAAGTCAGAGTTTGCCAATGTGTTCCCCAGTGACAAGGACGACGAGGTGGTCTTTCAGATAGGTATGGTGCTATGCAAGGGTAGTCAGGTACTCAAGACCGACCTGCTCTCGCTCAGGGGTAACAACTATGACAGCACAGTGTACCAGTATGACACAGAGGCCGACCTCCTGCAGGCGTTTGTTGCGTACCTCAAGGATCACCAGGTGGTTGCAGTGTGCGGCTACAACATAATGGGCTTCGATATACCCTACTGATCAAGAGGTACAGCCGGCTGTCGGCCCTGGGCACACTTAGGCGTGTGGGCTGGGATCCCACCAGACTGGCCCTGGAAAAGACCGTGGGTATGGGGCATGCGAGGATAGCCTACATACAGTGGGAAGGTGTGCTCACCATAGACCTGTTGCCCATAGTGACCATGGATCATAAGCTCGACTCGTATAGTCTCAACTTTGTGGCCAACCACTTTCTTAAGACGGGCAAGGACCCTGTCAAGCCCAAAGACATCTTCAACGCGTACGTCACGGGCAACATGGCCACGGTTGGTAGGTACTGTGTCAAAGACACGTTGCTGTGCCACCAGCTCGCCTGCTACTTCAATACGTGGCTGGCCCTATGTGAGATGGCCTCGGTGTGCAACACGTCCATCATGCAATTATTCACCCAGGGTCAACAGGTGCGCGTGTACTCTCAGATATACAAGCACTGTACGCCGCGCTCGGTGACAGACAAGGTATACGTCATACCCGACGGCAACGAAGCCGAAGCGGTCGGCTCGTACACGGGGGCCTACGTCTACGAGCCCGTGCCGGGTGTGTACAAGAACGTCATACCCCTAGACTTCTCTAGCCTGTATCCAAACATCATCATCAGCAAAAACATATGCTACACCACCATAGTAGAGCACGGCGGCGAGGAGTATGCCTGGGAGGAGCACGAGGGCTGCGAGCATGCCCCGCGGTACGCCGAGAAGGAGGCTTTGGGTCGGGAGATAGGGGCGCAGCAGTGCTCGCTCGCAGCGTTGCCGGCCAAAGCTAAGCAAGAGCGCGCCCGTCTCAGGGATCGCATACAACAGCTCAAAGTACGGTACGCAGCCATGGTGCCCGGCAGCACAAAGTGCAACACGTTCAGCTACAGGTTCACTCGAGAGTTTGAGGGCGTGCTGCCCAAGGTGCTCAGGGGACTGTTGGACAGCAGAGCGACCATACGCCGTCGCATGAAGGACATCAAGGACAGGGACCTGTACATGGTGTTGGAGAAGAGACAGCTGGCGTACAAGATCAGCGCAAACTCCGTGTACGGCACCATGGGCACACAGAGGGGATATCTACCGTTCATGGCCGGGGCTATGACCGTCACGTATTGTGGGCGCAAGCTCATCGAGAGAGCCGCCGAGCTTCTCAGGACCGTGGTGGGGGCCACCATGGTTTACGGTGACACGGACTCGTGCTACGTACAGCCTCCCTCGAGGAGCTGTGGGACCTGGCCATCGACGCCAGCGACACGGTGTCGTCGTTCTTCGATAAGCCCGTGCGTCTCGAGTTCGAGCAGTGCATCTATACAAAGTTCATCATCTTCACAAAGAAGAGGTACGTGTATGTAGCCGCGGCCAGGGACGGCACGACCCGCACAGGCAGCAAGGGCGTCATGCTGTCCAGGCGGGACAGTGCCATGTGCGCCCGTAACATATATGCAGCCGTCATGACCGCCATCCTCCAAGAAGACCCCCGGGCCCACGTCACGGCCAGCGACATGATGACGACCATCATGGTGCCCGGGGCGCTGCCCGACAATGACTTTGTGCTCACCAAGAGCGTACAGGGCATAGGCGGTGAGTGCAATGACCAGGGCTCGTACCGCATACGCAACCCCAAGAAGGCGCAGGAGGTGGCGCAGCAGAGGTGCCGTTATGGCACAGGGGATGCATACCGTGCCGCCCTCAGAGAGGAGCTTGTCAAACAGATGCCTGCCCAGGCCCAACTCGCTGAGCGCATGAGGCTTCAGGGGCGCGCGGTCGTGTGCGGGGCGCGCGTCGAGTACGTCGTGCTCAGGCACCAGCATGGGGTGCCTGAAGCGCCCCTCGGCGGCAGGATCCTAGACTATGACCACTGGAGCGACACCAAGGATGTGTACCCGTTGGACCGCCTGTACTACATGAAGAGCGTCATAAATGCGTGTGATCAGCTCTTTGTCACGGCCGGCTATGGCGCCGTGTGTAGCAAAGTGTACGCTGCGCATCTGCAGGGTGCGTATGTGCGTAAAGAGCTGCTCAGGCAACAGAGCGTTATATAATAAAATGGCAGACACCGAGCAGCCACTGCGCAAAGAGGCCACACTGTCGTGCAACTCAGTAAAAGAGCAACTACTCAGTGCCATGGGCACTGAGTATAGACTGTCCAACAGTGTGCTGCAAGAGGTCATCGCCCACATAAAGAACCAGTACATTGTGGACCTGTGCGCCCGTATCACCATGGGCCTCGACTATAACAACAGTAAAACTGTTACCGAGAAGCTGCTCAAAGTGATCGGCATCTCAGGGTGGCCAGAGGTCCAGCTACCCATGTACTACGTTAAGTCGGGCACTATCATCAGGCTCATGAAGGACAAGATGTCTGGAGTGCGCATCCAGCAGCAGCACATTTGTGTGTACCTGCATATTGTGGGAGTGCTGCTGAGTCAGCATACCAAGGCCTGCGGCACTATGCTCATCAAGCCCGAGCACATGGCATACGTGCTCAAGAACAACAGGATCGACCCGAGCGCTCTGGTGTAGGCCAACTATGGAAAGTACTGCGCGTACACCTCCTGGTACACCTGCAGGTCGGCCGCACTGTATGGGCAGAATGCGATCCAATCGAACGCGTGTGGGTGTTGCCTTACAAAGGCCCGCACACTGTTCATGGCCACTCGCACAGCGTCCCATATGGGATAGTTGTACACACCTGTAGAGATGGACGGGAACGCTATTGTGCGTAAGTGGTTGTTCATGGCCTCGTACAAAGACTGCACGTAGCAGCCCATCAGTTGCCGGGTTTGCTGCGTGGTTGGGACACTGCCGCGTTTCAGCACAGGGCCTACGGTGTGGATGACAACATCGGCCGGAAGGTTATAGCCTCTGGTTATTTTTGCCTCCCCAACTCGAATATCATCCAGCTGCTGGCATTCTCTTAGCAGCCCAGAGCCCGCTGCACTATGTATGCACACAATGGCCGCTATGCGCAATGTGGATATGTCACACTGCCTAACTGTAACCCGTGTCGGTTCAATGGGCCAACTGGGGGCGTCGATGACGGTGCTCTTGTAACGTGTGGGCGTCTCGATCATGGTGGTATCTAGTTCAGTCGGGCAACCGTAATAGGGCTCTGGGCAATTGCAGAACATGTGCACGGAAAAGGGCATCCCTTACCTGAATGAGCGAGACATGCCCCTGACTAAGCACGCGTTGTGTGAGATGTTGTTTCACCCGGCCGAACGCACGCTCCAAGAGACAGTTCAGCCTAATGAAAACGACTGCACCATGAGTCACCCACTCCACGATGAGGCTGTGGATCGCGTCCTGGTAAAATACAACACTACTCATCTCCAGTTTATGTGCAGCGATCCGGATATTGTGATCATGGACAGGGGCAGAGCCGTTGACAAAGCGGCCATAGTGGCCAGACTCTCGGGCTCACCGCAGACCAGTACCGTTACATCAGCCTCGCATCGGCCCGCGGTGGCCAGCAGCAGCAGCAGCAGCAGCAGTAGCAGCAGCAGCAGCAGCAGCAGCAGCAGCAGCAGCAGCAGCAGCAGCAGCAGCGTCCAACGTATTCCAAGTATGCGTGAGTGCATGAGAACGATGTCTATGAGACAAGTGGTCGCCATGTGCAAAGAACGTAACATCGATGTGAGAAATGAAGATACCGGGCGCCCGTACACCCACGCAGAGCTGTGCAAGAAGCTAACGGGCAGTTCTCCCACCATCACGGTACCCGAAACGGGACTGGTGGTGGACCCGGCGCCCGCAAACAGTCTAGTGTACATTAAGATGCCCCACACTATGCTGCATAACACAGTTCGCGCAGCCCACGGTGTCACGTACAGCTTTGTGGCCGTGCAAGACTCTGTTCCGGGCACTTACAAGCCTGTGGATCCGGAGCACTATGTCGTCTGTCACACTCCTCCGAAGGACATAGCAGTGCAGCTGTCGCCCATCGACAGTTGGGGCCCGGACATCAAGTGGACCGTAAGGCGTCCCTCGCAACCCTAACCTTAACCCGAGGTCCCAGAACACTTTACATTGCTCCTTGCGCCTTTCCCCCGGACATCGTCATCAGTGATCTGATGAAGAAGCTGGACATCCTGGGCGATAACGCCGTAAGTGTATGCCGAACTCCTTATGTTCGCACTCCACGAGACTCGGCGGCTCAAATGTGACTTTTGGAAGGCTTTGCGCTGAAAGAAGCTTGTTGATGTTAGAGATTTGCTCACTCCAACTTATTTTGCAAGAACCACACGGGAGACAAGCAAGTTCTTTTAGACACCTGCAGGTGGAGAGATCACTCGCTACAGGAACGAAATCTAAAAGTCTCCTTCCTGCAAGGGCATATTTATTAGGAGGAACAGAGTGGGGGTGAGAGTGGACAGGTTTGGTGTACCCCCGGCCTCTGATAAGATCAGAGCAGGGGGTGTTTTACACTGTTGTGGGAAACAGAACAACTTTGATTGCTTCCCCTGCAGCTGGTCAATCAAGCAGAGGAAGCAACCACTTCATCTTACTCTGCATTGTGAGGGCAAGACAAGATTGATTTAATCATTATAGTTTACATTCCAACATAATCCTACGATAAAGATAACCTGGAAAACCCTAACATCTCCCTCCTGTTTTATCATATGATTATGTCACCCCAAATAACAAAGACAAGTAAGAAAAAACATATATATGTATAATGAAGAAAGAAGAATAGTAAAAATAAAAACAACAAACAATGATAGCAACACTTTCCAGTGAAGATGAGGCATTACCTCAATACCCCAGATCAAACTTATTGTGTAAGCGAAAAACCTGCTGGCCAGATGTTATTAGCAGGAAAATTCTTAAACGGCCCCTGTGCCACAGGCGACCAGAATGCTATCAATAAAAAATAAAAATAAAAACACAGAAACAGTACATCATTGTATCCATCACTTGCGAAGCATTTTCGATGGTTAAATCATCAAGTTTCTGTAAAACATGCCCAACAGAGCAGCATCTACGCAATCCACGTGTCATTATCGTCATCACATCCGTCATCTCTAAGAAGTTGTATATGAACTTGGGCTACAGTAGAGGACACAAACTTCGACACAGCAGACTTCAAACATGGGATAACGCAGGTCGTAAACGAGCACAACACCACCAGCACAACAAGCACAGGAGACAGCAATTTCAACAGCAGTTGCCACCAGTTGCCAGAGAATAGCCATGAAAAGAAATCAAACTGATGTGGGACCTTGTCTTTAGACATGGCCTGCTGTAAGTTCTTCAGCGAATTCATGGCGTCGTTTATGTGGGTGTCATTTTCTCCAGGTATGTATGTGCAACAGGAAGTCCCAATGATGTGGCACACACCACCTTGTGCTGCCGTCAACAAGTCCAGAACCATCCTGTTTTGCAAGACCATCAGTCTAATAGCCTGAATCTCTCTATTTTGTCCATCGTTGACTTGCAGCGAGAGATTCACAAAGGATTGAAAACGATAGTTCAGTGTCTCGATGAAGAGCGATAGTTTCCCAACCCCAATCTGAGGGAAGAGCGCAAGGACAACTTTGTCTCCGGCAGACCACAGTTTATGGTCCCCTGGAACGTTCGCACCCCAGACAGGGTCATGAGGGTCAAAGATTGCAACTGCTCTGCGTCGACGTCCAGATGAGTTGTGTGCTCCTGTCAGCAGATGATGTCGTATCCTGTAGGTGTGGTCTGTCACCCACACTGGTGCACACACTCCTGTCCAGTTGGCGGGCAGCATCGGATAAACCTTGTGACCACAAAGCCACCAGCCCTTCTGTATGAAGTATGTTCCGTTCGATGGTGTAGCCATGTTGGTTGGAGAGCCCTCACCACCTGAAATGGCTCTCTTATCTTGACACTCATCGGTGATGTCCAAAGCTCCCATCCAGTTTCCTCCTGGAGAGCAGTCGTCGTTAATGCAGACGTGGGTCTTGTTACCTTGGATGTAACATGTGTAATTCACTCCAGCTGGTCTCTCTGTGTAGGCCACTTGTGGTATTGTCCGTCCTTTAACAGTCACATTGAGATTTGTCCAGAACAGCTGATCACAGGCACCGTCAGCAAGTCCAGGGCGGTAAGGGTCGGCATCTTTGACTGTGACGGCACGGTGCTGATATCCAACTCCTCCCATGGATGCCATACATTTTGCTTCAGTGACATTCATTGCTCTGGCCTCCAAGCGAACTTGGGTGGAGGAAGGGGGGAGTTTCGAACACACATAGCACGCCTCCCGTGTGTGAGCTCTCACAGTGAACCTGACATACCGGTACCAAGTGTTGGTTTCGTATGGGTTTCTGGGGTCCCATGACCAGTCTTCAAAGTTCTCATCATGTGACCATCGTTTACCACGGGCAACATTGTCATTTGGTCTGTTCAGATGAGTCAATAGACCATAGCACGCTCCAACCACAACGCAGCAGAGGATCCATCTGGCATATGGAGCCCCGTTGCTACTAGGATGGCAGAGACACCGGGACATCCCCTCGCCTAGCGGAGTGGGGATCGATGAATTCTTCACCAACATTGAGACGCCTCACCCTAAACGATGGGGCCCCTTTGTAGTCAGCCTTCCCCACCACTCCGAATTAGGGTCCAGCACTCTCTGCAACTTGCAGTGGCTGTGGTGAATCCAGCTGGGCCGTTGAGAAATTTTCACCGCCGTGGGAGTAGCAAGCAAAACTTGGAACGGTCCCTCCCACCGCGGGCTGGCCCAGTTCTTTCTTTTGATGACCTTGATGTAGACCCAGTCTCCTGGATTGATGGGGTTGTCGACCTGTGAGGAGGAAAGATCAGGCGGCAGTAAATTTGTCTTTGACACAGTTTGAGCGTCCTGATCATATAATCTGCCAAGGACTGCTCTTCATCTGTTGTTTGCAACTCTCGTAGTTCTTATCGTTCTTATGTTCCTGTTAGCCTGCAATTGTCCAAATCAAAAATGTTTTCTTTTGACTGTCTTTTTTTTGAACCTCTAAATCTCTCGTGTTGCTAACCTATCTACACCAGAATAAAAAAAATTACCACAGTATAACACCAAATGTATTCGAAAATTCATTGTCATAAAGTGTTGTATTATTACTATCTTCCACTATCTGTCCTACTAACTCCCTCCTTTTGAGGCTTGGCAACGCCCATACCTCACACCTTGACAATCTTTTTGGGAGAATGCGTTCTTTACTACATACGATTCCATCATCATTTAATTTGACTTTCTGTCCAAAACGCTTCTCAATTTCCCAGTTCACACATCTTCTACATGTGTTACTGGTTCTCCAGTTTTTTTTCTGTAGTTAATTATCAATCCAAAAGCTACGTGTTTCTTTCTAACATTCAACCTGCTCAAAATCACTCTTTCATCAAAGTCGCTCTACTAATTTTCCATAGTAGTCGCTAACGGCTTCAACCATTCAACCTGTAATTTCTTTTCATTCAGGCTATCATTCATCAATGTTCATTTGCATCTCACACACAGTCTCCAAAAAGGAGTCTTTCTATCACATTGGTCCCAATTCATCCAAGCTCACCACACAACATTCATATATCATTTTCAACTCAGGTTTCCTGGTAGAACAATCCACCAACTCAAAAAAAATTAACTAAAACAAACAATTGGCAAATTAATCTGAATGTTTTCTTTGTTTTTAAATTTGAAGAACTCAATCTCTCAGATTTAGCTTGCATTTAGAATTTTGTATAATCTTATAACACAACCAATCAATTATTCCTATTAAATGTAGCATTGCAAAATCTTAAATTCACAATTTAGCTTCTTCCAATTCCTGAAAGCATGTTCTGTCATTTTTATTTTCTTCGAATTTCTCATGTGGGCTCGACACTTAACATGCACTAGTGTGGATTAGTTTCTGCTTGCAAACAGATTTCTCTCTTTTTCCTCTCATTTTTATCTTTCAAAATAATTTCTGTTCTGCGGTGCAAATTGGATAGACCACAGTCTAGCAAATTTTTTTTATACTAAACCTTTAGCCAATGTTCATCATTTTAACATATACACACACACATGCAGAGCTCTCGCACGCAAAAGGTAGTTCCCAGCACCAATGATTCGTCACAGGCTGGCCATTTCCTGTGGTCGATCATGAGCTGGTCCCTCCCATGCACACGAGGACAGCACATTCTTATTTTATTTATTTATCTTCTAGAAGCAAGTTGCATTTCTTTACCACTTGATTTCTCAACTTCCTTTCTACTCCATACTTTTTCTTCCACTTCGGCATATATTGCATACAATTAAGAAATCTACTCGCCATGTACTTCTCATCTCCGTCAAGAGGTAGAGATTTACCGTTTTTATTTCCCATCTTAATTCTAGTAATTTTAGGTTTTACAATCTCTTTGTCTCAAAAAATATTATTATTATTATTATTACTATTATTACTTATTTATTTCTTTGAGGATCCTCAATGCAGGTTTAAATTGACCTTTCAACAAATTACTAGCCTGTATTATTGCCGTGGATCAATGCTAGAACTGCTATTTAGTCAATTTATCCTACCAGTCACACTCTCAATTACACAAACTCCAGCGCTTTGTATTTTTCTCATGGCTCGGACAAACCAAAGCCGTATCTCATAGCTCGGACAAACCAAAGCCGAATCTCATAGCTCGGACAAACCAAAGCCGAATCTCATAGCTCGGACAATCCAAAGCCGAATCTCATAGCTCGGACAAACCAAAGCCGAATCTTATAGCTCGGACAAACCAAAGCCGTATCTCATAGCTCGGACAAACCAAAGCCGTATCTCATAGCTCGGACAAACCAAAGCCGAATCTCACGTGCACCTGTGTTTTTTTTTTTTTTTTTTTTTTTTATACGCGTTTCACAACAACACAATCACACAACTTCAGGCCTTTAACTTACTTGTCCCCTGGTTCGTTGCACTGCCGGGTCCCGTCAATCCACCTCTGTCAGACGAAGGCAGACCTAAGATGCTGGCCCAGCGAAGAATTTCCTTCCCAGGTCTTTCTTTACCAGGTCCGGCTAATGGACGCTGGCCCGTCGACGGTGTACAGCGCGTCGTCCTCCGTCAGCCAGATGATGGGTATGAGGGATCCCGGGTTTCGGCACCAAAACGTTAGAGATTTGCTCACTCCAACTTATTTTGCAAGAACCACACGGGAGACAAGCAAGTTCTTTTAGACACCTGCAGGTGGAGAGATCACTCGCTACAGGAATGAAATCTAAAAGTCTCCTTCCTGCAAGGGCATATTTATTAGGAGGAACAGAGTGGGGGTGAGAGTGGACAGGTTTGGTGTACCCCCGGACTCTGATAAGATCAGAGCAGGGGGTGTTTTACACTGTTGTGGGAAACAGAACAACTTTGATTGCTTCCCCTGCAGCTGGTCAATCAAGCAGAGGAAGCAACCACTTCATCTTACTCTGCATTGTGAGGGCAAGACAAGATTGATTTAATCATTATAGTTTACATTCCAACATAATCCTACGATAAAGATAACCTGGAAAACCCTAACAGTTGACGCTGTGCCTTTGGGCTCTTGCAGAATCTCACCAACGAGGAGCAGGTGGTCATGATTCACGCCAGGACCCTTCTCACCCTAGCCGAGAAGGTAACGCGCACGTCCACGCACGCTCTCGCATTCTGCTTATGTGACAGCAGCCTTTCCTCAGTGGTTAGAATACATCAAAGTGACCAAGTCAGCACTTCAACAGTAGATCTTGGACATTGAAAGTGAGAAGGTAGACAGACACGCGACATCAGCCAAGGGGAACTCTGGCAATGTGCCCCAACAATTCTGACCTTGAGCTGTGCTAGGATATGTTCTGTAAGCAGAAGGGCTACCTGGATGAAGAGTTGGACTTCAGGAAGCGTTCCATGGACCAGGCTCATAAGGTAAGTCGCCCTCAAATCTCCCGCCGGACCACTGATGGACGAGGATTGCGGCCCAGAGGATCCTGGAGCTGGAGGCCATGTTGTACGAGGCGCTACCGCAGCGGGACTGCCCCGCCACGGACGGCGAAAAAGCCAGCCACGCTGGCGTGAATGACGTGCTGACGGCGGATCAGAGAGAAGAGCTTAGGAGCGCCGTGGACCAATGGAAGCGAGCCCTGATGTGCGAGTTGAGGGAGCGCGACGCTTGCATCCTCCAAGAGAGAATGGATCTGCTGCACAGCGCGCAACAGGTAAGGGCCCAAAGCCAGCCCGGCACTTACTTGCACGCTTACTGGCTTTTGAAGGCCACTTTCCATTTGTCCGTCCTAGAGGAACAAAGAGCTGAAAGAATTCATCGAAGCTCAGAAGAGACAAATCAAACAATTGGAGGAGAAGTTTCTGTTTCTCTTTCTATTCTTCTCCTTGGCCTTCATTCTGTGGCCCTAACACCAGCTGGTGAGTGAGCTCCAGCGGCACCGCACTCGACACCTCCGATAAACTGCCAGCCGGTCTCAGACGTTGGCAGACGCTCCGATGCCGACGTATACCCCCCGCCACGGTGACAGAGGCACCGCGTCACACCGGCGCTCATCCAATCAGAAGGCAGGAAAGGCAAATTCACATGCAGGGCACTCTTGAACCAGAAGAGAGCGCCACAAAAAACGGTTGTTGCCCCAAACGCGCACTAAAAAGGGTCAGAATAACAAGAGTCCCACCGGCCAGCCGGGGCCACCCGTCCATCCATTTCTTCAGGGGGGAAAAAAATTGGAGTCACCGGTGAGTACATTTTGCATTTAGCTCTGCTTTTCTGCTTCTGTCTTCAAGTGTGTGGCATCCTGCGACCAAAGATTCAAGCAACCCCAAAGCGGTTGACCTCAACGTCCCACCACCATGCCGACTAGAGCAGGTGACATGATGCTTTGGACATCCTTCCGTCTCAGATGCCCAAAAGTACTCTTTGCCACATCTGCGGCAATACGGTGTCTTTTCAAAGGTGCAAATAAATCCAGCGTGGGCGGAACACGCACGTCTTCGTTTTTTCCCGCTTTGTTTGTGTGACAGCTGTTGTGAAAATTTTATACAAATAAAGTTGTATAGTACAGGTTTGGCCAAGCCGCAATTCCTGAACCGCATGCGGCTCTTTGCTTGGATTCATGCGGCCCTTTTATGTTCATAGCAACATTTGTGTGTGTGTGTGGGGGGGGGGTGGTTGTGCGTGTTGGCTTCACTTGAGTTCAATTTGGTATTTTGGTCTAAAGCGCATGTGGTGAAATTCCACAAAGTAGGATGGGCAAACACATTCCAGTAAACTATTAGTGTCAATTGGGCTCTCGAAATGGCAGAGAAAAGATGCACAGCAAAACGGAAATATGTAGATGAACACAGGACGTTTTTATCAGAGTGGGAAAGTTTATATTTTTTGTTGAACGTGATGGCAAACCATTCTGCCTGTTATGTCAGACCTCAGCGCATTTCAAAGATTCAAATCTTCAGCGCCATGCACTTCAGCTCACTCCATGGCTAACATTGATCAGGCGTCGAACCCGCAACATCATGCTTAAGAGGTGGACATGCTAACCAGTGCGCCATTAAAGTCAAAGTCAAAGTCAAAGTCAGCTTTATTGTCAATTTCTCCACATGCCAAAGACACACAAAGAAACCGAAATTTCGTTCCCCCCCTATCCCACGGTGACAAGACATGGCTCACAACAGACAAACAAGTAAACAAGTATAACAAAAGCGTGCTGAATAAATAATGAATAAATAACACAACAATAAATAAATAAATAAATAAATAAATAAATAAATAAATAAATAAATAAATAAATAAATAAATAAATAAATAGGAGGAGCAGAAAAAAAAAAGGAGCAAGTGCGCGTACAGCAGACATTCCCGAAAATAGCGCAACAGTGCCGCACGCTACGCAGAAGGGGGTAGCGAGTTCAGGGCCCTAACAGCCTGGAGAAAGAAGCTGTTGGCGAGTCTGGTGGTGCGGGAGCGCAGGCTTCTGTACCTCTTCCCAGAGGGCAGAAGGTCAAACAAAGAGTGAGCCGGGTGACTCACATCTTTGGCAATCGAGGTTGCCTTGCGGGCGACATGGGAGGTGTAAATGTCCTTTATTATGTCAACGCATAATAACTAAGTCTACTGATCAAAACAGCGGTTACTATATGACGTCGCTACGTCGTGGTCAAGTGACGCAGACAAGACATCAATGGACGGACCTTCCTCCGAAATTAGAATCCGTGGGCAGAGTTAACTTGTTTAAAAGGGAGTGGGCAGAAGAAATATTTAATTTATTTAAATCTATTTTGAGTGCACACCATTATGCCAATGCATAACAACTGTAAATCTACTAAACAAAACAGCGGTTGCTATATGACATCTGCCACGTTGTGGTCACGTGACAGACGTGACGTCGATGGGCGAAACTTCCACCGGAATTCAAATCCGCGGGGAGAGTTAACTTGTTTAAAAGGGAGTGGGCAGAAGAATTATTTAATTTATTCAAATCCATTTGGAGTGTGCGCCATTATGTCAATGCATAACAACTGTAAGTCTACTAAACAAAACAGCGGTTGCTATATGACGTCTGCCACGTCGTGGTCACGTGACGCGGACGTGACGTCGACGCCTACTTTACATCCCACCGATCACAGGACCCCTCGGCTGCATAACCGCGCCCCCTTCCCAACCAATCGGATTTGCTATACACGAAAACGACGCCAATGGGCGGGCTCTTCCGCCAGAATTTAAATCCGTGGGCGTGGCTTGCAACAGGAAGTAGGAAAATGGCGATGTTGACAAAGACACAGCGGATGGTAACTTACGACTAACGAGAGAAATATTTTTATTTTCTGCTTGCAACTGGACCGTCCAGAGCGTACACGGTAAGTACAACTCATCGTTTTTAAAAAGAAGTACTTTTGTTGCCCTGAAAAGCGAGTGAGTGTGGCGTTTGGGGGGAACGTCGAATTTCGGCGATTATTTCGACTGGTCAACGGTTGTAAATGATTGCGTTGATTAAAAACTTTATTTAACTCTACTCTTAACTTTGCCGTTTCAGATATGCAAGTATTACACCGCGGAAATGACGTCAATAGGCTGAACTGTCGCCAAAATTCAAATCTGTGGGCGCAATGGCCTTGAGCGAGACAACGGATACATAAACGACGACTATCAACAGAAATATCTTTATTTTCTGCTTGCAAGTGGACCGTCTAGAGCGTACACGGTAAGTACAACTCATTGTGTTTAAAAATATTTACGTTTGTGTAGTTTGCGTTGCGTTACATCTGTGAATGTTGGTTGAGGCTAAATGTTAATGTTTAATTTCCTTCCTTTAGGTTCCACGGTGTTTGTTGGCTGTAAGTTTTCCACTGCAAGAAGAGGCTCGTATCATTGACCAGGAGCGAGCTACAAGTATCATTGACCAGGAGCGAGCTACAATGGTGAGTAGCCATAACATTTATGTTAAACACTTCCTATTTCATGTCTAACAGTACTTGATTTAACAAATAACCATAAATTGTCACGTGCTGGTGCCACCGGCGACAGGACCACGCCCCCCTGTCAATGGAATCGCCGTCACCTGCCACGGGCTCATGGACAGCACTATATCAGCGCCGCCAGCGCAGACCTGAGTGTCAGTCTGTCCCTTGATGCTGCCTTGCTCATCAGTCCCGAAGCTACGGACCCGCTTGACTACTTGGAACCCCCGCAGAATCGTTTGTCCTCTCCAGCCCGATCGCCGCTCCAGCGCCCGCTGTTCCCATCATCCCCTTCTCCAATAAAGTCCGTCGCTACGCACTTGGCTGTACTGTCCGTTCCCTTACAGTACAGACTGACCAACGCTATGCAGCCAGCGAACGACGAGACGGCATTGAGTCGACTGGAGCGAGCCGAGACCGCCGTCAGCAGCCTGTCTGCCGACATCCGGCACCTGATCAAGGTTGGTCAGCAGCAACAGCTACAGCAGCAGGAGATGGCCCAAGCCCTCCAGAGACTGTCGGTGGCTGCGTCCCCGGCTGTCACGGTACCCCCGCGCCGCTCGTCTGCCGAGGCCAGGACGCTCGTGGACGTCCCGGAGCCCCGCCTTGGCAACATCGAGAAGTTTAACGGCGATCCCAAGCACGTGAGGGCATTCGTGACGAACTGCCGCATAATGTTCAGCCTCCAGCCAATCACGTTTTCGTCGGAATCAGCCAAGGTCGGGTTCGTCCTAACCCACCTCACGGGCGAGGCGCGGCTGTGGGGCCTGGCCGAATATGAAAGGATGGCCCCGGCTTGCGATTCCTTCGACGCCTTCGCGGAGGAATTGCTCCGCCTGTTCGACCTGGGATCCGCCGCCGAGGACGCCGCCGAGGAACTGGCGACGCTGCGTCAAGGTAGCCGATCGGTCGCAGAGTACGCCCTTAAGTTCCAGACGTTGGCCGGCAGCAGCGGATGGAACACGCCGGCGCTCGTTAGCACCTTCCTAAACGGACTCGCTGAGTACATGAAAGATGGACTGGTTGCGTACGATCGCCCGCGAACCCTGAGGGGCGCGATGGACTTGGCGGCCCGAGTAGACCGGCGGATCCAGACGCGGCGGCGCGATCGGGAGAGGAGGTCCCCGCGAAACCCGTGTGGTCACATTCCTCCGTCTGCTGGGGACCCGCCAACCACACCACCCGCCGAGCCCATGGATCTGGGAGGGGCTCGGGTTCCCTCGGAGGAGCACCGTCGACGCCCCTCACTGGGCTTGTGTTTTTACTGTGGGGAGGGGGGCCATCGGGTAGCGGGGTGCCCGTTAAAGAGGCCGGAGCTCACGCGGCGTCGGGGGATCCGCGTGAGCTCGACCAGCACCGGCTCTCCCAGCCCCAGCACGCTCACGCTACAGGCACGCGTCCAGCTCGCGGCGGGCGACCAGAACGTGGCGGCCTTGGTGGATTCCGGCGCGGAGGGGAACATCATGGACATTAGCCTGGCACGCAAGTGGGGTGTCGGCTTCCTCCCTCTGAGCCCGTCTATTCCCGCACGTGCCATTGATGGCCGTCTGATCGGCGAGGTGGCTTTCGTGACGGAACCAATTAAGTTACTGCTCTCGGGCAATCACCACGAGACCATCCAGTTTTTTCTTCTCTCCCTCCCAGGACAGCAGCTCATACTGGGGCACCCTTGGTTGCGGCAGCACAACCCGGTGCTGGACTGGGAGGTGGGGGTTGTTCGGCAGTGGAGCGAACGCTGCCATCAGGCGTGCCTGAAGGCGGCCACCAGCCCACTCAGCAGAGCCCCGCCGAGGTACAGTCCCGACATCCCCAATGTCCCAGCGTTTTATCACGAGCTCAAGGAGGTTTTTAGTAAAGCCAGGGCCACTTCTCTTCCTCCACACCGGTCCTACGACTGCGCTATCGAGCTGTTACCCGGCACCTTCCCTCCCAAAGGACGCGTCTACTCCCTGTCCGCTCCTGAGCGCCGGGCTATGGAGGAATACATCCGGGAGTCCCTGGCAGCCGGTATCATACGACCGTCCTCTTCACCTGCGGGAGCGGGGTTCTTCTTCGTGAAGAAGAGGGAGGGCACGCTACGCCCGTGTATCGACTACCGGGGACTAAACGAGATCACTGTGAAGAACCGATACCCTCTGCCTCTTCTGTCTTCCGCCTTCGAGAGCCTTCAGGGAGCCACCATTTTCACCAAGCTGGATCTTCGCAACGCCTACCACCTAATCCGCATCCGGGAGGGAGACGAGTGGAAGACGGCTTTCAACACCCCGAGCGGACACTACGAGTACTTGGTGGTTCCGTTTGGGCTCACCAACGCCCCAGCGGTTTTCCAGTCACTGATTAATGACGTGCTACGAGACATGCTGGACAAATTTGTGTTCGTTTATTTAGACGACATCCTCATTTTCTCACGCTCGCTCCCTGAGCACATCAAGCATGTACGGGCGGTGCTGCGCCGTCTCCTTGAGAATTCGCTCTACGTGAAGGCGGAGAAGTGCGAGTTCCACGCCTCCTCTGTCAAATTCCTCGGCTATGTGGTGCGTGAGGGATCCATCGAGATGGACCCTGGGAAGGTGCAAGCGGTCACGTCATGGCCTGTTCCCGAAACACGCAAGCGACTGCAACAGTTCTTAGGGTTCGCAAACTTTTATCGCCGTTTTATCCGTGGATACAGCACAGTGGCCGCGCCCCTCACCTCCCTTACCAGCCCCGCCTCCCCGTACAAATGGACGGAACGGGCAGAACGGGCATTTCAGGAGCTTAAGAGGAGGTTCACATCCGCTCCCATCCTCAGGGTTCCCGATCCCGACAGACAGTTCGTGGTAGAGGTGGACGCCTCGAACGTGGGTGTCGGGGCGGTGCTGTCTCAACGTAGCCACCAAGACGATCGCCTCCACCCGTGCGCCTTCTTTTCTCGCCGTCTGTCGGCCTCGGAACGAAACTATGACATCGGGAATCGGGAGCTCCTCGCCGTCAAGTTGGCCTTGGAGGAGTGGCGACATTGGCTGGAGGGCGCCACCACTCCGTTCATCGTCTGGACCGACCACCGCAACTTGGAGTATCTGCGATCGGCCAAGAGGCTGAACGCAAGACAAGCACGGTGGGCTCTGTTCTTTGACCGGTTTGAGTTCTCTCTTTCCTATAGACCGGGTTCCCGTAACGCGAAGGCGGACGCCCTGTCGCGTTTGTTTCCTGGGGGGGAGGAGGGACAGGGTCCGCCTCCCACTATCCTCCCGAGCTCAGTTCGGGTGGCGGCTCTTACATGGGAGATCAAACGCCAAGTGGAAGCCGCATCACGCGATCAACCCGGCCCCAGCAACTGCCCGGAGGGTCGCCTGTTCGTCCCTGAAGGTCTGCGGTCGTCCGTGCTGCAATGGGCGCACGACTCACGCCTGGCCTGTCATCCCGGCGCGGCACGCACGAGGTACGTGGTGGCACAGCGTTTCTGGTGGCCCACCTGGCAAGTGGACACCAGCGATTACGTCAGAGCCTGCTCAATTTGTAACCGCTACAAGACGTCTACTCGTCCTCCGGCCGGGCTGCTTCAACCCTTGCCGGTCCCCCAGCGTCCCTGGTCTCACCTGTCGATCGACTTTGTCACGGGCCTCCCCCCCTCTGAGGGAAACACGGTGGTCCTCACGGTGGTGGACCGTTTTAGCAAAATGACGCATTTCATCCCTCTGCCTAAGCTCCCATCTGCGAAGCAGACGGCGTCCATCATGGTGCGGGAGGTGTTTCGCCACCACGGTCTCCCACAGGACATCGTGTCAGACCGAGGACCTCAATTCGCTTCCACCTTCTGGACGGAGTTCTGCCGACTCCTCGGCGCCACGGCCAGCCTCTCCTCGGGGTTTCACCCTCAGTCCAACGGTCAAGCGGAGCGCCTGAACCAGGAACTGGGCAGGTCTCTCCGATGCATGGCCGCCGGGGACCAGCGCGGGTGGGTCCAACAGCTTCCCTGGGTAGAGTACGCTCACAATTCCCTCCCCAGCTCGGCTACTGGACTTTCGCCTTTCCACTGCGTCTTCGGGTACCAGCCACCCTTGTTCGCCCACCAGGAGCGTGGTGCGGCGTGCCCGTCGGCCCAGGCTTGTGTCCGCCGTTGTCATCGCGCCTGGGCGAGGGCCCGGGTCACTCTTCTCCGCTCTGTTTCAGGCTACGCCCGCCAGGCGAACAAGCACCGGACACCGGCTCCGGAGTACAGAGTGGGGCAGCGTGTGTGGCTCTCGACGCGGGATTTGCCGCTGCGAGCAGGATCCCGCAAACTGGCGCCCCGCTTTGTTGGACCGTTCCCTATTCAGAAGGTGATTGGCCCGGCCGCAGTCCGTCTTCTCCTTCCAGAGTCCATGAAGGTTCACCCCACGTTCCACGTGTCCCGTGTGCGGCCCATCCATGAGAGCGCGTTGGCGCCGGCGCCCGTTCCGCCGCCGCCGCCCCAGCTCGTTGAGGGGGGCCCGGCTTACGCTGTCCGCTCCCTGCTCCGATCGCGGCGGCGCGGTCGTGGTCTCCAATACCTCGTGGACTGGGAGGGTTATGACGACGCGCACCGCTCCTGGGTTCCGAGCCGCTGGATACTCGACCGTTCGCTCATCACGGAGTTCCATCGCTGCCATCCGGACCAACCGGGTCCTCGGCGCGGGCGCCCGAGGAGGGACGAGGGGAGGTCTTGCCCGCCGGGACCGGGGTCTTCTGCTCCCGCGTCCGTCGATCCTGCGTCTGGCGAGGTGTCGGACGTTTCGGCGGTGTGCTGACCCCCCCACCTGGTCGCCCGGGGAATTGCCTTCCTTTTTTGTTTTTTTTGTTTTGTTTTTGGTTCCTGGGGACGTCGGGAGCCGTCCCTTGTGGGGGGGGTTCTGTCACGTGCTGGTGCCACCGGCGACAGGACCACGCCCCCCTGTCAATGGAATCGCCGTCACCTGCCACGGGCTCATGGACAGCACTATATCAGCGCCGCCAGCGCAGACCTGAGTGTCAGTCTGTCCCTTGATGCTGCCTTGCTCATCAGTCCCGAAGCTACGGACCCGCTTGACTACTTGGAACCCCCGCAGAATCGTTTGTCCTCTCCAGCCCGATCGCCGCTCCAGCGCCCGCTGTTCCCATCATCCCCTTCTCCAATAAAGTCCGTCGCTACGCACTTGGCTGTACTGTCCGTTCCCTTACATAAATAAATACAGTGTGGGCACTGAAGTTAACATATGTGATTATACTGCCTAATCCGTCACCGAGTATATTGTTGCAAAGTAATATAAGATCCAAAGTTGTAATTCAGAATAGTTTTCAAAAGAAGGCCATTAGAATTATATACAAGTCTGATTACCCTGAAGATAATAACAAGCTATTAATTAAATCACAAATTCTTCAATTCAGAGATTTGGTAGATTATCAGACAAATAATGTCTAACAGTAATTGATTTAACACATCACGATAAGTAGATTGAGTGTGGGCACTCTCAAGTTAACATATGTTTAATATGTCCTATGAAGTCAAAATTGGGCACCATCATGTGGTGAAATTTGGAATTGCATCACATCCAATTTTGCCTGGGAACAAACAGATTAAATAAATCTTAGTTTTGAATAAGCCACTCCTTCTCAAACAAGTAAACTCTGCCCATTTTGCGCAGTAGATGTTCTGTTAATATCTAGTATTTATACAAAGTCATAATTTAAATTGCTTTCAACCTTCATTCATCGGTTCAACCAACATTACTCGCTCTTATTACCAATTTGTATTGATTTAACTAAGCGTTTAATACTTCCTATCAGGTCTCAAGTCAAGATTTGGCAAAATACAATTTCAGCAAATCCAATTTTGCCAGGGAACAAAAATAGATTAAATAAACTAAATAAGTCTTCTTCCCATTAAATACATCAGAAAAGTTTGTCTTGTAACCAGTCCTCTTCAAACAAGTAAAGTCTGCCCATTTTGTGCCGTAGATTTTGTGTCTATGCCTAGTATTTATAAAAAATCATAATTTAAACGACTTCTTTCCTTCATTCACTTTGGAAATTTGGAATTGCAGCAAATCGAATTTTGCCAGGGAACAAAAATAGATCAATTAAACTAAATAAGTCTTCTTCCCATTAAATAAATTATAAAAGTATGTCTTGTAACCAGTCCTTTTCAAACAAGTAAAGTCTGCCCATTTTGTGCCGTAGATTTTGTGTTTATGCCTAGTATTTATACAAAATCATAATTTAAAGGACTTCATTCCTTCATTCACTTTGGAAATTTGGAATTGCAGCACATAAAATTTTGCCTGGGAAGAAAAGTAGATTAAATAAATTTAATAAGTCTTACTACTTCCCATTAAATAAATTAAATATGTCTTACTTGTTCCCACTCCTTTTCAAAAAAGTAGTTTAAAACGAGGGCCCTTCACTCAACCTTTAACCTCAACCCCGCACGTCACATTGTGTTGTATCTGTGAATGTTGGTTGTGGCCAAATGATAGTTTTCTTTCATTCGTTTAGGTTCCAAGAAAACTTGATGTAACTCTACTTTTAACTGCCGTTTCAGATAAGCGGGTATTACGTCGCAGTCATGTGCCGCGGATATGACGTAATTGGCGGAACTTCCGCCAAAATTCAAATCTGTTGGCGCGATGGCCGTGAGCCACTGAGCAACGATGATTATCAACAGAAATATCTTTATTTTCTGCTTGCAACTGGACCGTCTAGAGCGTACACGGTAAGTAACACTCATTGTGTTTAAGGAGATTTACGTTTGTGTAGTTTGACTAAAGTTGTCGATGTAGCTAGCGTTCACGGTAATAGCAACGTGTAGCTGAGGCGCTAACCCTAGCAGAAGTGTAGCCGCGTTGCGTTGTACGTGTGAATATTGGTCGAGGCGAAGTGTTAATGTTTAATTTCATTCCTTTAGGTTCCACGGTGTTTGTTGGCTGCAAGTTTTCCACTGCAAGAAGAGGCTCGTATCATTGACCAGGAGCAATCTACAATTGTGAGTAACCATAACATTTATCTTAAACACTTCCTATTTCATGTCTAACAGTACTTGATTTAACAAATAACCATAAATAAATACAGTGTGGGCACTGAAGTTAACATATGTGATTATACTGCCTAATCTGTCACCGAGTATATTGTTGCAAAGTAATATAAGATCCAAAGTTGTAATTCAGAATAGTTTTCAAAAGAAGGCCATTAGAATTATATACAAGTCTGATTACCCTGAACATAATAGCAAGCCATTAATTAAATCACAAATTCTTCAATTCAAAGATTTGGTAGATTATCAGACAAATAATGTCTAACAGTAATTGATTTAACACATCACGATAAGTAGATTGAGTGTGGGCACTCTCAAGTTAACATATGTGATTATACTGCCTAATCTGTTACAGAGTATGTTGTTGCCGAGTAATGTAGAATAGATCCAAAGTAGTAATCCAGAATAGTTTTGAAAAGGCCATTAGAATAATAAACAAATATGATTACCTTGAACATAATAACAAGCTAAGTGTTTAATATGTCCTATGAAGTCAAAATTGGGCACCATCATGTGGTGAAATTTGGAATTGCATCACATCCAATTTTGCCTGGGAACACACAGATTAAATAAATCTTAGTTTTGAATAAGCCACTCCTTCTCAAACAAGTAAACTCTGCCACTGGAGGCAGGCAGTGTCTGTCTGTTGAGGTTTTCACCTTGTTCTTCTCCTGCTGAAGTTCTAACTGGACGTCCATCAGTTTGGCTCTCAGCTCGTCATTGGCGGCCTGAAGGGCGCCCGTTCACTCCGCCTTGGCCCGCCCTGCCGGAGCTCGTTTGGACACCTCTTACTCGAGTCTCGCCCGGTCGTCAGTCAGAGATCACAACATTTGTACCTGGAGAGCACAAACGCAGTGCTGTTTTCCACTGGCTTCGGACTCAACTTCAATCGGTACCGTAACTTACAACATCGTAAACATAGATCTAGCTTGACTTATTCATTGAATAAATGCATTTAGTTCTTCAAAACTGCATCACGCAACATAGCGTGACCGAGACGGCCGTTATCCACCTGCGTGAAGTTATTTGGTGAAATGAATGAGATGTTTATGACACCATCGTTCTGTCTCTATGTAGATGAAGGGAAATAATCGATTGCTGAAGGTCCAAAGGTGTTGTGATAAACAAACATTTTAGTGATTAGTGACATATTTGTGATAAACATATTAGGCAGGATAATCACATATGTTAACTTGACTGCCCACACTGTATTTATTTATGGTTATTTGTTAAATCGAGTACTGTTAGACGTGAAATAGGAAGTGTTTCACATAAATGGACGACGAAAGGGGTACTCACCATTGTAGCTCCTGCTGGTCAATGATACGAGCCTCTTCTTGCAGTGGAAAACATACAGCCAACAAACACCATGGAACCTAAAGGAATGAAATTAAACATTAACATTTAGCCTCAACCAACATTCACAAACGTAAATATTTTTAAACACAATGAGTTGTACTTACCGTGTACGCTCTAGACGGTCCACTTGCAAGCAGAAAATAAAGATATTTCTGTTGATAATCGTCGTGTTTGTATCTGTTGTCTCGCTCAAGGCCATTGCGCCCACAGATTTGAATTTTGGCGAGCGTTCAGCCTATTGACGTCATTTCCGCGGTGTAATACCCGCATATCTGAAACGGCAAAGTTAAGAGTAGAGTTAACGTTTTTAATCAACGCAATCATTTACAACCGTTGACCAGTCGAAATAATCGTCGAAATTTGGCGTCTGTGGCTGGAAGCAGACGCCGAGTTCGACGTTCCTCCCAAACGCCACACTCCCTCGCTTTTCAGGGCTACACAAAAAAAACATATTTTTCAAAACAATGAGTTGTAATTACCTGTACGCTCTAGACGGTCAAGTTGCAAGCTGAAAACAAAAATATTTGTCTTGTTAGTCGTCGTGTTACTAACCGCTGTGTCTTGTTTGCCAGCATTGCCGCTTTCCTACTTCCTGTTGCAAGTCACGCCCACGGATTATACTTTTGCCGTGAGTTCCGCCTATTGACGTCATGTCCGCGTCACATGACTGCGACATAATATTATCTAAAACTGTTTGTGCGGCGTCGTGTTGTTCTGTGCGGCGTCGTGTTGTTCAGTGCGGCGTCGTGTTGTTCAGTACGGCATGGTGTAGTTCAGTGCTGCATGGTGTTGTTCAGTGCGGCATGGTGTTGTTAAGTGCAGCATGGTGTTGTTCAGTAAGGCATGGTGTAGTTCAGTGCGGCATGGTGTTGTTCAGTGCGGCATGGTGTTGTTCAGTGCGGCATGGTGCTGTTCAGTGCGGCATGGTGTTGTTCAGTGCAGCATGGTGTTGTTAAGTGCGGCATGGTGTTGTTAAGTGCGGCATGGTGTAGTTCAGTGCGGCATGGTGTAATTCAGTGCGGCATGGTGTTGTTCAGTGCGGCATGGTGTTGTTCAGTGCGGGATGGTGTTGTTCAGTGCGGTATCATGTTGTTCAGTGCGGTATCATGTTGTTCAGTGCAGTATCGTTGTGTTGTCCGTATTGTGTTGTGTTGTTAGTAATGTGTTGTGTTGTTCGTATTGTGTTGTGTTGTTCATATTGTGTTGTGTTGTTCGTATTGTGTTGTGTTGTTCGTATTGTGTTGTGTTGTTCATATTGTGTTGTTCGTATTGTGTTGAGTTGTTCGTATTGTGTTGTGTTGTTCGGATTGTGTTGCCTTTAACACTTAGCCTCTAACACTTAGCCTCTAACACTTAGCCTCTAGCACCTAGAAGGTAAATAAATAGGAAGCAAGTGTCACGTGCTGGTGCCACCTGCGACGGGACCACGCCCCCCCTGTCAGTGGAATCACCGTCACCTGCCACGGGTTCATGGACAGCGCTATATCAGCGCCGCAAGCGCAGAACCGAGTGCCAGTCTGTCCCTTGATGCTGCTTCGCTCATCAGTCCCGGAGAAACTTGACTCGCTTGACTATTCGAAACCCCCGCAGAACCGTTTGTCCTCTCCAGCCCGATCGCCGCTCCAGCGCCGGCTGTTCCCATCATCCCCTTCCAATAAAGTCCGTCGTCACGCACTTGGCTGTACTGTCCGATCCTTAACAGTACAGACTGGCCAACACTATGCAGTCAGCGAACGACGAGACGGCATTGAGCCGACTGGAGCGAGCCGAGACCGCCATCAGCAGCCTGTCCGCCGACATCCGGAACCTGATCGAGGTTGGTCAGCAACAACAGCTGCAGCAGCAGGAGATGGCCCAAGCCCTCCAGAGACTGTCGGTGGCTGCGTCCCCGGCTGTCACAGCACCCCAGCACCGCCCGTCTGCCGAGGCCAGGAGGCTCGTGGACGTCCCGGAGCCCCGCCTCGGCAACATCGAGAAGTTCAACGGCGATCCCAAGCACGTGAGGGCGTTTGTGACCAACTGTCGCATAATGTTCAGCCTCCAGCCCATCACGTTTGCGTCAGAATCAGCCAAGGTCGGGTTCGTTCTAACCCACCTCACGAGCGAGGCGCGGCTATGGGGTTTGGCAGAGTATGAAAGGATGGCCCCGGCATGCGATTCCTTCGACGCCTTCGCAGAGGAATTGCTCTGCCTGTTCGACCTGGGATCCGCCGCCGAAGACGCCGCCGAGGAACTGGCGACGCTGCGTCAAGGTAGCCGATCGGTCGCGGAGTACGCCCTTAAGTTCCAGACGTTGGCCGGCAGCAACGGATGGAACGTGCCAGCGCTCGTTAGCACATTCCTAAACGGCCTCGCCGAGTATATGAAAGACGAACTGGTGTCTTACGATCGCCTGCGAACCCTGAAGGGCGCGATGGACTTGGCGGCCCGAGTAGACCGGCGGATCCGGACGCGGCGGCGCGATCGGGAGAGGAGGTCCCCGCGGAATCCGCGTGGCCACATTCCTCCGTCTGCTGGGGACCCGTCAACCACACCACCCGCCGAGCCCATGGATCTGGGAGGGGCTCGGGTTCCCTCGGAGGAGCACCGTCGACGCCTTTCGCTGGGCTTGTGTTTTTACTGTGGGGAGGGGGGCCATCGGGTGGCGGGGTGCCCGTTAAAAGGCCGGAGCTCACGCGGCGTCGGGGGATCCGCGTGAGCTCGACCAGCACCGGCTCTCCCAGTCCCAGCACGCTCACGCTACAGGCACGTGTCCAGCTTGCGGCGGGCGACCAGAACGTGGCGGCCTTGGTGGATTCCGGCGCGGAGGGGAACATCATGGACATTAGCCTGGCGCGTCAGTGGGGTGTCGGCTTCCTCCCGCTGAGCCCGTCCATTCCCGCGCGTGCCATTGATGGCCGTCTGATTGGCGAGGTGGCTTTCGTGACGGAACCGGTTAAGGTAATGCTCTCCGGCAATCACCACGAGACCATCCATTTTTTTCTTCTTTCCCTCCTAGGACAGCAGCTCATCCTGGGGCACCCTTGGTTGCGGCAGCACAACCCGGTGCTGGACTGGGAGGTGGGGGTGGTACGGCAGTGGAGCGAACGCTGCCATCGAGTGTGCCTGAAGGCGGCCACCAGCCCACTCGGCAGAGCCCTGCCCAGGTACAGTCCCGACATCTCCAATGTCCCAGCAGTTTATCACGAACTCAAGGAGGTTTTAAGTAAAGCCAGGGCCGCTTCTCTTCCTCCACACCGGTCCTACGATTGCGCCATCGACCTGTTGCCCGGCACCTTCCCTCCCAAGGGACGCGTCTACTCCCTGTCCGCTCCTGAGCGCCGGGCTATGGAGGAATACATCCGGGAGTCCCTGGCAGCCGGTATCATACGGCCGTCCTCTTCACCTGCGGGAGCGGGGTTTTTCTTCGTGAAGAAGAAGGAGGGCACGCTCCGCCCGTGTATCGACTACCGGGGAATAAACGAGATCACCGTAAAGAACCGATACCCTCTGCCTCTTCTTTCTTCCGCCTTTGAGAGCCTTCAGGGTGCCACCATCTTCACAAAGCTGGATCTTCGCAACGCCTACCACCTGATCCGCATCCGGGAGGGAGACGAGTGGAAGACGGCTTTCAACACCCCGAGCGGACACTACGAGTACTTGGTGGTTCCGTTTGGGCTCACCAACGCCCCAGCAGTTTTCCAGTCCCTGATAAACGACGTGTTACGAGACATGCTGGACAAATTTGTGTTCGTTTATTTGGACGACATCCTCATCTTCTCCCGCTCGCTTCCTGAGCACATCAAGCATGTTTGGGCGGTGCTGCGACGCCTCCTAGAGAATTCGCTCTACGTGAAGGCAGAGAAGTGCGAGTTCCACGCCTCCTCTGTCAAATTCCTCAGCTACGTGGTGCGTGAGGGATCCATCGAAATGGACCCTGGGAAGGTGGAGGCGGTCACGTCATGGCCTGTTCCCGAGACACGCAAGCGGCTGCAACAATTCTTAGGTTTCGCGAACTTTTAGCGACGTTTTATCCGTGGATACAGCACGGTGGCCGCGCCACTCACCGCCCTTACCAGCCCCGCCTCCCCATACAAATGGACAGAACGGGGGGAACAGGCATTTCAGGAGCTTAAGAGGAGGTTCACATCCGCTCCCATCCTCAGAGTTCCCGATCCCGACAGACAGTTCGTGGTCGAAGTGGACGCCTCGGACGTGGGTGTCGAGGCGGTGTTGTCTCAACGTAGCCGCCAAGACGATCGTCTCCATCCGTGTGCCTTCTTTTCTCGCCGTTTGTCAGCCTCAGAAAGGAAGTATGACATCGGTAATCGTGAGCTGCTCGCCGTCAAGTTTGCTTTGGAGGAGTGGCGACATTGGCTGGAGGGCGCCACCACTCCGTTCATTGTCTGGACCGACCACCGCAACTTGGAGTATCTGAGAGCGGCCAAGAGACTGAACGCGAGACAAGCACGGTGGGCTCTGTTCTTTGACCGGTTTGAGTTCTCTCTTTCCTACAGACCGGGTTCCCGTAACGCGAAGGCGGACGCCCTGTCGCGTTTGTTTCCTGGTGGGGAGGAGGGACAGGGTCCGCCTCCCACTATCCTCCCGAGCTCGGTTCGGGTGGCGGCTCTCACATGGGAGATCGAACGCCAAGTGGAAACCGCATCACGCGATCAACCCGGCCCCAGCAACTGCCCGGAGGGTCGCCTGTTCGTCCCTGAAGGCCTGCGATTGGCCGTGCTGCAATGGGCGCACGACTCACGCCTGGCCTGTCATCCCGGCGCTGCACGCACGAGGTACGTGGTGGCACAGCGTTTCTGGTGGCCCACCTGGCAAGTGGACACCAGCGATTACGTCAGAGCCTGCTCAATCTGTAACCGCTAAAAGACGTCTACTCGTCCTCCGGCCGGGCTGCTTCAACCCTTGCCGGTTCGCCAGCGTCCCTGGTCTCACCTGTCAATTGACTTTGTCACAGGCCTCCCCCCCTCAGAGGGAAACACGGTGGTCCTCACGGTGGTAGACCGTTTTAGCAAGATGACGCATTTCATCCCTCTGCCTAAGCTCCCATCTGCGAAGCAGACGGCGTCCATCATGGTGCGGGAGGTGTTTCGTCACCACGGTCTTCCACAAGACATCGTGTCAGACCGAGGACCTCAATTCGCGTCCACCTTCTGGATGGAGTTCTGCCGACTCCTCGACGCCACGGCCAGCCTCTCCTCGGGGTTTCACCCTCAGTCCAACGGTCAAGCGGAGCGCCTGAACCAGGAACTGGGCAGGGCTCTCCGATGCATGGCCGCCGGGGACCAGCGCGGGTGGGTTCAACAGCTTTCCTGGGTAGAGTATGCTCACAATTCCCTTCCCACCTCGGCCACGGGACTTTCGCCTTTCCACTGCGTCTTCGGGTACCAGCAACCCTTGTTCGCCCACCAGGAGCGTGGTGCGGCGTGCCCGTCGGCCCAGGCTTGTGTCCGCCGTTGTCATCGTGCCTGGGCGAGGGGCCGGGTCACTCTTCTCCGCTCTGTTTCAGGCTACGCCCGCCAGGCGAACAAGCACCGGACGCCGGCTCCGGAGTACAGAGTGGGGCAGCGTGTGTGGCTCTCGACGCGGGATTTGCCGCTGCGAGCGGGATCCCGCAAACTGGCGCCCCGCTTTGTTGGACCGTTCCCTATCCAGAAGGTGATTGGCCCGGCCGCAGTCCGTCTGCTCCTTCCAGACTCCATGAAGGTTCATCCCACGTTCCACGTGTCCCGTGTGCGGCCCATCCATGAGAGCGCGTTGGCGCCGGCGCCCGTTCCGCCGCCGCCGCCCCAGCTCGTCGATGGGGGCCCGGCTTACGCTGTCCGCTCCCTGCTCCGATCGCGGCGGCGTGGTCGGGGCCTACAATATCTCATGGACTGGGAGGGTTATGACGACGCGCACCGCTCCTGGGTTCCGAGCCGCTGGATACTCGACCGTTCGCTCATCACGGAGTTCCATCGCTGTCATCCGGACCAACCGGGTCCTCGGCGCGGGCGCCCGAGGAGGGACGAGGGGACCAGGGGTGAGGGTCCGGGGAGGTCTTGCCCACCGGTACCGGGTTCTTCTGCCCCCGCGCCCGTCGAGCCTGCGTCTGGCGAGATGTCGGACGTTTCAGCGGTGTGCTGACCCCTCCACCTGGCCGCCCGGGGTATTGCCTTCCTTTTTTTTTTTTTTTTGTTGTTTTGTTGTTTTCGGTTCCTGGGGACGTCGGGAGCCGTCCCTTGTGGGGGGGGTTCTGTCACGTGCTGGTGCCACCTGCGACGGGACCACGCCCCCCCCTGTCAGTGGAATCACCGTCACCTGCCACGGATTCATGGACAGCGCTATATCAGCGCCGCAAGCGCAGAACCGAGTGCCAGTCTGTCCCTTGATGCTGCTTCGCTCATCAGTCCCGGAGAAACTTGACTCGCTTGACTATTCGAAACCCCCGCAGAACCGTTTGTCCTCTCCAGCCCGATCGCCGCTCCAGCGCCGGCTGTTCCCCTCATCCCCTTCCAATAAAGTCCGTCGTCCCGCACTTGGCTGTACTGTCCGATCCTTAACAGGAAGGACTCACCGGTGACGTCTTTGCCCACGTCCAAGCGTTGTACTTTGTATTTTCATCCTTCTGACAGTGGAAAACATATAGCCAACAAACACCGTGGAACCTAAACGAATGAAAGAAAACTATCATTTGGCCACAACCAACATTCACAGATACAACACAATGTGACGTGCGGGGTTGAGGTTAAAGGTTGAGTGAAGGGCCCTCGTTTTAAACAACTTTTTTGAAAAGGATTGGGAACAAGTAAGACGTATTTAATTTATTTAATGGGAAGTAGTAAGAGCTATTGAATTTAATCTATGTATTATATTCTATTGTATTGTATTCTGTTGTATTCTTTTGGATTGTATTCACACTAACCCTACTAAAACTTCAGCCCACAAAAACTCGCCTCTGGCGCCTAGCCTCTGGCACTTAGCCTCTAACACTTAGCCTTTAACATTTAGCCTTTAACACTTAGCCTAGAAGGTGAATAAATAGGGTTAAAGGTTGAGTGAAGGGCCCTCGTTTTAAACTACTTTTTTGAAAAGGAGTGGGAACAAGTAAGACGTATTTAATTTATTTAATGGGAAGTAGTAAGACTTATTAAATTTATTTAATCTACTTTTCTTCCCAGGCAAAATTTGATGTGCTGCAATTCCAAATTTCCAAAGTGAATGAAGGAATGAAATCCTTTAAATTATGATTTTGTATAAATACTAGGCATAAACACAAAATCTACGGCACAAAATGGGCAGACTTTACTTGTTTGAAAATGACTGGTTACAAGACAGACTTCTTTAATTTATTCAATGGGAAGAAGACTTATTTAGTTTAATTGATCTATTTTTGTTCCCTGGCAAAATTCGATTTGCTGCAATTCCAAATTTCCAAAGTGAATGAAGGAAAGAAGTCGTTTAAATTATGATTTTTTATAAATACTAGGCATAGACACAAAATCTACGGCACAAAATGGGCAGACTTTACTTGTTTGAAGAGGACTGGTTACAAGACAAACTTTTCTGATGTATTTAATGGGAAGAAGACTTATTTAGTTTATTTAATCTATTTTTGTTCCCTGGCAAAATTGGATTTGCTGAAATTGTATTTTGCCAAATCTTGACTTGAGACCTGATAGGAAGTATTAAACGCTTAGTTAAATCGATACAAATTGGTAATAAGAGCGAGTAATGTTGGTTGAACCGATGAATGAAGGTTGAAAGCAATTTAAATTATGACTTTGTATAAATACTAGATATTAACAGAACATCTACTGCGCAAAATGGGCAGAGTTTACTTGTTTGAGAAGGAGTGGCTTATTCAAAACTAAGATTTATTTAATCTGTTTGTTCCCAGGCAAAATTGGATGTGATGCAATTCCAAATTTCACCACATGATGGTGCCCAATTTTGACTTCATAGGACATATTAAACACTTAGCTTGTTACTATGTTCAAGGTAATCAGATTTGTTTATTATTCTAATGGCCTTTTCAAAACTATTCTGGATTACTACTTTGGATCTATTCTACATTACTTGGCAACAACATACTCTGTAACAGATTAGGCAGTATAATCACATATGTTAACTTGAGAGTGCCCACACTCAATCTACTTATCGTGATGTGTTAAATCAATTACTGTTAGACATTATTTGTCTGATAATCTACCAAATCTTTGAGTTGAAGTATTTGTGATTTAATTAATAGCTTGTTATTTTGTTCAGGGTAATCAGACTTGTATATAATTCTAATGGCCTTCTTTTGAAAACTATTCTGAATTACAACTTTGGATCTTTTATTACTTTGCAACAATATACTCGGTGACGGATTAGGCAGTATAATCACATATGTTAACTTCAGTGCCCACACTGTATTTATTTATGGTTATTTGTTAAATCAAGTACTGTTAGACATGAAATAGGAAGTGTTTAACATGAATGTTATGGCTACTCACCATTGTAGCTCGCTCCTGGTCAATGATACTTGTAGCTCGCTCCTGGTCAATGATACGAGCCTCTTCTTGCAGTGGAAAACTTACAGCCAACAAACACCGTGGAACCTAAAGGAAGGAAATTGAACATTAACATTTAGCCTCAACCAACATTCACAGATGTAACGCAACGCAAACTACACAAACGTAAATATTTTTAAACACAATGAGTTGTACTTACCGTGTACGCTCTAGACCAGGGGTGTCAAAGTCAAATGGACGGAGGGCCCAATAAAAAATTTAGCTACAAGCCGAGGGCCGGACTGATCGAATGTTCATTGAATTTTTTTTTTAAATGACGCATGTAGTCCAGTGAACCTAATTGAACCTACTGAAAACCTAACAAATATATTCCAATATGATCAGATTAATAAAGCAATATTTTCTTATTGCTTTGTCAATAATCTTTATTTTTCAACAGACAGAAAAGACAAATTTCCTTTATATAAAAATCCCCATAACATGAACATTAAATGAAAGAAACCTGTATTATTCAAGGCACCACCAGTAACCTATATTTTCTATTTTAGCAAAAGTGAGCTAAATTTACTTCAAAGAAAAAAATAATAGCAATTTTCTATTATCCACTCAACTGAAATATTTTAAAAATATAATTGGATTGAAATACAATAAAATAAAGTGCAGAAATCTGTTAATCAAAAACAACACTTTCCTCAAGGATAAGTAACATGCAGTGAAAAAAATATTAAACTTTAACTTTTAAACTTGAACTGAGTAAAAACACAAACTTTAATCAGACAGTTTTTGATGAAATCCCCCTCCTTAAATGGCCGGGCTAATTTAGCGATCTCTTCTGCCAAAATAAAACTGGCCTTGACAGCAGCCTAGCCTTGTGTTTTGGCTTTTTAGAACAGAGCCTGTCGAGATTTGAGGCCTCGTTTTAATTCCTCGGCCTTCTGTAGCCTTTGTTCCATGTCTATATTCTTGTTTTTGTCCGCGTGTTTCGTTTCATAATGTCTCAGATAATACTCTTTCAGTACCGCCACACTTTCTCCACACAGAAGACACACAGATTTTCCAGCTACCTCCGCGAACATATACTCCGACTCCCACCTTGTTTGAAACCCCCGGTTCTCATTGTCCACCTTCCTTTTTGCCATTTATGATGGGTATCTGAGGGTTAATTTTACAGTTATGCTGACGACTGCTTTGCTAATAAACACTGAAATCAAGCAACCTACTGCTCGGTGCTTCAGCGTTGCATTGTGGGAAAATATAGTATTGGTGCGTGTGAAAGATCTGTGGGCTGCCGGCTTGCTGCGGTCTGCGGGCCGGTTCTAATAATAAATCAAGATCATCCCAGGGGCCGTACAAAACCTTCTCGCGGGCCGGATGTGGCCCGCGGGCCTTGACTCTGACATATGTGCTCTAGACGGTCCACTTGCAAGCAGAAAATAAAGATATTTCTGTTGATAGTCGTCGTGTTTGTATCCGTTGTCTCGCTCAAGGCCATTGCGCCCACAGATTTGAATTTTGGTGACAGTTCAGCCTATTGACGTCATTTCCGCGGTGTAATACCCGCATATCTGAAACGGCAAAGTTAAGAGTAGAGTTAAATAAAGTTTTTAATCAACGCAATCATTTACAACCGTTGACCAGTCGAAATAATCGTCGAAATTCGACGTTCCCCCCAAACGCCACACTCACTCGCTTTTCAGGGCAACAAAAGTACTTCTTTTTAAAAACGATGAGTTGTACTTACCGTGTACACTCTGGACGGTCCAGTTGCAAGCAGAAAATAAAAATATTTCTCTCGTTAGTCGTATGTTACCATCCGCTGTGTCTTTGTCAACATTTTCCTACTTCCTGTTGCGAGCCACGCCCACGGATTTAAATTCTGGCGGAAGAGCCCGCCCATTGGCGTCGTTTTCGCGTATAGCAAATCCGATTGGTTGGGAAGGGGGCGCGGTTATGCAGCCGAGGGCTCCTGTGATCGGTGGGATGTAAAGTAGGCGTCGACGTCACATCCGCGTCACGTGACCACGACGTGGCAGACGTCATATAGCAACCGCTGTTTTGTTTAGTAGACTTACAGTTGTTATGCATTGACATAATGGCGCACACTCCAAATGGATTTGAATAAATTAAATAATTCTTCTGCCCACTCCCTTTTAAACAAGTTAACTCTCCCCGCGGATTTGAATTCCGGCGGAAGTTTCGCCCATCGACGTCACGTCTGTCACGTGACCACAACGTGGCAGATGTCATATAGCAACCGCTGTTTTGTTTTCAAAGTCAAAGTCAAAGTCAGCTTTATTGTCAATTTCTCCACATGCCAAAGACACATAAAGAAACCGAAATTTCGTTCCCCCCTATCCCACGGTGACAAGACATGGCTCACAACAGACAAACAAGTAAACAAGTATAACAAAAGCGTGCTGAATAAATAATGAATAAATAACACAACAATAAATAAATAAGTAAGAGGAGCAGAAAAAAAAGGAGCAAGTGCGCGTACAGCAGACATTCCATTTAGTAGATTTACAGTTGTTATGCATTGGCATAATGGTGTGCACTCAAAATAGATTTAAATAAATTAAATATTTCTTCTGCCCACTCCCTTTTAAACAAGTTAACTCTGCCCACGGATTCTAATTTCGGAGGAAGGTCCGTCCATTGATGTCTTGTCTGCGTCACTTGACCACGACGTAGCGACGTCATATAGTAACCGCTGTTTTGATCAGTAGACTTAGTTATTATGCGTTGACATAATGGCGCACTGGTTAGCATGTCCACCTCTTAAGCATGATGTTGCGGGTTCGACGCCTGATCAATGTTAGCCATGGAGTGAGCTGAAGTGCATGGCGCTGAAGATTTGAATCTTTGAAATGCGCTGAGGTCTGACATATCAGGCAGAATGGTTTGCCATCACGTTCAACAAAAAATAGAAACTTTCCCACTCTGATAAAAACGTCCTGTGTTCATCTACATATTTCCGTTTTGCTGTGCATCTTTTCCCTGCCATTTCGAGAGCCCAATTGACACTAATAGTTTACTGGAATGTGTTTGCCCATCCTACTTTGTGGAATTTCACCACATGCGCTTTTGACCAAAATACCAAATTGAACTCAAGTGAAGCCAACACGCACAACCCCCCCCCCCCCCCCCCCCCCCCCACAAACAAAGCGGGAAAAAACGAAGACGTGCGTGTTCCGCCCACGCTGGATTTATTTGCACCTTTGAAAAGACACCGTATTGCCGCAGATGTGGCAAAGAGTACTTTTGGGCATCTGAGACGGAAGGATGTCCAAAGCATCACGTCACCTGCTCTGGTCGGCATGGTGGTGGGACGTTGAGGTCAACCGCTTTGGGGTTGGCTGAATCTTTGGTCGCAGGATGCCACACACTTGAAGACAGAAGCAGAAAAGCAGAGCTAAATGCAAAATGTACTCACCGGTGACTCCAATTTTTTTCCCCCCTGAAGAAATGGATGGACGGGTGGCCCCGGCTGGCCGGTGGGACTCTTGTTATTCTGACCCTTTTTAGTGCGCGTTTGGGGCAACAACCGTTTTTTGTGGTGCTCTCTTCTGGTTCAAGAGTGCCCTGCATGTGAATTTGCCTTTCCTGCCTTCTGATTGGATGAGCGCCGGTGTGACGCGGTGCCTCTGTCACTGTGGCGGGGGGTATACGTCGGCATCGGAGCGTCTGCCAACGTCTGAGACCGGCTGGCGGTGTATCGGAAGTGTCGAGTGCGGTGCCGCTGGAGCTCACTCACCAGCTGGTGTTAGGGCCACAGAATGAAGGCCAAGGGGAAGAATAGAAAGAGAAACAGAAACTTCTCCTCCAATTGTTTGATTTGTCTCTTCTGAGCTTCGATGAATTCTTTCAGCTCTTTGTTCCTCTAGGACGGAGAAATGGAAAGCGGCCTTCAAAAGCCAGTAAGCGTGCAAGTAAGTGCCGGGCTGGCTTTGGGCCCTTACCTGTTGCGTGCTGTGCAGCAGATCCATTCTCTCTTGGAGGATGCAAGCGTCGCGCTCCCTTAACTCGCACATCAGGGCTCGCTTCCATTGGTCCACCGCGCTTCTAAGCTCTTCTCTCTGATCCGCCGTCAGCACTTCATTCACGCCAGCGTGGCTGGCTTTTTCGCCGTCCGTGGCGGGCCAGTCCCGCTGCGGTAGCGCCTCGTACAATATGGCCTCCAGCTCCAGGATCCTCTGGGCCGCAATCCTCGTCCATCAGTGGTCCGGCGGGAGATTTGAGGGCGGCTTACCTTATGAGCCTGGTCCATGGAACGCTTCCTGAAGTCCAACTCTTCATCCAGGTAGCCCTTCTGCTTACAGAACATATCCTAGCACAGCTCAAGGTCAGAATTGTTGGGGCACATTGCCGGAGTTCCCCTTGGCTGATGTCGCGTGTCTGTCTACCTTCTCACTTTCAATGTCCAACATCTACTGTTGAAGTGCTGACTTGGTCACTTTGATGTATTCTAACCACTGAGGAAAGGCTGCTGTCACATAAGCAGAATGCGAGAGCGTGCGTGGACGTGCCCGTTACCTTCTCGGCTAGGGTGAGAAGGGTCCTGGCGTGAATCACGACCACCTGCTCCTCGTTGGTGAGATTCTGCAAGAGCCCAAAGGCACAGCGTCAACAAGGTTCTTTCAGCGCAAAGCCTTCCAAAAGTCACATTTGAGCCGCCGAGTCTCGTGGAGTGCGAACATAAGGAGTTCGACATACACTTACGGCGTTATCGCCCAGGATGTCCAGCTTCTTCATCAGATCACTGATGACGATGTCCGGGGGAAAGGCGCAAGGAGCAATGTAAGGTGTTCTGGGACCTCGGGTTAAGGTTAGGGTTGCGAGGGACGCCTTACGTACGCTCACGCCCTCGGCCTCGCAGTAGATCTGCAAAGGGCTGAGGCTGTCTGGGAAACGGACTTGCAGAAACTTCAAGACGGGGGAGCGCCATTCCCTCTCCTGAAAGGCAGAGGCATGCATCCGTCCGTCCGTCCGTCTGTCACATCTCTGGCCTCAACACGCTTGTGCGAGTCTTCCCACCTCCAGCTCCAGGATGCGGAACTCAAGCAGTTCGTTTTGGTCTCGGATATCCTGGATGTGCTCTTTCAGACGCGCTTCTTCCGCCTCCATCCGCCTGACCTGAAAAGACAGTCAGACCTCATCTGCGGGGCTTCCCGACGGGTGTGACGCCAAGCGACTCCGCCCAGCGCCTTTCTTTCCGTCACCTTTTCGGCCAACTGCTGATTGCTCTGACGCAGCAGCTGCTTCTCCTCCACCCACTTGACATTCTAGAAGAGACAAACGCGTGGACAGCTTTGGAATGTTGTGTCATTTTCATCCACAAATTCTTTGTTTGACTGGAAAATGACATTTGCTTTTCTCCGCATTTTCCCAGCCACGTTCAGGGGGGGGTTGGTCCAGTAATGCCAGACGAATGAGTGACTGAAGAATGTAGCTATTTTGTCTGAGAAAAAGGTGTGCTCATTGATGAGCTTACCTGTCCTTGTTGCTTCAGCGCTGACTCCAGATCTGCTACTCTGCTTTGATAGTGACCCATTTCTACCATCAGCTTTTCTCTGGTCTGAAAGGAGGAGGAGGGAGGCTCCTCCTCCTCCTTTCAGACCAGAGAACACCCGAGGCTGGGTGAGAACGGGGAGGCTGCGACCCGGCCGGGGGTTGCGGGAAGGGGCGCCACCTTGATCTCCTTCTCGGCGTCGTAGTCCCCTCCGCTGGTCTGGGCGAGAAGCGCGTAGGCTCGTTGCAGCGCTTGATATTCTTGCGTCAGCTGGCGGTAGCGAAGCTCCGCCTCCTCATGCACACACCAATGCAACACAGCACTAGTGTTAGGGTTTTCCAGGTTATCTTTATCGTAGGATTATGTTGGAATGCAACAGGTAATAAATACCTTACCTTGTCCTCCTTATCTCAAGGTCGTAAAACATCCCCTGACATGTTTAGACTAGAGGACAAGGGCTTTAGCCAGCCTACCCATATCCCCACTCTGTTTCTCTTAATAAATATCCACGTGCAGGAAGGAGGGCAGATTTCATTCCTGAAGCGAGTGATCTCTCCACCTGCAGGTGTCTAAAAGAACTTGCCTTGTCTCCTGTGTGGTTCTTGCAAAATAAGTTGGAGTGAGCAAATCTCTAACATTTTGGTGCCGAAACCCGGGATCCTCATACCCACCATCTGACCGGCGAAGGAGGACGTGCTGCATTGTCGACAAGCCAGCGTCCATTAGGAGGACCTGGAAGAGAAAGTCCTGGGAAGAGAATTCTTCGCTGGGCCAGCATCTTAGGTCTGCCTTCGTCTGACAGAGGCGGATTGACGGGACCCGGCAGTGCAACGAACCAGGGGACAAGTAAGTTAAAGGCCTGAAGTTGTGTGATTGTGTTGTTGCTTGTGAAACGCGTAAAAAGGAAGAAGTGCACAGGAATAAGTTTTGTGGAAGGAGGGGGTGTTGTAGAGTCCCCCTCTGGATGAGGTGTCTCTTTTGGAGCAGTGGTTCTCAAACTGTTTTAAAATCTCAGTACCTCCGTGAATCATTATTTGACGACCACTGTTCTAGGGAGTACAACCTCGCGTTGGCAGGGCTGGGGACAAGGACTTTTGTCTTTAGTTCCCAGGGAAGGTGGGGGGTGTTGTAGAGTCCCCTCACTGGATGAAGCAGCTCCTTTTTTTAAAAAAAAAGGAGGACTTCGCGTTGGCAGGGCTGGGGACAAGGACTTTTGTCTTTAGTTCCCAGGGAAGGTGGGGGGTGTTGTAGAGTCCCCTCACTGGATGAAGCAGCTCCTTTTTTTTTTAAAAGGAGGACTTCGCGTAGGCAGGGATAACTTGCGTGATTGAGTGTGTGACTGGTAGGATAAATTGACTAAGAAGCAGTTCTAGCGTTGATCCACGGCAATAAAACAGGCTAGTAATCTGTCGAAAGGTCAATTTAAACCTGCATTGAGGATCCTCAAAGAAAAAAAATTGAAAAAAAAATGTAAAACCTTAAACTACTGAAATTAAGATGGGAAAAAAGAACGGTAAATCTCTTGCTCTGCTCTTCTTTAAAACGAGAAGTTCATGGCAAGTAGATTTCTTAATTGTATGGAATACATGCTGAAGTGGTAGAAGTGCTAGAGTGTGGTTGAAATCTTCACAAAGAGATGAGAACGAATTCTAGAGACAAAAGCTAGAAAGATGAAAACTGATGCGGTCACAAGTGTTTGTCAGACCAGGAGACAATAAGGCCCCTGTGAGCAGGTGCAAGGCCGCAGCTCAAGCCGCGGCTCAAGCAAGGGGCAAGAGGAGTTTCCGGTCCTATGCAAATCATGTATCGAAATTTAAAAGATCTGAAACCTCTCCCATATGACAGCAAAACATGTCATTGTCAGGTTATCAAAAATCGTTTTAGATTGTTAGAGCCCCTGTCCACACAAGAAGTATGACAATGCTGTTTGTAGGCCCAATTACAAATGAATAGGGATCAAATTGTGTTACACTGAAGTTAAAATATGCAAATCAAGTGGTAAAGAAATGCAACTTGCTTCTAGAAGATAAATAAATAAAAGTAGAATGTGCTGTCCTCGTGTGCATGGGAGGGACCAGCTCATGATCGACCACAGGAAATGGCCAGGCTGTGACGAATCATTGGTGCTGGGAACTACCTTTTGCATGCGAGAGCTGTGCATGTGTGTGCGTATATGTTAAAATGATGAACATTGGCTAAAGTTTTAGTATAAAAAAATTTGCTAGACTGTGGTCTATTCAATTTACACCGCAGAACAGAAACAATTTTGACAGATAAAAATGAAAGAAAAAGAGAGAAATCTGTTTGCGAACAGAAACTAATCCACACTAGTGCATGTTAGTGTCAAGCCCTCATGAGAAATTCGGAGTTAACAAAACAACAGAACATGCTTTCAGGAATTGGGAGAAGCTAAATTGTGAATTTAAGATTTTGCAATGCTACATTTAATAGGAATAATTGATTGGTTGTGTTATAAGATTATGCAAACTTTTAAATGCAAGCTAAATCTGAGAGATTGAGTTCTTCAAATTTAAAAACAAAGAAAAGAAATTCAGATTAATTTGCCAATTGTTTGTTTTAGTTAAGTTTTTTTGAATTGGTGGATTGTTCTACCAGGAAACCTGAGTTGAAAATGATATATGAATGTTGTGTGGTGAGCTTGGATGAATTGGGACCAATGTGATAGAAAGACTCCTTTTTGGAGACTGCGTGTGAGATGCAAATGAACATTGATGAATGATAGCCTGAATGAAAAGAAATTACAGGTTGAATGGTTGAAGTCGTTGGCGACTACTATAGAAAATTAGTAGAGCGACTTCGATGAAAGAGTGATTTTGAGCAGGTTGAATGTTAGAAAGAAACACATAGCTTTTGGATTGATAATTAACTAGAAGAAAAAAAACTGGAGAACCAGTAACACATGCAGAAGATGTGTGAACTGAGAAATTGAGAAGCGTTTTGGAAAGAAAGTCAACTTAAATGATGATGGAATCGTATGTAGTAAAGAACGCATTCTCCCAAAAAGTTTGTCAAGGTGTGAGGCATGGGCGTTGCCAAGCCTCAAAAAGGGGGGAGTGAGTAGGACAGATAGTGGAAGATAGTAATAATACAACACGTTATGACAATGAATTTTCGAATACATTTGGTGTTATATTGTGGTAATTTTTTTGTTCTGGTGTAGATAGGTTAGCAACACGAGAGATTTAGAGGTTCAAAAGAAAGACAGTTAAAAGAAAACATTTTTGATTTGGACAATTGCAGGCTAACAGGAACATGAGAACGATAAGAACTACGAGGTGGGATCCAATTTCATTGGGGAGATTGAGAATTCACAGCACCATACTCTAAGTCACATTTTTGAGCAAGCATGACAATAACATGTGAGAGGTCAAGACATACAGATCAGGGCTTGATGTGGAAAGCAGACCTCGATGAGTTGATTTTCAATAATGATACTGAAGACAACATACTGTCCGATTAAATTGGAACTATAGATAAAATGTAGCTCAAAAATAGGATGAGTTGCAGGATTTACGATATAAAACCGAGACCGCTGTTATTAGGAGAATTTGAAGTTTGGTAAATAAACGTTACCAGCAAATTGATGGAAGCAGCTACATTTGGAAATAGTCTTACAAGTTTGATGTCCCAGCCTGTCATTCTCAGTGTCAGAGTCCCTGAAACCCAATCCGAGACTTCGCCTGCAGCCGTGAACAACTACAAAATGGTGCCTGGCTCTGAAGCACCTTTGACCTTTGACGAAGGACAAGAAAAGACTGCTGTTGTGCTTGGAGGAGGACAAGTACACTCCGGAGGACAGACAACATCCTCGGGGACGAGAAAAGACAGTGAAAAGCGGAGGAACTCACAATGATGAAAATTGACTCATTTGAACAATGGACTCATTCAAGAGTGATGGATGGGGTCGCTCTGAAGCAACAACAAAAGAACACCAACTTGAGAGGGTGAAGTGCGGCAAAAAGATATGGACTTGGAGTGTCCGACAACCAAATCGCACTCCTTGCTACGGCGTTCCCAAATTTGGTGAAGCTTGGTTCAAAGTGGAAGGGAGGTTCATTGTGCACTGAGTTTGACAGAACTGAGGAGATTTGATAAATAAATAAATAAAAATTTGAAAAATACGTAGGGCTACAGATTATAATCAGAGATTGAACAGATTTGGATAAAACAAATAGGCTAAAACGGTAGGAAACAAGAGCAAGATCTGATATTTTGGCTCATCAAGCTTAAAACGTAGAGGTCGAGTTATATAAATTCAATGACCCCCGCCTCCCCCGGGACGTGGGAAAAGCTCTGCCGGAGGTGGGAGTTGAAGCTCTTCCTGACAGGAGATTCTGCCAGACGTTCCCAGCAGACCCTCACAGAGTGTTTGGGTCTTCCAGGTCGGACCAGCATCTTCCCCCACCATCGGAGCCAACCCACCAACAGGTGGTGATCAGTTGACAGCTCCGCCCCTCTTTTCTCCCGAGTGTCCAAAACATGCGGCCGCAAATCTGATGACACAACTACAAAGTCCTGGTGCCATTGCCCACGTGAGCATTGAAGTCACCCAGTAGAACGATGGAGTCCCCAGAAGGAGCGCTCTCCAGCACTTCCTCCAGGGACTCCAAGAAGGGTGGGCATAGACACAAACAACAGTCAGGACCCGTCCCCCCACCTGAAGGCGGAGGGAAGCTACCCTCTCGTTCACCGGGGTGAACCCCAATGTGCAGACGCCCAGCCGGGGGGGCAATAAGTATACCCACCACATCTGCTCGACACATCTCACCGTGGGCAACTCCAGAGTGGAAGAGAGTCTAGCCCCTCTCGAGAGGGCTTCTACCGGAACCCAAACTGTGCGTGGAGGCTAGTCCGACTATATCTAGTCAGAATTTTTCTGCCTCGCACACCAGCTCGGGCTCCTTTCCAGCCAGAGAGGTGATATTCCATGTCCCAAGAGCTAGCTTCTGCAGCCGGGGATCAGACCGCCAAGGTCCCTGCCTTTGGCCACCGCCCAGCTCACACTGCACTCGACCCCTTTGGCCCCTCGCACAGGTGGTGAGCCCATGGGAAGGGGGACCAACGTTTCCTTTTCGGGTTGTGCCCGGCCGGGCCCCATGGGCGAAGGCCCGGCCACCAGACGCTCGCCTTCGAGCCCTGCCTCCAGGTGCAGCACAACCAACGTGTGGAAAAGATAATGCGCACGACATTTTTTCTCAAAAGCATGACTTGAAAGAAGGTCCAAACCAGACAAACAGCAGAGGATGGTTTTGATCTATCCACCTCTGGGTTATGGGCCCAGCACGCTCCCGCTGCGCCACTCTGCTGCTCAGTGCTAGCAATTCATCAAGTCCTCTAATCGGCTAACAAGCATTCGGTTCCAACTCGTAACTGGATTCTGACTGTCACTCATTACATTATGAACAAAGCTCAGTCGGGCAGCACTAACCTGGATGCTGGTGGAGAAACCAACTTTTTATCCACTTTCACATTTTATTAGAAATGTCAACAAAATTCAATGTTGAAACTGCAGTTGGTAGGTAGTGTCGCTGAAGCGCTGGATTTAGGCTCTCAGTCTCTACTAAGGCGTGCGTTCAAATCTTGTGTTAGTTCCGCTCTATTCTTCTGGCCTGACTCCTTTTGGCGCAGCCGTTGTACATATGATGACCCTGGAAAGTTCTTGGCAAATTCTCATTTGCCTTTCATGTTCATCGGGTCTACCATTTTAATAGGTATCTACACTGTGTATTTGGATAGAGACTGGTCAAAGGGGACACATATATGCCTCGTGAACTACTACATGCATTACTGCGGATGAAGAAGAGTGAACAAATAAGTCATCAGACAAGTTTGCCGATTTTTTAGTGCCCATTAGAGCAGCACTCTGTTCCGTACTGTAACCTGTTAGGTTTGTTCCCAGTTCTTTATCTTTAATGCTCGATATGCTAACAGTAATTACCAAGAGAAAGCCTTCACAGTTTAACTATTTAATGTATGCCAAAATGATTGATGCACAGCTGTGGAGCCCTTTCTGCGAGATGCAGAAGAAGGTTCCTCTCCCAGCGCCAAGGTTCCTGCTCTTATACTACTCTGGCCGCCTTCCTGCAAGGAGGCGACTGCCTAGCCTGTGTGATAATGTGTGACCTTGTCATCTTAACCGAGAGCGACTTCTACATATGTGCAAAGGGTTTCATAGAGTAGAGAAAGCTAATAAAGCAAGAGAAGTGTTACAGCGATATAATGGCATAGCTCAAGCTCCCTAGCTAATCACATGTGCCAAAGAGGCCTATTCTAACAAACCGTTGGTGAGAATGGGTAGACGGGGAAGCCTGTAAGCGAGTCCCTCACTCGCATACTCCATCGCTTCTCTGCCTTTTGGCTAAGATAAAGTGTAGTATCTGTTCTTGGGTTTGGGGGATTAAGAGAGCTGACCGTAGAAGAGAGAATTTTAACCATAAAAGTGGTGATTTTACCCTTGCTTTTACTAATCAGTTCTGTTTTCATCCCAGCAAGTAAGTTGCTTTTAGAATTGGACCGAGCCATTTTTTACTTCACCTGGAAATCCAAGTCAGAGGGACTGAAGAGGGACACCATGAAGAAAAAGAAAAAAAAACAGAGGAGAAGGAGTCCCGAACTTAAAACTCTTCCTCGGAAGCAGATATGTTGCCCTGCACCTGCGAAGCGCGCTCGTTACACCAAATGCATCGAAAAGCCAAGCAATGACACGATTCTGGATGGGCTCATACTGTCACGGTCGGGTGGTGGAGCATGGAGCAGGACGACCAAGTGCAGCTCGGACCAGGGTTTATTGAAGCAACTCAAAATACAGACTCGGTAAACTGACATGACTTAAACAATAACTTGACTGACTGACCGGGACGTGGAACAAGAAGACAGCAGGACATGACGGCACCAAGACAGGACGACACACCGAACGACAGGAACCAAAACCAATGACCAAAACCAATGACCAAAACCAATGATCCGACAGGGAGAGAGGGGCAGACAGGACTTTTATACACGACAGGTAACGAGAGGCAGGTGGGAACAATCACACTGATCATGGGCACACAGGAGGGGAGGGGCGAGCACACAGACAGAAACCAAGACAGACACATAGTGGAGCAGGGCGAGACGTGACACATACCTCCGGAAACTAAAGCTAATACCCATCGACCAATGAATTCCTGTGTCTTTTAACGCGCCACCTTCTTATTTCTTCACCAAAAAGTTTTTGAAGAACTTTAAATTAGAGCAAGAAAATAGTGACATTTTAACAAGTCACAGATCTATGATCTCTGTCGTACAGCGGGAAGTGGTTTGTCCAGTGCTCGGACCCGCATTCGGCGAGCCCACAACAGTTTGGCACAACGTCAACCACCCCGCCCTCTCGAAACAAACTTGTTGGGACCTGTCGTGGATGGTGGCCCATGATGGCCTCCCAGTCAGGTCCGTTATGCACTCCCGGGGCATATCAGCGCTCTCAACGTGCCCCCGACCTGGCTGTGGCGCCCAGGAGTCAGTGTGGCACCTGCTCAGGTAGTTCATGGCTGCCGTATACCTGTGGGCGACCTGCAGTTCCCGGCAAGGGAAGTGTTGAATGCAGACATCAACATCTCAACAGACCCTTCGCACCCAGGTTGCAGCCTGTTTGAACTACTCCCCTCTGGACGCCGTTATAGAGCTCTGTACACTAAAACCAGCAGACACAGAGACAGCTTCTTCCCCCAGGCTGTCGCTCTGATGAACTCACACCACTCTTAGAGTCTCAGAGTCATTACTGTGCAATAACATCCCGCTTTCCACACCTTTTTTGTTTACACTGTTTGTACTATGTGTCCTCTCTGCATCCATTGCAGCCTGGTCATCCTCGAAGAGGGACCCTCCCATCTGTGGTCTCTTCTCAAGGTTTCTCATTTCCCCTAGCTGGAGTTATGAGTTTTTCCTTGCCCTCTTGGGAGTTTAAGATCAGTTTAAGATCAGGGGATGTTTGAGAATATCTTTCATTTTTCACATGTTGTTGTTAGTCACCTAAATGTTGAACAGAGGCTGTGATTTACCGAAGTCAAATTCCTTGTTTGGCACGCTCAAACATGGCGAATAAAAAACTCTTGAATCTTGAATCTTGAACCTTGTACTCTATGGGGTGAGCCCGTTGAAAATCAAGCAAGAAGACTTTACAAAGCAGTGGCTCACTTTTGCTGCCATCAAAGACGCCAAGTGGACTTCCAGAAATTTGCTGGTAAGGAGGCACAGACAGACAAGGAAATGATGGAATTGGGCTAAAATGGTGCACGAAAACAGTGTGTATTCACCTTTATATTTTGCTTCATGTAGCCTTATCAAAATGAATAAAACTTCTCTCTGTATGTGCATTCACGTGTAACATTGAAGGAGGTAGATATTTTGTTTCAATATTTAAATAAATACCATCATTGTCTATTAAGACACTAAAGGTTGATGGAACATTTTTTGTAGGGCTGCTGTGTTTTAACAAGGAAAGACTCATGTGCTTATGGATGAAGACGACTTGTACTTGTGATTGTGCTTGTGAACAGTAAAGAGGAGTGCTTGTGCAATTGACAGGGTTGGTTATTGTTTTTTATTTAAAAACAATATTTTTTGCCAAATTACAATAGACTGGCATGTGCCAATTCAAATGGGTCCCACCAGAAGTTAAACTGCATTGATAAACGAAGCCCCTTCGTTAGTCATCACTTTACCGTGGAGGAGGGGTTTGCACGCCCCAATGATCCTAGCAGCCATCTTGTCTGGGGCTTCATGCCCCTGGTAGGGTCATCCATGGCAAACGGATCCTAGGTGAAGGGCCAGACAAAGCACGGCTCTCACAAGCCCCTTATGAAGAAAAACATAAATGGATTTTGTTTTCCCTCGCCCGGACGCGGGTCACCGGGCCCCACATCTGGAGCCAGGCGTGGAGGTGGGGCTCGAAGGCGAGCGTCTGGTGGCCAGGCCTTCGCCCACGGGGCCCGGCTGGGCACAGCCCGAAAAGGAAACATGGGTCCCCCTTCCCATGGGCTCACCACCTGCCGGAGGGGCCAAAGGGGTCGGGTGCAGTGCAAAATGGGCGGCGGAAAAAGGCAGGGACCTTGGCGGACCGATCCCTGGCTGCAGAAGCTGACTCTTGGGACATGGAATATCGCCTCTCTGACTGAAAAGGAGCCCGAGCTGGGCGTGGGAGGAGTTTGGCGAGGCCATGGAGAATGACTTCCGGATGGCTTCGAGGAAATTCTGGTCCACCATCCGGCGTCTCAGGAGGGGGAACCAGTGCACCGTCAACACTGTTTACACTGGAGATGACGTGCTGCTGACCTCGACACGGGACGTCGTGAGTCGGTGGGGAGAGTACTTTGAAGACCTCCTCAATTCCACCGACACGCCTTCCATTGTGGAAACAGGGCCTGGAGACTCTGAGGTGGACTCTCCAATCTCTGGGGTCGAACTCACTGAGGTAATCAAAAAAGTCCTCTGGGGCATGGCCCCGGGGGTGGATGAGATCCGCCCAGAGTTTTTAAAGGCTCTGGATGTTGTGGGACTATCATGGCTGACACGCCTCTACAGCATTGCGTGGACATCGGGGACGGTGCCTCTGGATTGGCAGACTGGGGTGGTGGTTCCCCTCTTTAAGACGGGAGACCGGAGGTTGTGTTCCAACTATAGGGGAATCACACTCCTCAGCCTCCCTGGTAAGGTCTATTCAGGGGTGCTGGAGATGATGGTCTGTCGGGAGGTCGAACCTCGGATTAAGGAGGAGCAGTGTGGCTTTTGTCCTGGCCATGGAACAGTGGACCAGCTCTACACCCTGGGCAGGATCCTCGAGGGGGCATGGGAGTTCGCCCAACCTGTCCACATGTGTTTTGTGGACTTGGAGAAGGGGTTCAATCGTGTCCTTCGGGAAGTTTTGTGGAGGGTGCTTCGGGAGTACGGGGTGCTGAGCCAACTGATAAGGGCGGTTTGGTCCCTGTATCACCAATACCAGAGTTTGGTCCGCATTTCTGGCAGTAAGTCAGATTCTTTCCCAGTGAGGGCTGGACTCTGCCAAGGCTGCCCTTTGTCACCGATTCTGTTCATAATGGTTATGGACAGAATTTCTACACGCAGCCAAGGCGTTGAGGGGGTCCAGTTCTGGGACCTCAGCATTGCGTCTCTGCTTTTTGCAGATGACGTGGTGCTGTTGGCTTCTTCAAGCCGTGATCTCCAGCTCTCACTGGGGTGGTTCGCAGCCGAGTGTGAAGTGGTCGGGATGAGGGTCAGCACCTCCAAATCCGAGGCCATGGTCCTCGGTCGGAAAAGGGTGGGATGCCCTCTCCGGATCGGGGATGAGATCCTGCCCCAAGTGGAGGAGTTCAAGTATCTTTGGGTCTTGTTCACGAGTGAGAGCAGGATGGAGCGCGAGATCGACAGGCGGTTTGGTGCAGCGTCGGCAGTAATGCGAACTCTGTACTAATCCGTCGTGGTGAAGAGAGAGCTGAGAAAAAAGGCAAAGCTCTCAATTTACCGGTCGATCTACGCTCCTACCCTCAACTATGGTCACGAGCTTTGGGTCGTGACCGAAAGAACGAGATCCAGAATACAAGCGGCCGAAATGAGTTTCCTCTGCAGGGTGTCCGGGCTCTCCCTTGAGAAGCTTGGTCATCCGGGAGGGACTCGGAGTAGAGCCGCTGCTCTTCTACGGTGAGAGGAGCCAGATGAGGTGGCTCAGGCATCTCATCAGGATGCCTCCTGGACGCCTCCCTTTGGAAGTGTTCCGGACATGTCCCACCGGTAGGAGACCTCGCGGGCGATCCAGGACGTGCTGGAAAGACTATGTCTCTCGGCTGGCCTGGGAACGCCTTGGGATTCCCCGGGTTGAGTTGGATGAAGTGGCTGGGGAGAGGGAAGCCTGGGAGTCCCTCCTAAAGCTGTCTCCCCCTCGACCCAACCCGGATAAGCGGAATAGGATGGATAAATGGATGGATGATAAACGAGGTTTTAAACGTGATTGTCTGTCTGCACTCGGCATAATTTCTCTGTTTATGTGAACATGTTCACACGTGCCGGTATAAATTATGTGAACGTATGATTGTTGCACGGAGTATGATATAGGCGGCTATCCGTTGCAATATTGATATTCTTTCGCAGAGCATCAACAAATTGAGATATACTCTTATTGTTCCTCTCCACGGAAATGGTATACTCTTTATTGTTCCTCTCCACAGAAATCTTTAGTAAAAGGCGAAAGATTTATTCGATCTGAAGAGAAACGAGTGATCTGAAAATCTGAGTCAAAACGGGCCACCCCACTGCTGGTCTCACTAAATTCACAGGCGGTCTCACACTCAAATTGCAGCAACCATTCCTTCTAATACAAACAATAGAAGTTGATGGATTTACTATACTTACAAGGACTCAAGCAAAATAGAATGTTTAAACGAGTATTTTGTGTTCATTAATGTCTCACTTACTTTAAACATTGTTGGCGCACAGGATTGTAGGTATCTGATCGAACACTGATGGCGCTCGTTCTTTCAATTATATTGGGCGTCTATTTTGATTATTGATGGTAAAAACAGTTGTATGTCTTGGTACGTGTACTTTTGGTCTGAGAGAACGGGAAATGATCCCATCCCTGTGTTTTATTTGAAAATTTGTAATTTCATAACTTTATTCAACACAAATCGGGAAACAAAATACGATCGTAATTTCTCAAATGATTTTTCAAACTTCGGAAATGCTCTATGTCTCCCTTGTGTCGCAAATAATTGAGGCTTTTGACGTTGCTGGCATGGTTTGGAGTGTAATTCACCTCCACTGCGTTGGTGGCGTTTGATATTTGACATTAGAAAATATTTCTGTCATTTTACTTTAGAAAGTAAAAGTTGTTTTCTAGAAATCCATACTTGTGATGTATGAGGAACAACAATCGGGCGCATTCTTAAAAAGACAGACCTACAGCCGACAAAAAGGTTTTGATACGTTCATATCATATGACGAGTCAGGAACGTGGTAATTACATATTATTTTGCATTTGCTAATTTGGTGAATACAGTTTAACGAGCAAATGCACAGTGTTAGAGATTCGCTCAGTCCAACTTATTTTGCAAGAACCACACGGGAGACGAGTAAGTCCCTTTAGACACCTGCAGGTGGAGAGTCCATTCGTCGCTGTGCGTACAGCGATGTTCGAATGGAGGTCTGACTCTCGCCTCCTGCAAGAGCATTTTTATTAAGAGAAACAGGGTGGGGGTAAGAGTGGACTGAATAGAGAAAGCCCTTGACCTCTAGTCAAAACATAGCAAGGGGTGTTTTACGACTTTGTGTAGGATGGGACACGCTAGGTGATTTATCACAGGTTGCATTCCAACATAAGCATAAAACTAATCTAGCTAGGTTATTTATTACAGGCTGCATTCCAACATAATCATACGATAAGAATAATCTGGAGAACCCTGACACACAGTTCCAGAGTACAGTTAATTACATAATCAAAAGCGTTCAGTGTGTCACAGCATCGCAGACTTAAACTCCATGTGCATACTACTGCGCTTAATTTTTGTTTTCATCAGAAAGACCAGAGGAGAGCGCGAACACAGTCCCCCACTACCAGAAATAATAGAGTCAAGATTCACACAGTAGGGGAATTTGCAGAGGTCAGCACAACCGTAGTGCAATGGCTGAGCCTCACATGGGGTGAACCACCTTCTTGATCATGGGCCGACGTCTTTACCGCACACGGCATTTTCAGTCACGGGCTTAATTGCTAAAAACGTGTGGCACACATACACACTCAGTGGATGAAACAGGATTCGTAGAACTGTTTAAGTCAAAGTCAAAGTCAAAGTCAGCTTTATTGTCAATTTGTCCACATGCCGAAGACATACAAAGAAACCGAAATTTCGTTCCCCCCTATCCCATGGTGACAAGACATGGCCCACAACAGACAAACAAGTAAACAAGTATAACAAAAGCGTGCTGAATAAATAATGAATAAATAACACAACAAATAAATAAATAAATAAGAGGAGCAAAAAAAGGAGCAAGTGTGCGTACAGCAGACATTCCAGAAAATAGCGCAACAGTGCCGCACGCTACGCAGAAGGGGGTAGCGAGTTCAGGGCCCTAACAGCCTGGAGAAAGAAGCTGTTGGCGAGTCTGGTGGTGCGGGAGCGCAGGCTCCTATACCTCTTCCCAGAGGGCAGAAGGTCAAACAAAGAGTGAGCCGGGTGACTCACATCTCTGGCAATCGAGGTTGCCTTGCGGGCGAGATGGGAGGTGTAAATGTCCTTCAGGGAGGGGAGCGAAGCACCAATAATCTTACCAGCCGTATTCACTATGCGCTGCAGGGCCTTCAAGTTCTGTTCAGTGCAGTTACCACCCCAGACAGCGATGCAACTGGTGAGGACGCTCTCAATGGTGCCACGGTAGAATGTAGACAGGACTGCCTGAGGAGCACATGCACGCCTGAGCTTCCGCAGGAAGTACAGGCGGCGCTGAGCTTTCTTTGCCAGTGACGAGGTGTTTGCGGACCAGGAGAGGTCCTCACTGATGTGCACCCCCAGGAACTTGGTGCAGCTCACCCACTCCACCACAGCACCGTCGATGATCAGCGGCAGGTGTGTTGTGTGACCCTTCCGGAAGTCAACAACGATTTCCTTGGTCTTATTGACGTTCAGCAGGAGGTTGTTGTCCCTGCACCACATGGTCAGAAGGTCAACTTCCGACCTGTACCGAGTCTCGTCGCCCTTCGTGATGAGACCCACCAGAGTCGTGTCGTCAGCAAACTTCACTATGCGGTTGTCGCTGTAGGTCGCAGTGCAGTCATGCGTCAGCAGGGTGAAGAGCAATGGACTAAGCACGCAGCCCTGGGGGCCCCCGTGCATGCATTGCCTTTTTTAACCTGAGAACCCTAAAACTGTATGAATTTGTATTTATTGAAAACGTCCAACATTACCACTGAATAATATTTTTTTTCCTGAACAAGTTTTGAAAATGACAACTATATCAAATAACAATAACATAAACAGTTCACCGCCACACAGCCCCAAGCACCGGCATCGACTTCCAGGCGTGTGGCAGCGTGGACTTCCATCCCTGGAGGTGGCACTTCCAGCCACAGAGGTCGAAGAGAGCTCCATAGAATAGGACCGGGTGTGCGTGAAACATATAATAGTTTTTCAAACCTTCTGTGTCACTCCAAATCATTAAATCCTTCAAACTAGTGGTAGAGTGTCCGCCCTGAGACTGGAAGGTTGTGGGTTCAAACCCCGGCCGGGTCATACCTATAAAAATGGGACCAATTGCCTCCCTGCTTGGCACTCAACATTAAGGGGTGGAATTGGGTGTTAGATCACCAAATGATTCCCGAGCGCGGCACCGCTGCTGCTCACTGCTCCCCTCTCCCCCAGGGGATGGATCAAAATCACACGGGGATGGGTTGAATGCAGAGGACAAATCTCACCACACCCAGATGTGTGTGTGATGATCATTGGGAAAAAAAAACTCTCCGTCCTCTGTGTCACTTACAAGCAAAGCCACTAAAGATGCCGGTAGTACATGGGGCCCTTCGTCATCTTCGTCATCCCGTGATCGAATCCTTTGTCCTTTAAGTAAACAACCGCCGCGCCGCTGATGTCACTTGCAGTTCAAACTACAGTAATCCCTTGCTACATCACGGTTCGTTTATCCATTTTTCGTTTTTTTTTTTATTTTGAAAATTTGTGACAAAAAATCACGTATAAGTTGCTCCTCAGTATAAGTCGCCCCCCCACCCAAACTATGAAAATAAACGTGGCTTATAGTCCAGAAAATACGGTAATGACAACACACAATACAACAAAACACAACACAACAATACTTACCTTTCCTTTAAAATCTTTTTCTCTACCTAACACAGACAGATAATGGGAGAATGTGTCACAATGTGAAGGAGATGTATTGGGTAATGCAGAAACAAAATAAAAACTATTATTTAATGTTAGACACATTATCCACTACTTTCCTCTTGACATTCATTAAATTGACAACGAAGGGACTTGAACCCCTTAATCTTCTGATCCAGTCAGTTAACTCCACTTGAATCTAGGCTGTAGATTTACTGTATATGCTCAAAAATCATTGCACTGCTATCACTTGTCAGAATTTCCTGTATGGCTATCTGGCCTAATGGATAAGATTTCAAATCTAAACAGGTATTCATGTCTAGTGTATCATCAAATTGAAAGAGGAAAATATGTCACGGTCGGGTGTGGAGCATGGAGCAGGACGACCAAGTGCAGCCCGGACCAGGGTCCACCGAAGCAACTCAAAATACAGACTCGGTAAACTGACATGACCTAAACAATAACTTGACTGACCAGGACGTGAAACAAGAAGACAGCAGGACACGACGGCACCAAGACAGCACGCCAACACCGAACGACAGCAACCAAAACCAAAACCAATGATCCGACAGGGAGAGAGGGGCAGACAGGACTTTTATACACGACAGGTAACGAGAGGCAGGTGGGAACAATCACACTGATCATGGGCACACAGGAGGGGAGGGGCGAGCACACAGACAGAAACCAAGACAGACACATAGTGGAGCAGTTGGGGGCGAGACGTGACAAAATATAGGTAAACTGTTTTTGTGCTGTTTTGATCTTTGTTGTGGTGACCCCAAATGTCAGTGACAAAAGCCAAAAGAAAGAGGCACATTTTTCATCTGATGTACAATTTTTAATTTGTTTCTCTTGACTCCAGTTGAGCAACCTGTGCTTGCTGATATTCACAATCCCTGCTTACTTTGCTGCCCTACCCCTTAAAAGAAGAAAAAGTTATTTTAGTCTGAGCAACCTGCTCCCTACTGAAAATAGGGTTTTCAACTAAGGTTTCCAACTAGGACTAGGGTTTCCAACTAGGGCTAGAGTTAGGGTTAGGGCTAGTTTGGACTAGGTATATAAAAAGTCTGCCCCACCTGAGGACCGAACTCTTGACCTTTAGATTGTGAGACTGGCATGCTAGCACCTGCATTAATGAGGCTGTGCATTTACAGTTTTACAATTCTTTTTTACTGTAAAATTGATCCAACCACCGGCCATTTCAATCAAACTGAACTTCACAGAAAGATAAAGTGACTTTTAGTCTGAGCATTCTGAAACTAGGGTTTCCAACTCGGGTTAGGGAAGCCAACTAAGGTTTCAAATTGTGGCCAGGGTTTCCAACTGGGGCTTCCAACGAGGATGAGGGTTTCCAATTCGGGCTAGAGTTAGGACTATATAAAAGTGTGCCCTGTGTGAGGGTCGAATTTACGACCTCCAGATTATGAGACTGACACACTACCACTTCCGCGAACGAGGCTATGCATTTGCAATTTGTGCAATTGTTTTTTACTGTAAAATTGATTCAACCACCGCCCATTTTGATCAAACTTAACTAGGCTAGGGCTAGGATTTCCAACTAGGACTAGGGTTTACAGGTAGGGCTAGATTTAGGGTTGGAATATATATAAATCATGCACCGTGTGAGGATCAAACTCTCGACTTTCAGATTACGACACTGACGCGCTACCGCCTGCGCCAACGAGAATTTGTGGCACCTGTCTTAAAATTCTATTTTACTGTAAAATTGATTCAACCACCGGCCATTTCCATCAAACTGAACTTCATCAAAAGAAAAAGGTACTTCTGTCTGACCATTCTCAAAGTTGGGTTTCCAACTGGGGCTAGGGTTTCCAACAAGGGCTCGAGTTAGGGTTAGGACTAAATAAGACATAGCCCCGTGTGAGGGTTGAACTCACGACTTTCAGTTTACTAGACTGACGCGCTACCGCCTGCGCTACCGAGGCCATGAATAGTTGGTTTTACAGAGCTATTTTACTGTAAAATTGATTCAACCACTGGCCAATTAAACTCAACTTCACAGACAGTAAACCTTATTCTATGTATTATTTATTATTCTTTTCTATACTGTCAGAAAGGTTTTGGTTTCTGATTTCTTTTTTGTTGTGCTGACTCCCCCCCAATCTCCATTTTCAGTGCAACAAAGTGACAAAAACCAAAAGAAAAAATGCTTTCTCTATTGCACACTAGAGCTAGCATTTCCAACTAGGGCTAGGGTTTCCAACTAGGGTTCCAACTCCGGGTAGGGTTTCAAACTAGGAATTCCAACTGGGGCAAGGGTTTCCAATTAGGGTTTCCAACTCGGGCTGGGGTTTCCAACTAGAGACAACATTGGACAGCTGCCACTTGTTGGGAACCTTTAAATGTTTAGTCTTATCAACGAATGTGTTTCAGAGGCCAGATTTAAAACGTGGCTTCTGGTTTTCATGAACCAAACCCATTAAAAAAAGTGAAAGAATGAAACAGTTCTTATTAGGAGAAGCCTGGTTAGCTCAGGTGGTAGAGCATGCAAGTCTTAATCTCAGGGTTGTGGGTTCTATCCCCATATTGGGCAGCCCACACTTGTCGGGAACCTTTGATTCTTTAGTCTTATCAATAGATGTGTTTCAGAGGCCACACTTAAAACATTTCTCTATTTCCCCTAACCCATTCAAAAAAAATGAAAAAATGAAACAATTCCAAGGTCGAAAAGCCTGGTTAGCTCAGTGGGGAGAACATGCGACTCTTAAACTCAGGGCCGTGGGTTCGGTTCCCACATTGGGCATCCTTGCTTGTTGGGAACCGTTAAACAGTCTTATCAAGGCCACACTGAAAACATGGAGTATTTCACATGGCGATGTGGCCTAATGGATAAGGCACCTGACTTCGGATCAGACGATCCCTTTCATAGTCAATTTAACGTGTCATGCTTTGAAATCAAAAACTTGACTTCAGTCTGAACCAACTCTTGACTGATTGATTGAACTTTATTCATCCCACAGCAAGGAAATTCACTTGTCACAGCAGCGCATATCAGTGCAATAATAATACGAGTGCAAGAATAAAACAAGTGCCAGAATTACAAAAAAGGGTAAATAACAGACAAGGATAAACACAAGTGCTGCTAGTAGAGACGAAACACATTCATTTTATCAGGCGGCATGCATGTTGTAAAGTCTGACAGCAGAGGGAATGAAGGACCTGAGGAACCGTTCCTTCCTACACCGAGGGTGCAAAAGTCTGCCGCTAAAGGAGCTGCTCAGGAACCGCACACTCTCATGGAGGTGGTGAGAGGTGTTGTCCATGATGGATTTAAGCTTAATCAACGTCCTCCTCTCACCCACAACCTCAATGGAGTCCAGGGGACAGCCCAGAACAGAGCTCGCTCTTCTGAGCATCTTATTCAGTCCCCCCCTGTCCCGGTCACTACTGCCCCCACCCCAGCAGACCACAGCGTAGATGATGGCCGAGGCCACCATAGAGTCATAGAAGGTCCGGAGGAGAGCCCTGCACACACCGAAGGACCTCAGTCTCCTCAGCAGATGGAGGCGACTCTGGCCCTTTTTGTACAGGATATGGGTGTGATCAGTCCAGTCCAGTCCAGTTTGTTGTTAAGGCGAACACCCAGGAATTTGTAGTTCTCCACTACCTCACTGTCCGATCCCTGGATGTTCATTGGAGTGAAGATGGGTGCTGTCCTCCCGAAGCTCACAATCAACCCCTTCGTCTTGCTGGTGTTGTTCACCTGATGCTGGTTGAGCTCACACCAGCTGACAAAGTCCTTGATGACCAACCTATATTCCAGATCGTTCCCCTCTGCGACATTTCAAACAATGGCCATGTCGTCGGAGAACTTCTGGATTTGGCAGTGTGCGGTGTCGTGGGTAAAGTCTGACGTGAACAGGGTGAAAAGGAAAGGAGCACCCTACCCTGGGGGACACCAGTGCTGCAGTGCACCACGTCGGACTCACTGCGATGTAACCTCACAAACTGCGGCCGGTCGGTGAGGAAGTCCGTTGTCCATGCAGTCAGGCACTGGTCCACACCCGCCTTCTCCATCTTCACCCTAAGCAGTGACGGCTGGATGGTGTTAAAAGCGCTGAAGAAAACAAAGAACATGATCTTCCCAGTGCTCCTGTTGTCCTCCAGGTGAAGCAGTGTTCTGTGCAGTAAATAAATCAATGCATTGTCCACCCCAACACCAGGCAGGTAAGCAAACTGCAGGGGGTCCAGCTGCGCTCCCACTAGTGAACGCAGGTGACCCAGGATGATCCTCTTCATAGTCTTCATCAGGTGGGAAGTCAAGGCAATAGGCCTGAAGTGGTTAGGCTCCTTGGGGCATGGCACCTTTGGTACAGGGACCACGCAGGAGGTCTTCCACAGTACTGGGACCTTGTTCAGGCTCAGGCTTAGGTTGAACAGGTACCTGACCACACCACTCAGCTGGTCCGCACAATCCCTGAGCAGTCTCGGCCAGATGCCGTCTGGGCCCGGGGTCTTCCCTGCTTTGATCTTTCTGAAGTGAACCTGAAGATCTGTAAAGAAGAGGGGGATGTCGGAAGACCGGGGTGATGGAGTGGAGACAGGAGACAGAAGAGTGACTCCGGGGGAGGGGGTTGGTGAGCTGGCGGGGGGGCTGGAGTGTCGAAGGTGGTAGAAAAAGATGCGGAGCGAGGTGAAGGGGTGGGGGGGAGGCGGAATCAAATCTGTTGAAGAACAGATTGAGTTCATGCACCTGTTGGATTTTGTCCACAATTTAGGGAGCGCACTATCTGCGCCTCACGGCAAAAGTCATTGCCAATCACCAGTTATCCAATTTACTCACTGTGTGCTCGTTTGATTTCTTCAGATTTAGGAAAATGCTAAGACACTGAAGCAGAAATTAGACTTACACAGGTTGGTTGAGTTCAATCACAATTCTTGTTCAGAAAGCTCTGTCTTCAGGAAAGTACAATACAGCGCTGGGCCTTTCAAGAGCGCAAAGTCTCCATTCAGAAAAGGCCACTTTCAAGGTTCTTTGGTCAGCTTATATTCAGTCGGCCAGTGTGGGCCGAGTTTGATGGGTGATGAGTCTTTGGGGTGGGGCAAGTTCACAGGAGAGTTTGATTCCATGGGAGTGGGTGCTGGTTCGGTGAGAGCTGGTTCCGTGGGGTTGGGTGCTGATTATGGGAGATTCGATTTGTGGGGGCTGTTGTTGTCCTTTCCGTCTTTCAGCCTTGACGATCGTCTTTGGCTTGGCTGTCTCCCTCTGGCACCTGCTGGTTTTATCTCCAAGTGACCTTCCTGTAAACATTCTTGCACATATACTGTTCCACCTCATCCATTCATCATTCTTTCAATTTTGTCATTTTGTACGGAATTATGTGAGCTTTTGGCTGTGACATCATCTACCTATTTATTAATGTTCCCTGACCATGCAAAGTTTGTACTCACCACTTACCATGTTTTTGTTTGTTTGTTCTTTTGATCTCCATGTACTTGCTTACGTCATCATATTCTTAGTTTAATCATGCTTTCAACCATATCTTTTCTTTGTTAGGCAAAATATTTCCCTCTGTCCAGAACGTTCAGTAGTAATCGAAAACTGGTGTCTAGAATTAGTCAAAACATAAGATACAATCAAGTACTGAACATTTTTAGACGACTTTGGCAGTGTCCGTGATTTAGAAAATCATCAGGCATGCATTGAACAGTTCCTTAAGGGTCATTAAGCTATTCAGGCAATATATCAAAAAACATTTGTTATTTCAAAGTGCTCAGAAATATATATATCAGATCATAAAGTTATAAAAACCTTTCTCATTACCACTTATCAAAAATGTCTAGTTATGTCTTCTTTATTGATTTGGTGTGTAGGTATAATTATATGTTTAAAATGTTTCTTTTATTTATTTAATATGTGAATATACTTGTCTGCTTATGTACTTTATTCAATGAGGTTTGAGCCAGGGCTGTGGACTCGGTCGGATTTTTGCACCGAGTCCGGCCTCTTGACCACCGAGTCCGAGTCCGGGTCCCAGTCCGGCTGTCAATTTTTTCCGTTAATTCATGTGACTGCTTCGTCTTTAGTCAAGGCTAATTTAGATCAAAATCTATCAGAACGAACGCAACTGCTTTCACACTGGCTGGTTCGGCTTATATAGGATCCCTTGCTGAGAGGGCGGACGTAAAAGTGAGGCGACGTTCCAATCGGACGTCGGATCGATAACATTTTCCCTGCCCCACCGGAGTTGTGCTAGTTCATAACGTAGATCACTCGAGGCATAGTCATAAATGTACGGTTGACAATTTAACCGATAGAAGTGGATACATTGGAACATAACCTACACTCTAATATATTATTTGACATGGTATTAAATGCGTGGCTTTACAAAAATGGTCATTGAAGCCCACCCTTAGCCCTGAGTGCCATTGGCATGAGGCAAAACGCTTGAAAACACTCTTGTCCAATTAAATAACCATTCTGAAACACGGGACATGTAAGATAATATTTTTTAATCATTAATTACACCATTATAGCTCAGACATTTATCTAAACACAAATAATTAGTGACGACCCCACAACTATCGAAACACATCAATGATATAAGCTGGGTGACATAATCGTCCTTGACATTGGTACATAATGTAAACATTAGCCTAAGTGCAACTCAACGTGGCCGCATTGATCGTAAGCAGGGCTGTGGACAGTATTCCTACTCGCATTCTGAGCAGCATGATGAAAATAAAATTGAACGTGATTTTTTTATTGTCGGACTCGGTGGACTCGGTCAAAATCAGCACCGAGTCTGAGTCCGAGTCCGGCAAAAATGACAGAGTCCGACCGAGTCCGAGTCCCCGAGTCAGAGTCCAAGTCCAGGAATATAGGTACGTTTTGTGTGCCAAATCTTCATTACAGCCAATAGCAGATTTCTGATTAAAGGTACAAAAAGAAAAGCAATGACTATATGTGTCCGCTGGTTCTTCTCTGCAACACAGGAAGTTTGCATTCACTACAGTTGTGCCCATCGGCAAAAGGCAGCCCCCAACTACCACATGAGTAGCCGACAGGCCTGTTCTAAAACAACTCACTGATGAGGACGTATTATTTTCAAGGAATGTTCTAGAAGTAATCGTTGTTAAAAAAAAAAACAAATGATGGTGGTTCTTGGAGATCACTGTTTATATATACACACACAAATATATATATTGAGTCTAGGGAGACAAATACACCGCAAACTGTGGGTAGGTGTCAGGTGATGAGCCACAGAAAAAAATCACAGTTGCCACAGAAAGATGACAAGCCTCATTTTGAAGCAGATCTAAACATCAGGGATGAGAACGGCAAATGAAAAAAAAACACTGATATATTGATCAAAACCAGAGCACATTTCTTGGCTTGCTTATCCGAGTCGACAGCATAGACATGGAGACTTTCAAGGCAAGTTACCCCAAGTTGCGCAGCGGTCTGGGTTAGCTACAACAAACATACACCATAAAGGTCAAGCCAGGTGCCGTGCCATATTCAGTAAAAAAAACCAGGAGGATTCCACTACCACTGGTGGGTGAAGTCAAGAGAGAGCTCCAGCGCATGGAAGCTCTGGGCGTCATTAGTCGGGTGAAGGAGCCAACTGATTGGTGTGCCGGCATGGTGGTCGTGCCCCAAAAGGACAAAAGCAGCATTTGAAGACCTAAAGAAAGCTCTGTCCTCTCCTCCGGTGCTGGCTATGTATGACCCGGGCAGAGACACCAAAGTATCTGCTGATGCATCATCATATGGGTTGGGGGGCGTAATTCTTCAGAAATGAGGGGAAGGATGGAAGCTTGTGTCTTACGCATCACGGTCACTCACTCCAACTGAGCAACGATACACACAGGTGGAGAAGGAAGCTCTGGGCCTCACATGGGCCTCACATGGGCCTGTGAACGGTTTCGGGATTTCCTCATTGGAAAGGAGTTTTGCCTGGAGACCGACCATAAACCCCTTCTCATCCTGCTTGGAGCCCAAGCACTGGATCTTTTGCCACAGAGAATCCAGGGTTTCAGGATGAGGGTGATGCGCTACTCATACTCCATCGTGCACGTACCAGGAAAGTCGCTTTGGACAGCAGACACACTTTCACGTGCAACCTGTAAAATGACGCATGTCCACTGATGACCAGGAGCTGATGGAGAGCACAAACATATTTGTGGACTGTGTCACTGAGAGTCTACCTGTCAGCTCATCATATACAGAAAACCTGAAAGAGCAGTTGAAAGCCGACAGTGTCTGCTCGCGTGTCATGACCATGTGCATGGAAGGATGGCCAGCACATGCAAAACAGGAACCAGCGCTAAAAAATGACTGGCCGGAGCGAGCCACATTAACAGTGAAAGATGCTAAAGGACACACGACTGGTAATACCTTCCGCAATGAGGAACGACGTGCTGTTCAAATTACACGAAGGACACTTAGGTGTCCTGGAATGTAAATCACGTGCACGTCAATCTGTGTGGTGGCCGGGACTCAGCCAGCAAGTGAACAAAATGGTACTGAACTGCAGGACATGCATACAAGAGCGACACAACCCAAAAGAGGCACTCGTGCCATCAGGGTGCCCTGAAAGACCTTGGCAAAAGTTAGGAACAGACCTTTCTACACAAGAGGCAGAATAATCCTCTAAGGCAGTGGTTCTTAACCTTTTTGGAGGTACCGAACCCCATCAGGTCCATATGTGCATTCAACAAACCCCTCTTTGGGGGGCGAGTTAAACGAACCCCATCAGTTTCATGTGCACATTCACCGAACCCCTCTATATAGGGGGGGATGACATACCAGCAAATCAGTGTGACTTCTGCTGTTGCCTTTGCAAGAACAGTTCAGATATGCGTTATCACGAATTTACACGATATTCAGGTGTGTTCAGCCATCCGTGGGCGGGGGGGGGGGGGGGGGGGGGTCGCGGGGCGGGGGCGGGGCAATGACATACCAGCTCTGCCGAACCCCTGAAGCCGACTCACCTAACCCCTAGGGTTCGATCGAACCCAGGTTAAGAACCACTGCTCTAAGGTCTGACGAGACAAAGGCAGTCTACCCTATGATCCCTGGAAAAAGGGAGATGTGGTATTATCGTATGTTGAAACTATAATATTATATAGTTTGTTATTGGAGGTCTCAAATAATGTTGACAGTTGGGGGCTCTGTGGTGCGCCAGGGGCATTGTACTGCTATGTAAGACATGAGTGGGGAGAAAATAAAAAGTTGCTGAATAAAGAAGTTGCATTCGCGTTCATCTCTACTCCGTATAAACACAACAGTCGTGGACTGCGTTCGCGCTCTCCCCTGGTCTTTTTGATTAAAACAAAAATCACACGCAGTCGTACGTACATGGAGTTTAGGTCTGCGGTGCTGTGACACACTGAATGCTTTTGAGCATGTTATTAACTGTACTATGGAACTGTGCATTTGCTTGCTAAACTGTATTAACCAAATTAGTCAATGCAAAATAATATGGAATTACCACGTTCCTGACTCGTCATATGATATGAACGTATCAAAACCTTTTTGTCGGCTGTAGGTCTGTCTTTTTAAGAATACGCCCGATTGTTGTTCCTCATACATCTCAGTATAGATTTCTAGAAAACAACATTTACTTTCTAAAGTAAATTGACAGATTTATATTCAAATGTCAAATATCGAACGCCACCATCACAGTGGAGGTAAATTACACTCCAAACCATGCCAGCAACGAGAAAAGCCTCAATTATTTGCGACACGAGAGATATAGAGCACTTCTGAAATTTGAGAAATCATTTGAGAAATTACGATCGTATTTTGTTCCCTGATTTGAATAAAGTTATGAAATCACACGTTTTCAAATAAAACACAGAGATGGGATCATTTCCCATTCTCTCATACCAAAAGTACACGTACCAAGACATACAACTGTTTTTACCTTCAATACTCATAATAGACGCCCAATCGATAGGTGACGCTGTTTGAAAGAAGGTTTGATCAGGTACCTACAATCCTGTGCGCCAAAGATGTTTAAAGTAAAAAAGACATTAATGAAAACAAAATACTTGTTTAAACCTTCTATTTAGGTTGAGTCCTTGTAAGTATAGTAAATCTATCAACGTCTATTGTTTGTATTAGAAGGACTGGTTGCTACAATTTGAGTGTGAGACCGCCTGTGAATTTGGTGAGACCAGCAGTGACGTGGCCCGTTTTGACCCAGATTATCAGATCTCTCTTTCTTTTCAGATGGAATAAATCTTTCGCCTTTTACTAAAGATTTCCGTGGGGAGGAACAATAAGAGTCTATCTCTACCCATTCTCACCAACGGTTTGTTAGAATAGGCCTCTTTGGCACCACTTTTATGGTTAAAATTCTCTCTTCTATGATCAGCTCTCTTAATCCCTCAAACCCAAGAACCGAGACTACACTTGATTTTAGCCAAAAGGCCGAGAAGCGATGGAGTATGCGAGTGACGGACTCACTTACAGGCTTCCCCGTCTACCCATTCTCAGCAACGGTTTGTTAGAATAGGCCTCTTTGGCACATGTGATTAGCTGGGTAGCTTGAGCTATGCCGTTATATCGCTGCAACCCTTCTCTTGCTTTATTAGCTTTCTCTTCTCTATGACACCCTTTGCACATATGTAGAAGTCGCTCAGAATTCGTTCATCACTAAAATGCAGTCCTCAGGTCCATGTCATATTCGCTACCAATCGGAATGTAACGGACAGATTTATATTCAAATGTCAAATCTCGAACGCCACCGTCGCAGTGGAGGTGAATTACACTCCAAATTCACCTCCACTGCAACGACAAAAGCCTCAATTATTTGCGACACGAGAGATATAGAGCACTTCTGAAATTTGAGAAATCATTTGAGAAATTACGATCGTATTTTCTTTCCCGATTTGTGTCGTTATGAAATCACATGTTTTCAAATAAAACACAGAGATGGGATCATTTCCCATTCTCTGATATCAAAAGTACACGTACCAAGACATACAACTGTTTTTACCTTCAATACTCAAAATAGACGCCCAATCGCTGTTTGAAAGAATGTGTTCGATCAGGTACCTACAATCCTGTGCGCCAACAATGTTTTAAGTAAAAAAGACATTAATGAACACAAAATACTCGTTCGTTTAAACCTTCTATTTAGGTTGAGGCCTTCTAAGTATAGTAAATCTATGAACGTCTATTGTTTGTATTAGAAGGAATGGTTGCTGCAATTTGAGTGTGAGACCCCCTGTGAATTTGGTGAGACCAGCAGTGGGGTGGCCCGTTTTCACCCAGATTATCAGCTCATTCTTTTTTCTCTTCAGATCGAATAAATCGTTCGCCTTTTACTAAAGATTTCCGTGGGGAGGAACAATAAGAGTCTATCTCTAGCCATTCTCACCAACGGTTTGTTAGAATAGGCCTCTTTGGCACATGTGTTTAGCTGGGTAGCTTGAGCTATGCCGTTATATCGCTGCAACCCTTCTCTTGCTTTATTAGCTTTCTCTTCTCTATGACACCCTTTGCACATATGTAGAATTCGCTCTCAGTTAAGACGACAAGGTCACACGTTATCATACAGATTAGGCAGAGTCGCCTCCTTGCAGGAAGGCGGCCCAGAGTAGTATAAGAGCAGGAACCTTGGCGCTGAGAGAGGGACCTTCTTTCGCATCTGGCAGAAAGGGCTCCACAGCTGTGCATCGATCATTCTGGCATACATTAAAGAGTTAAACTGTGAAGGCTGCCTCTTGGTAATTGCTGTTAGCATATCGAGCATTAAAGATAAAGAACCGGGAACAAACCTAGCAGGTTACAGTACGGAACAGAGTGCTGCTCTTCTGGGCACTAATAAATCGGCAAGCTTGTCTGCTGACTTATTTGTTCACTCTTCTTCACCCGCAGTAATGCATGTAGTTCACGACGCATATATGTGTCCCCTTTCAGCAGTCTCTATCCAAATACACAGTGTAGGTACCTATTAAAAGGGTAGTCCCGATGAACATGAAAGGCAAAGATTGATCATTCGCAAAGAACTTTCCATGGTCATCATATGTACGAAAGAGTTGGGCCAGAAGACTAGAGCGGAACTTATGCAGAAGTGCATGGACACCACCTTGTTGAAAGAATAAAACCAACACAATGCATGAATTCACGACAAATGATATACCAGCAAATCAGTAGTACTTCTGCTGTTGCCTTTGCGAGACCAGTTCAGATATGCGTTATCACGAATTTATAAATCATGTGTGTTCGGACCTCCGCAGTGGAGGGAGGCTCTGCTAAACCCCTGAGACCGACTCACCGAACCCCTAGAGTTTGACCGAATCCAGGTTAAGAACCACTGGTTCAGAGGCTGTTATTTCTGCAAAAGGAGGAACTACTAAATATTGATGTCATTTTTCTGTTGGGGTTTCCAAATGTATGCGCCTGCCTACTTTTGTTTAAATAATGATTGTCCACTGTCTGCAAATCCTATAAACTTCATTTCAATTCTCAAATATCACTGTGTTGATCACTGCCGTCATCGGCCATGCATGGATTCGGGCCATCTGATTGGTTCCTTTGCCCCCCCCCCCCCCTCCCCCATACACACACAGGAATTGGTTAGGACTTGATTAGTAAGTGTTAGGAATCGTTTTGGCTGTCCGTTCAGAGCAAGGAACGAGCCACTAGCCCCACGGGAAGTTGTCATTTTCTGTAAGCTTGCGTGTATGTAAATTTGTCATGGTCCAACGTAAGACTGTTGAGGGTGAATAAAAAATAACTGCAACAAGTTCATTCGGCTATTAACCAGATTCAAACTGGGGTTGCAGCCGCCTCAATGCTATATTATGGCCAACATGCAGTTGCATGTTTAGGGTCTTTTCTCTAGGATCTTCAGCCACGACACTCAAGCAGACCATGAAAGATTGTTGATGTTAAAATGTTGGTGGAACTATCCAATAACTACGCAGATCCGATGATCCCTAAGTCTCGAGATGAGACAAAATTGGAAAGACTATTGGTTGACAGTGTCTGTGAGTTACTTCAACCCAATAGTTCACAGAAATTACACATAGCTAATGTTGACCACAAAATGGCATGTGAGCTGGCCAGGAGTCCTGGAATCTTCTGATCTGTAGACAGATGCGTTCGTTATCCATTGCTCCACGAGCCCCACGGGAATATGTGGCTTGTAAACTTTTGCAAAAATGAAAAAATAAAATAAAAAATGGGTGACATTATTTGAATACGCCATGATGCTTTATCCATTGCGCCACTCGCCCTACAAGTTAAGGCTATCGACCGCAAACGTGTGGAAAATCGTCATTGTCCAAAAGATGGCTGTTTAGCAATATTAAGAAAGGGACAAATTCCACACAGTAATTGGAGTGTGCCATGACCCGGATTCGAACCGGGGTTGCTGCGGCCACAACGCAGAGTACTAACCACTATACGATCATGGCCAACATGTGCATCTTATTAACGCTACTGCATACAGGCCATGATCGTGTAGTGGTTAATGTTCGATTCGAATCCGGGTTATGGTATAATCAAATGACCTTGTTGAATTTGTCTGCTGGTCACTGTTGCTAAACAGCCTTCCTTTGGACAATGACAGTTTTCCACACAAGTTTACAGTCGATACAGTCTTGTAGGGTGAGTGGCGCAATGGATGACACATGACGGCAGATTCAAGTGATGAGAATCGAAACAACAGATTCAAGAGACCCAAGGTAAATGAACACAACCCGTTTCGTTTCAATTGACAGCCCATGTGACATGCACCTCAGATGAAATGGGGCTAGTTGATCAACAGCAATGTTTTAACGAAGGGATCATCTGGGAGTTAAACCCCAGACCTCTCACACCCAAAGCAAGATTCATACCCCTAGACCACTGGTGTCAAACTCGAGGCCCGGGGGCCAGTTATGGCCCACCGTATCATTTTCTGTGGCCCGCAACGACAAATTGCGCATTAAATCTATGTCATACTAACATTGCAAATTGTCGGAACTTTTAAGAATCTTCTTAAAATTATTTTTGAAATATGTGAAAAGTTTCCACGAGTCTGATTTGAAAAAGCAATTATTTGTCAGTTTGTTTTGTAGCTTATACTGTATATAATATGAGGCGTTTATTTATTTGGGTTGACAGTCATAATGGCCCGTCGAGGGAAACTTTGACTACAATGTGGCCCGCGACAAAAATGAGTTTGACACCCATGCCCTAGACCAACGAGCCTCAAAGAAAGCTTGCAGACCATGTTACATTCTGTGTAACATTGGCCTGTCAAACACTCCACACAACGATAGACAACAGTGTTTCAAAGAAGAGCCCGTCCGGGAGTTTTACCCGGGTAATCAAAGAACCCTAGGCAAGAATCATTCCCCTGCACCAATGAGCCCCATACTAGACCAGCTGACCCCATTATATTCCGATTGGTAGCCCATGTGACATGGACCTGAAGACTGAATGTCAGTGATTTAAGTCAAGTCAACAAGTCCGATGTCAGCGGCGCGTTGCAGTTCAAATTTTGCTACAGGCCCATATAACAATATATAAACTATGTATGAAATAACAAAAATATAAACAACTATTTTATCGAACCATGCATGTCACTCCAAATCAATAAATCCATCAGAATCTTCGTCTTCCGTGTCACTTGAGAAAAAAAAAAAGAAAAAAAAATTGACGCCGGAAAGAATACGTGTGCCACGGACGTCAGACTAGATATATCAAATAAATGTAATATAAACATCAATTTTAACAAACCATCCGTGTCACTCCAAATCATTAAATCCACCGGAATATTCATCCTATGTGTAAAAAAAACCCCAAAATAAACAGCTGTCGATTCCGGACCTACGTGCGGCGCTGATGTCAGCCTCATTTTCAGTTGGCGGCTCCAATTATTCCACAGATCTACATATATAACTATATCGTAGCGTTACAGAAGTACCAGGCAAGACGTGGGTTTGGTAACAGGCCGGCTCTTTATTTCACAAATCAAGAGCTCAACATGTGAGCCAACACACGCAAGCGCCCAGGATCGCTCTTTCCGCCCCCCCCACGCCCTGCTGCCTTCACGGCCTCCCTAAAAAATCGGAAACTACTGAAGTCTAACAACATACACGTTGCTACTCTAAATAAACTACATATCAAATAACTATAAAATAAATAACAAGTTTATCGAATAATCTGTATAACTCCAAATCACTAAATCTCCCGACTTCGGAAGTCAGTAAATGGAACTCATTGTCAGTGAGGCTCCAATTATTCCACAGCCATAGTGCCCCCTCATGCGGTTAAAAAGTGAAAATAACATGTGAAGTGATCAACTATACTAGTAAATAAGTAAAGTGTTAATGATAAAGTAAAAATTTGTGAAAAAATTCACATATAAGTCGCTCCTGAGTAAAAGTCGCCCTCCCACCCAAAGTATGAAAAAAAAACTCGACTTATAGTCCGAAACATACGGTGTATAAATGTGTTATTTATTTATATAAAGGCCGGTCCACGAAAATATTTCTGACACGTAACCGGTCCGTGGCACAAAAGAGGTTGGGGACCACTGATTTAGTAGAAGGTGGCTACAGATGAAAGTTTCAGTTCAATTTGAAAAACTTACAGGTCACTCAAGTTCAGACGCACGCACAACCAATGCAGCTATATAATAACTCTGCTGCAAACATAGGTTAACGCACTTGGGTTGAAAAGCGAACCCCGGTCTTTCACGCAACAAGCAGAGATACTATTCACGATACTAACGAGGAACATGCCCTGTGTTGGGGCAAGATGCACTGCTTGGCGGAAGAAAGGAAAGGGAGGGGACAGAAAGGAGAACGCTCACGGAACACATGCGCATATACCTATTATGTGGATTTTAACCATCTGTAAAGGTTTCTAAAACAGTACTGAAATGGGACAATCTGCTGGTCTGGTTCATATATGCCTGCCTTCAAGTTTAGAGGGCACTACCTTTAGGGGGAGCATTGAAGGTTAGGGTTAAATGTGAGGGGGTTACCGTTAGCGAGTTAGCAGGTTAGGGGTTAATTATTAGGGTTTGGTTATTATTAGGGTTTTAGAGTTAGCGTTAGGGCTTGAAGTTAGGGAATTAGGAGCATTAGGCCAACCAGATTCCATTTATTCCATTAATCACTGACATTCAGTCTTCAGGTCCATGTCACATGGGCTACCAATCGGAATGTAACGGGGTCAGCTGGTCGACTATGGGGCTCATTGGTACAGGGGAATGATTCTTGCATGATTCTTGCTTTGGGTGCATGATTGCCTGGGTTTAGCTCCCGGACAAGCTCCTCTTGCAAACACTGTTGTCTATCATTATGTGGAGCGTTTGACAGGCCAACGTTACACGGAATGTAACATGGTCCGCAAGCCCTCATTCTTGTTCGTTGGTCTAAGGGTATGATTCTCGCTTTGGGTGTGGGAGGTCCTGGGTTCAACTCCCAGACGAACCCTTCTTTAAAACATTGCTGTTGATCAACTAGCCCAATTTAATCTTGGGGGCTAGCCCGAATCCATACACGGTGGATGGCGACAGTGATATTTGAGAAGTGAAAAGAAGTTTATTGGATTTGCAGACAGTGTGCAATCATTATTTCAACAAAGGTAGGCAGGTACATAAATTTAGTAGATCCTCCTTTTGCAGAAATAACAGCCTCTAGACCAGTGGTTCTTAACCTGGGTTCGGTCAAACCCTGGGGGTTCGGTGAGTGGTTTTCAGGGGTTCGACAGAGCCTCCACTGCAGAGGTCCGAACACACTTGATTTATATATCCACATATCTGAACTGGTCTCGCAAAGGCAAAAGCAGAAGTCACACTGATTTGCTGGTATGTCATTTGTTGTGAATTCATGCATTGTGTTTGTTTTATTCTTTGAACAAGGTGATGTTTATGCACGGCTCATTTTGTGCACCAGTAAAAACATCTCTGTCTTGAAAAAAAAAAAAAAAATCACTAAAGAGGGGTTTGGTGAATGCGCATATGAAACTGCTGGGGTTTGGTACCGCCAACAAGGTTAAGAAACACTGCTCTAGATACTTCCTAAAGCTTCTATAGCTGCTTCTAATGTGAGTGTGGATTCTGGTTGAAGGTATATTGGACCATTCTTCTTGACAAATCTGTAACTCCCATGAACTTCATTTCACTTTTCAAATATCTTTGTCTCTGTCCGTTATATGATATATTTAACTGATATTGCTGATCTGAACAGCCAATGATTTATAAAGGAAAATCTTGAAATTGATTTTGCATACGAATGAAACTTTTGCATATGACCGTGTATGACCAAAGGGTTGAGGTCCAACCGAGACTTGAGCTGGGATCACTGGTTTCAGAGTTGAGTGTTCAAGGAACCCTCAGGTGTATAGAAGCATAGGCTTTCATGGGGCAGCACACAAGCAACCATTTCACAATTTCTACCCAGCTATATGACAATATATTTGAGGTCCCACCAAGACTTGAACTCAGAATGCTGGATTCAGTGTCCAGAGTACTTACCATTACACTATGGAACCCTGGCAGTGACAGAAGGAGGGGCATCATTTTTCTAAGCACAATGCACTCTCTAAGGCGCTCATTTTACTAAACTGACAAAATTAGTGGAAGCAGTGATTACACACTCATAGTGCTGTACACAATGTACTGGATTGGAATTTCCAAATTTTTGTTCCAGACAAATGACTACAAATTGTAAGTTCCACCAAGACCTGAGCTTGTATTGCTAGATTCAGAGTGCTCACAATCACACCATGCCAACATTATACGGTAATCTAGAAGAGCATTAGCTTTCGAACCATCCAAGATCTAAAGTAAGTTCCACCAGTTGACATTGTAACTCGGAGAACATGTGATTACTTTATCAAATACTATTTGACCAATTATTTGAGGTACCACTGAAACTTAAAACTCGGATCACTGGATTCAGAGTCCAGAGTGCTAACCATTACACCATGGAATAGACACACACACACGTACTCACACTTACACACACGCGCGCACGCACGCGCGCGCACGCACGCGCGCACACACACACACACACACACACACACACAGGACAGTGACTCTCATAAACATAGATACAAAATAGTCAGGTGACGCTTTCCCGCCTTTTCCGGACAGTATAATAGCTTGACCTGGAGATGGGGGATGTTGTTACATCTGCTGAAGTGCCGTGTGCATTGACCGCCATTAAACAATTCCAAGATCTTGCCAATAAAGAACAAACCGTTACTCCACATCTTAGTTTTCCTGACCCAGCAATAGACATCATCAACAACATGCAACAGCTGTTGGTGGAATCGAACCCGCACTTTCCTAACTGTGAAGTGGACGTGCTAACCAGTGTACCACCAAGCCGCCAAAGAGCATATAAATATTACTATGTAGAGTCAAATACAAGCCAGATTCCAGATTCAAAACCACCCTTCGACGAGGATGGGAATCCATGCGTGCAGAGCACAGCGGATTATCAATCCATCACCTTAAACTCTCGGCCGCCTCTTCTTGGACAATTTGTGTTGACACATCACATTATGTACGTTGTGCCAAGATACTTTCGATGTGAAGATATTGAAAATCCGGCGAGGATGTGATATGAAATGATGAGTGGAGACCACAATCGGGTAGCAACACATCGCCTGAATATCTCAGCCACTGCATCTCATGCATGAGTTGTATGGGCGACATGATATGGTATGTACGGTGTGGTATAACCCGCAAGGTAATATGATACGATACTTTAGATGTGAAATGATGAAGAGGTAAGCCACAAAAGAAGTGACACTGTCAACAAAGAAAAACGTTTTTTCAATGTTGTCTCACCCCAAATCTTTGGGATTATCGGATCTGCGCAGTTGGATAATTCCACCAACATTTTGACATCAACATTCTTTCATGGTCTGCCTAGGTGTCCTGGTTGAAGATCCTAAAGGTTTTGAACTCATTTTATGCTTCCACATATAAGCCATGATCGTATAGTGATAAGTACTCTGCGTTGCGGCCCCAGCAACTCCGGTTGAATCATGTTTGCAAAAGTATTACACACAAGCTTGGAAGGTACAACCTATTCCTGGGCAATGGACACAATGGATAATGCATCTGACTACGGAACAGAAGATTCTAGTTTCAATTCCTCGCTACCTTATATGGCACATTTTGGTCAACATTAGCTATGTGCACTTGAAACTTATGCATTGAAGTGACTTAAGGACACTGTCAAGTTTTTCCAATGTTGTCTCATCTCAAGTCTTTGGAAGTCTGATAGTTCCACCAACATTTTAACATTCTTTCATTGTATGCCTGGGTGTCCTGGCTGCAGATCCTAAAAAAAGACCCTAAACTCATTGTATGCTATTGCATGATCGTGTAGCGTTGTGGCCGCAGCATCCCCGGAACATATCTGGGTCACGGCCTAATTAAATTACCTTGCTGAATTTGTCCATTGTTCATTGTTGCCAAACAGTCTTCTGTTAAACACAAGCTTCCAGACATTACGTCCACCTATGTTTTAATATCCACTTTATTTCATCTTTTTTTAGGCCTGGCTGCCACGAGGCAGCGGTAGACATACAATTATGACCCTGAAAGAATACGCGCAAACTGGCCATGATCCATCCATCCATTTTCTGAACCGCTTAGTCCCCACGGGGGTCGCGGGCGTGCTGGAGCCTATCCCAGCCGTCATCAGGCAGTAGGCGGGGGACACCCTGAACTGGTTGCCAGCCAATCGCAGGGCACACAGAGACAGACAACCAATCGCACTCACACTCACACCTAGGGACAATTTGGAGTCTTCAATCGGCCTACCAAGCATGTTTTTGGAATGTGGGAGGAAACCGGAGTGCCCGGAGAAAACCCACGCCATGATATTTATCAAAATTCGTTAATCACCGAAATGCAGTCCTCAGGTCAATGTCATATTCGCTACCAATCGGAATGTAACGGCGTCAGCTAATTTGATACAGGGCTCGTTGGTCGAGGGGCATGATTCTCGCTTAGGGTAGGAGAGGTCTCGGATTCAACTATCGAATGAGGCCTACTTTGAAACACAGCTGTCTCCCGTTCTCTGCCATTTTCGACAGGCCAATGTCACATGCGCATCATTTACAGGCTGCATTTGTGTGACACGTGATGTTTCGGGTGGTAGCTACACTGAATACAACATGAAGGCCCTGCAGCGCATAGTGAACACGGCTGGTAAGATTAATGGTGCTTCATTCCCCTCCCTGAAGGACATTTACACCTCCCATCTCACCCGCAAGGCAACCACGATTGTGAGTGGTGTGAGTCACCCCGTTCACTCATTGTTTGATCTTCTGCCCTCTGGGAAGAGGTACAGGAGCCTGCGCTCCCGCACCACCAGACTCACCAACAGCTTCATACTTCAGGCCGTTAGGATCCTGAACTCTCTCCCCCCTTCTGCGTAGCGTCCTGTATTTTTGCGCTATATTCTGACTGTCTGCTGTATGCACACTTGCTCCAATTTTGCTCCTCGTATTTATTATATTATTTGCTTATTTATTATTTATTCATCTGTCAGGCGCGGAGCAGGGAGAGGACTCGAATGCAGAGTTTCCAAAGTCCAAAGATGTGTTTATTTTCTCCAATGGCAGTAGTAACAAAAAGCGCCTCAATATGAGGGAAAAAAGGGGGAAACTAAGGCGCCTCGAACCGAGAGAGAAAAAGGGGAAATCAAAGCGCCTCGAACCGAGGGAAAGACTATAACGAAGATAACTATGTAACCAAGTTAACATAGGTGATCAAAGTCGTTCAAAGAAGGCTTCTACGTGGAACTCGAGGGTTTCGTGATCGCTAGTGTTCTGAGCAAGGCAAGACGCACTGGCACTGGACACAGGGAAAGGCGCGGGTTATATGGACACAGGAGGGGAACACAAGTGAAGACAGTTGGTCATTGGCGCAGGTGCACACACTTGGAATCAGGGAGTCACGTGACCGGACGCACAGGGGAAGGACACACCGACTGGAACGAGAGGAAAATTACACAATAAAACAGGAAGTGACCAGGACGACACATGACAGCATGACATCATCACTCTTATTTATTCATTGTTTACTTGTATGTATATTGTGTACTATGTCTTGTCACCGTGGGATAGTGGGAACGTAATTTCGATCTCTTTGTGTGTCTTGACATGTGAAGAAATTGACAATAAAGCAGACTTTGACTTTTGACTTTGAATTTAGACACGGCTAAGAACTACCAAATGGAATGTATCAGACTCAGCATGGTTCCATCTGAATTAGTGAAAGAAGCCAATTTTCACCCAGTCTCAAATCAGGTACCACAACATAATTGCAGCGCAAAATCGTTTTAATGTGTCATGGACTTTGCATAGGAACCAACAATGACAAGAAATAGTAGAAGAAGCTTTTTCCACCCAGTCTCAAACTGGGGATCGTTCACGTGTTAGGCCAGTGGTCGGCAACCCAAAATGTTCAAAAAGCCATGTTGACCCACCCCCCCCAAAAAAAACATACCTGTCTAGAGCGGCAAAAATCTAAAAACTTTTTATAAGGCAATATAGACTGTCAATACATGACCTGTATGCCTACTATTAAAATTATTAAGTAGGCTACAAATACAAAGCAACAAAGCGACGCAAGACGTTGCCTCTGGATACCCAGCAGACTTTGTTGAGCAGCAGGAGATCGGCATATTCGCTCTCAACTTCATCTAGCAATTCACGGAACTGGTGGTGGTTTAATGCTTTTGCGATTGTTTTCTTCACAATTTGGATGACAAGGTTCATTACCTCCATACAATCTGGTGGGAATGTTTACGCACACAGCGCCTCTTGGTGCACTATGCAATGGAATGCAAACAAATTTCGATCCAATGCTTTCTGTCGTAAGGTCACAAACTTTTGCGACCCTCTCAAACTTGGTGTGCCGTCTGTAGGGTCTGAAATCAGATGGCCAGTGTGTATCGCTGTCATTTAAACACTGCAGCACAGCCTCGCAGATGTCCTCCCCCCGTGTTTGGCCTTTTAGTGGTATCAATTTCTTCTTCAAGATTCAAGATTCAAGAGTTTTTTATTCGCCATGTTTGAGCGTGCCAAACAAGGAATTTGACTTCGGTAAATCACAGCCTCTGTTCAACAATTAGGTGACTAACAACAACACTCAGGACATGTGAAAAATGAAAGATATTCTCAAACATCCCCTGATCCTAAACTGATCTTAAACTCCCAAGAGGGCAAGGAAAAACTCAAAACTCCAGCTAGGGGAAATGAGAAACCTTGAGAAGAGACCACAGATGGGAGGGTCCCTCTTCTAGGATGACCAGGCTGCAATGGATGCAGAGAGGACACATAGTACAAACAGTGTAGACAAAAAGGTGTGGAAAGCGGGATGTTATTGCACAGTAATGACTCTGAGACTCTAAGAGTGGTGTGAGTTCATCAGAGCGACAGCCTGGGGGAAGAAGCTGTCTCTGTGTCTGCTGGTTTTAGTGTACAGAGCTCTATAACGGCATCCGGAGGGGAGTAGTTCAAACAGGCTGCAACCTGGGTGCGAAGGGTCTGTTGAGATGTTACTTGCACGTTTCCTGGTCCTGGACAGGTACAAGTCTCGGATAGATGGGAGGTTGATTCCAATTATCTTTTCTGCAGTCCTTATTGTCCGTTGCAGTCTGTGCTTGTCTTGTTTGTAGGCCGATCCAAACCAGACTGTTGGGTTGACAACATTTATCTGAAATCAATCTCGGAGACTGTAGGTCTTTCTTGGCTTAGCGTTTTCTCCTGCGCAGAAGGGCGGATCCCGGACACAGCAAGTGTGGCTGAGATTCGCGCTTTGCTCTGAGTTTTGCCGACCTTTTTATTGAGAAAGAAACAATTGGGCAAGTGTACATGATCGGGTAGGTTCACAGGCAGGAAATACATTCCAAAGTTATATCTCATTACCACAGAACAAAGGGGATACTCTCGTGGACGGAGCAGTATTGGACGTCTCATGACTATTAGCTTAACAAAAACGTAGTCTTTAGTGGCCCTGGGAATACATCCCGGTGTCGTACTCATGACTTCAACTTAAATGAGACCTCTGTCTGCTTCAGCCATCCCATGACGATCTCATGATCTGAACATGTCTAGCTAACTATGGGGCTTATTGTATAGCGTGGCTAATGACTCCAGTCATTAGCCGGCCATATGCCCCCAAGTCATTTTCACGAGGCCAGATTCTTGCACACAAAAGTAGTTACATAGAATCCAATGATAAAAAGTATATCATTTCCATCATTCCCCCCTGTTTAACATTGGAATTCATGGAAAACAAAACATCAACTAATAACTACATATGTGTATAAATGAGTATATGCTTACACAATATAGTATAGTACCATCAAAAAGCATGAAAGTTTACATTCCAGAGTTTATCAGAACTACAGCCCTTCATCCGGCTTTGGCTATGTTCGTTATAATGGAATGTATTTTGTTCTGGATCGTCAAGAAAAATAGACAGGTAGGCGATTTATGCAAGGCGGTCCCATTCATCTTGTTCACACTGGGCCAACATGATATTCTGGACAGCAGATGCTGATGTCAGCCTTTTAGTCATGTGACTAATTAAAATAATGCCGCATGTGGTCATTTGATAAAGTAATGAAGGACATAATATTGACACAATATCACAGCATACCGCAAAGTTGAAATGCTCTTAGTTTTGCCCCCCTTGCATATGTATGTGTCTGTCGATGAATTGCTCTGGGATCACTGCCCAGGGCCTGCTGTCCATCCAAGATCCTTATGTCCACTTCACCGTCCTCAGAGTCTCTTCCCAGGCCCCGGTCAGCGTTCAGGAGTTCCCTAGTAATCGACATCTCCATAACCAGTCGTCAGCAAACAATTCTTCTCCTTTGTGGTTGTTCGGGGCACGGGGGTGATTGGTGGTCGTTGTCTCATCGGAGTGTTCAATAGAACCTCCAAGCGTCCCTGCATCTACTCCTACGATCCAGAGGCCCGCGTGAACCTAAAACAAACAAACAAACAACAACACTCCCCCCAGGAGTTATGAATTATCTTCCTTATTTCTCATCGTGCTGTCAGTCTCGCACGATTTCTCCTGTGACTGCTGCCTGTTGAATTCTGGCACGTCCTGTTAAAGCCTCCAAAACAAGTGAATCCAAAAAAGCATTGAATGTCACAATTAAATTTTATATGTATCTACTTACGCACTCAAACGTAACTCCACCCCCCTTTGACACATTCGGCCAATGTGTCATTAGGTATTTTAAAAAGGAACCGGCAAACGTCCTACCACATCATCACGTCTTGCAGCCAGTCCTGTCGAATCTTGCAGTCATCCAGGATCGTCATCCCCAAGTTCCTGAAAATTGACTGTGCACCTCACACTCGGCAATACCAACAACGGACACTTGTGCTCACAAAACTACACAGGCATCGAGTATCTACTGAATGAAAATAGACACACCATGAATCATGGCGCACGGGGATTCCGTCCTGAAAATCATCAATCATCATAAAAATCAAAAGGGTTAGGGTTAACATTTTCACGTGAATTCAACATAAACTTTCCAAGACTGCAATCGACAACCTGCAAAAGTAATACAAGTTATAAAACAACCAGCAATCTGCTCCTTGGCTGTCGGTTGACGCTGCAATAAGTCAAGTGACACACAGAAACAAAGCCAAGCTCGCACTTGCCACAAGCAAGCTTAAGTTCCATATGTATGGTTGTCATCTACATAGTCTGTCACCTTGTCGGGTGAGTTCAGGTTCGTCATGTCATATGTCCATCGTCCTAGTGTTCGATATCAGTCCTGTCTTGTCCATCCGTGTTGCTGAATTCGGCCTTCTCCATGAACTATTTTTGTTGTTCATGGTGCCTTTGATTAACCATCGGCTGTTAGTCATCACGCTTGGGTGTTCCCGTCTCAGGTGAGAGGAATCTCACCCTCAACTGTGACCCTTTCATACCAACCACAAAATACTTTGGCCTTTCATACTGCCCTCAACACACACACACACATATTCGTAACCACACAAGCGCCAATCCATTTGCATCTATCACTCATACAACAACAAACAAATTTAGTATGTGTAAGTGAACAGGCAATCAGCGAATATTAACGGTAAACCCTTCATTTCTGGATGTTCTTCCCAAGTGAATATTTCGTACATTCGTACCGGACCTTTACTGTAAAATTGCCAATTAAATGCCTAAAAATTCAGTCATTTGTACTGCTGAGCATGTTCATGGGTGAGCATGGGGAAAGAAGCAGCCTCAGTAGGTCCTTAAATAATCTTGTCCTAATCCATCGTTCTGATCGAGCACCTGGGTAAAGATACTCAAAAGTCTTCCTCCAACAGTCCACTCCACTACATTATTTTCACTTTGCCATGTTAAGGCATTTGTTTTCCGAGTCCTATCACATTTGTCATCGCGTTCACTGTCACTTGGTGTGAGTCTCATGCAGTGTTATTCTTAACTGTCAAAAGTTTTCATGGCTGTTATTCCTTGATCTTATCAAACTTTTTGTTTTGACACCAGAATTTCCCTATGAGGTGTGATTAACTTCTACTTTATTAATTACCTCCATTGAATAATCTAATCACCTTTTGACTGCATCCTAGTAGATCCTAATGCCCTATTTTTCCTTCTCCGAACTGTTAATGACTAAATGTCTAATTGTTAAGCTGGATGGGCTAAATGTGATTCTACTCTTATTTCTTACAATTTTAGCCTATCTGTTTCATCCAAATTTATCCTCTGACTATGATACTTCTTCTTTCTTCGTAACACTACACAATTTGTTCCTTATTTGTTTATCTTTTAGCAAGACTCCTCAGTTGTGTCAAACTCAGTGCCCAAGCAAGCTTCCATCCACTCTGACCCAAGCTCCACCAAGTTTGATAACGTCTTGATGCATCTTTCAGGTCTTGTGTGTCTTTCGCCGCACCTCATTGTCAGGTTGTTATCTTTGGTTGTAGTCTCAGAGTCAACTCATCCCTCACTCTTGGATGAGTCCATTTTCAACTGAGTCCATTCTCATCTTGTGAGTCCATTCACTCTTTGTACTCCGCCGCCGAGGATGTCGTTCTCCTCCAGAAGCGTTGTGCTCCCCCCAAAGCACAAATTTAGTCCTTCTTTGCTCTTGCAAAGGTCAAAGGTGCCTTAGAGCCATGCACCATTTTTCTTGATGTTCTCAGCTGTCGGTGGAGTCTCGGGATCGAGTTTCAGAGTCACTGATGGATACTGAAAAAACAGACTGGGGTACCAAACTTAATTATCATCTTCCAATTTGACATAAATTCCATAGTGCCTTCTGTTAATCAAACTTCAAATTCTACTATTATCAATAATCTAATCTACCTGAGAAGGACAGCGCCTTTCCTTCATGAGCGCTCGGATGTATTGTGATGGACCTCATTTGAACCATTTTAAATTGACAGATTACCCTAAACTTAAATTGCAAGTCTTAACTGTGATTTCTCTCAATTATACTGTAATTTCCAGAAACTCCTCCTATTTCCAGGCTACTATCTATCTTTTGTTTTCCTAACTTTGATTTTATGCCATTCTCTCTATTACCTTTCCACCTTTCCTGATTTGAGCCTTCAATTTCTGATCTAGTTTCCAAATTTTGCCTAGTATCATCTCTATTTTGACCTCAGTATTAATGGTGTTATGCTCACTTTACAGATATTACTGAACTGTCCTGAATTTATAATTCACTGCCAGTACATCGAAGGCCATTTCTCAGCTGTTCACTTTTTCCATGTTCCTGTTAGGCTCCACTATTCGAATCTTCGAATTTTCATATAGAGTTTCTTTTAGGTTCCTGTGTGGATCATGTTTCACACAAACAGGGCATGCTTAAAAATTTTTTTTTTTTTTTTTTTTAAGAATCTAAACCAAAGGTAACTAATAGGTAACTAATAACTCATCTCCCCCCTGTTGTCACATAAGTGACACAACAGGCGTTGCCTTAAAAGTCATTTTGGCAAAACAGTTTTGTTATTGACATCGTCAATAGCACCTTATCCATTATCACACCCTTTGTTGTTTGAACTAATATCATTTTCAACCTTGTCAATCCTTCTTCTACTTTTGGTGTCCATGCGAATGTATCTTTGACTGCTAACGGCTGTCCATGAGCCACTCCTGTTAGTGGCTTAGCAATTTCAGCATAGCATGGAGCCCAAACTCTGCAGTAATGACAAAAAAAAACATCAGTTGTTCTTCGTGACAGGTCGTGGTGTGTCTAATATAACCTGTTCCCTGCTCTCCCTTTCGCTGAGAGTAAACCAAGATAGTTTGCTTCTGGTTTTTACCCATCCTAACTTCTGTTACTTGACTTCACTTCCTCTCTGGCCTAAATGTTGCATGAGGAGAAAGGAATCTCATCCTTACACTTCCTTTGTTTCAAAAGCAATTATCATCATTGTAGACGAAAACTTGAATTTTTCTCTATATGGAGCCCTTTGAGACTGTTTGTGATTTAGGGCTATACAAATAAACTTGACTTGACTTTTAGATGAAAGCCTAAAACGAGCCATTCAATTCATGATAATCAGTCAACCACTGTGAAATAAGCCCTATTTTCTTTTCTTAGCATTAAATATGCTCAAAATCATTCTTTCTTCAAAGTTGTTCTACTACTTTTCACATAGTAGTCTCCAACAACGTCAACCAGTCAAGCTGTATCTTTTTTTTTCTTTTTAAGTCAAATCTTGTCATTCATTCCTGCTCATTTGCATCTCACACACGCGCACACACACACAGGCACGCACGCATGCACTGTTCTCACTCTCCTCAAGCTCTCTTCAAGCTGTCCACACAGTCATACTACATCATTTTTAATTCACAGTCCTCATTTGAATCTGTCCTATCTCAAGGTTCTTGGTAAAACAACCCACTCATTCCGATTTTGACATATTCCAAAAATTCACTCAAGAGATGCTTGCATTCAATTAATTCCATAAGCTTTTCATTTCCACAAAATTTGCAAATTTAGGGCAATTTTCCTTCCACTCATTCTTAAAGGCAAATTCTACATTTCACCTTTACATTGTCCCAGTTTGAAATTCACATCATTCAGCCCATTTAAATCACACTGGGAAAGTTTTTAAACATTCCCGAAATTGCAAAATTAAAAAATTCATATTTTCACGTTAACTTATTACTTCTTTGTATGGCATGCTCAAACTTGGCGAATAAAAGATTGATTAAAATTTCTGCAAAATTTTACAAAATTCATATTTCACCTCTAAGTTCTACATGTTTCAACTGATTCAATTCTGCTCGAACATCATTCTGTTGCATCTCCTAAGTATTTATTCATTTTTTATTATGGATATTCATATTTATTTAGTATTTACCCCAATTTCTCCAAAAAGTGCATTTTCCAGTTTTAATGTCTCCTTTTTTATTTTATTTTTTCTTGCAGTGCAAATCGAATAGACCCCAGTCTAGTAACTTTCCTTGCACACTATTTTAGCCAATTTCAAAATTTTAACACATAGACACACATAAACACACAGAGAACACAAGGACAACACAAAGGCCCACAACAAAACACAGTGCACAAACAACATCAACAAACAATGCTGCGCAAACGTCTTCCTCTATTTGATGTTTTGGTTTTACTATTTTTATTTATTTTTTCTCACATTACTGGCCTTTCAATAAGGTTTGACAACTGTATCATTCGCATACATCAGCGTCATTTATACTTTGGGGAAATTTAACAGCCTTGGTCATGCTTCTTGTTTGTACAGGAGTTCTTATTGACTGACCATAATATATTTTGCTATCATATGGGGGGGGGTTCAGGTCTTTTAAATTAGATGCATGTTTTGCATAGGAGCAGAAGGAGCTTCTGCCTCAGGCTCCTCTTCTTGAGCCACGCCTAACAGTGCGCCTACGCACTATAGCTTCATTGTCTGACAATCATACTTGCAGCCTCAAGTTTGGTAACTTATTTAACGTATACTTCTCATCCCCTGATACATTGTCAGTAACACTTTGACGGCCCCCCCATTGTAATCAATTTAGTTCAACATTTAAATCATAGGGATTTCTAAAGATGGAATGTTTCTTTAGTGCAATAACAACTTTCTGTGGTAATTCCTGCTTTGACCAGTTTTCTGGTGAGGAATTCCACAGAAATTTGCCATTTCTTCCCACCATGTTACATGCAGCACAATAGCGAGTGATACGTGCTACCATTCACACACATTCACACCGCGGAATTTTCTTAACACAACGAGGTGTATTTCCGTCTACAAGTTCCATCTGTAGACCGAATTCCTATCACTTGGAATTCACAACAAGGACTCCGCCGTCCTTACCCAGGTACCCTTTTTCTGGGGATTAAAATACCCCAACCACGCAGCCAACAAAAAGGTCTCACCGAGTCTCCGAGAGATTTCTTTTGAAGTTTCCGTCAATCCTCGCTGCCGAGAGGTGCTGAACCGGACGCCGGCCTGGTGGATGAACATTGTTCCCCAGGGCTTTCCTTCAGGCGTCCTGTGACCTCTGCCGTGCACGGATTCGGCGTCTTCAACACTCTTCGGATCAGCGAGCAGATTTTCAGGAAATCCCGGACGAGCCCCCAAAAATGTTGGGTTGACAACATTTATCTGAAATCAATCTCGGAGACTGTAGGTCTTTCTTGGCTTAGCGTTTTCTCCTGCGCAGAAGGGCGGATCCCGGACACAGCAAGTGTGGCTGAGATTCGCGCTTTGCTCTGAGTTTTGCCGACCTTTTTATTGAGAAAGAAACAATTGGGCAAGTGTACATGATCGGGTAGGTTCACAGGCAGGAAATACATTCCAAAGTTATATCTCATTACCACAGAACAAAGGGGATACTCTCGTGGACGGAGCAGTATTGGACGTCTCATGACTATTAGCTTAACAAAAACGTAGTCTTTAGTGGCCCTGGGAATACATCCCGGTGTCGTACTCATGACTTCAACTTAAATGAGACCTCTGTCTGCTTCAGCCATCCCATGACAATCTCATGATCTGAACATGTCTAGCTAACTATGGGGCTTATTGTATAGCGTGGCTAATGACTCCAGTCATTAGCCGGCCATATGCCCCCAAGTCATTTTCACGAGGCCAGATTCTTGCACACAAAAGTAGTTACATAGAATCCAATGATAAAAAGTATATCATTTCCATCACAGACAGTGATGGAGGTGCAGAGGACAGACTGGATGATGGCAGTGTAGGCGTCGCACTCGGGCAAGACAAAAAGAGCTAGGGAGAACAAGGCACTAACAAAAAGCGTCGCTCTGTGGCGAGACAGAAAAGAGGAATCTTACTAGGACTTAGGACGGCAAGGAATCGCTGGTGGTCGGGACGAGGCAAGACACACTGGCACAAGACAAGGGGAAGACACGGACTAAATACACACAAAAGGGCTGGGACACAGGTGCTGACAATTAGCGTCAACCACACAGGTGCACACAATTGGGATCAGGGAATACAAGACAACAGAAACAGAGGAAGGGACCACGAACTGAAACTGAAGGGATGACAAAATAAAACAGGAAGTGAAGTTACGACACCGACAAGACAGAAATCCGGAAAATAAACGTGACCGCATGACATTCCGCGCTTTATTATCTACCGGGCTGCAACAAAACTTGCAGCAGTAGTAGAGTTTGGAGATGCAATCCTCTTCTTGAAACAGTTTTTTCGTTCCTCAAATTGCACCTTTCCTCTCAGTTCCAACTGGGTGATCAGAAGCAAATTTAGCATGCTTTAGCTGAAAATGTCACTCCAAATTGCTCTTTTTGTCATATTTGACAACTTCTCATTGCAAATCAAATATTCAGGCAATCCTTCAGCATTGGCAATGAAAGCAAATGGTTGAGTCCATTCTTTCTTAAACCCTCTGTTCTTATCAGCAATCTTTCTCTTTTTGCCTTTAGAATCCATGGCCCGTCACTCAAACACCTGTTTGTTTACAACTCGCCTGTGCTGTGTCGCTTGGTATGACGCAATTTTGCGCCATTCTGATATTCAGTATTTTTAATATATTCACAACTACATACATTTTCTACAGAATAAGAATGTTTGTGTCATGATTACCATCTAAAAACCATATTTAAAAAACACAAAAAACAAAAAAACCCCATATTTTTCCATTTTCATGCATTTTTGCAAAAGCTCCAGGTAGCAGCTAGGATTGTGCTAAAGCGCTGCATGAGGCTCTGATAAGATGCACTCACTGAATGTCTTCTTGGTTGGATTAACTGGAGGCAGCTCTGGAGTGGGTCTGCAATCAGCTAGCCAAGCCAAGAAGTAAAGAGTTGGCTTGACAGTTGAAGGAAAAAAAAAATGCAAACACAGATTAGAGCCTGGTTCGTCCGACATGTGGTCAGGTGACCATTGTAGCGGAGTGTCGCACACCTGGCTGTTGCTGACTCAGAGACCTTCTGGCTCCTGCTTGCCGAAGTGTCCCTGGCACACTTTGCAAAGCAGACAGCACTGACAAATATATTTAGAAAATGTTGTTTCCACTCAGTCTCAAAGAGGGGGTGTTTCCAGCTGAGAAGAACACGATGACTACTACGCTATGGAAACTGCTGTGACGTCTAAAGCATTTTGAGAAGCCCGGCAAAAGTTCAACAAAAGTGAGTGAAGAAAAAAGCAGGCACTTGTGAACTTTTTGATTTACTTTTCAAAAGTGTGCCAGCAAAAACTATTTTTTCATACAAAGAAATAAACTCCGCGTCGGGGAGATGAAGCCCGATTTGCCAAGCCGATATTGAATACCGTAATTTCCGGTGTATAAGCTACACCGGTGAATAAGCCGCACCAGCTAAAATTCGGGGATAATTTATTTTTTTTCTTACATAAGCCGCACGTGCACACGAGTTTTTTACAAAGAAAGACAGTACACAGAAATCCTTTTTGAAGTTTCAATAACATGCTTTAACATGTCTTTCTAAACATTGCCTGTGACGCAGCAGTAGTATCGCAGCAACACGGGAGTGTGCACCTGAGTTATCAACAAAGAAATACTGGACACAGAAAGCTTTTTTAAAGTTTTAATAACATACCTTAACATTTCTTTCCAAACACTGCCTGTGACGCAGCAGTAATACCGCAGCAACACGGAAGTAACACAGCACTAATAGGGTTTGATTAAATAAAACATACCGGTAAAAGTCACTGAGACGCGGCGGTAACACAGCAGCAACACGGTAGCAGAGCACTAACAGGGCTGGTTAAAGTAAAAGTAAAAAAAAGAGCTTCATCGTCTTCATCTTCCTCCTGTGCACTGAAACCGTCGAAGTCTTCCTCCTCAATTTCCGATTGGAATAGCGTTAGATATCCTTCGCCACACACTTTCTCAATATCTCTTTCATCGTCGTTTTTATCCATTTCTTCTGGCATTTTCCATGATGAGGGTCTGTTCATGCTCATCTTATTCATGCACGAAGCGCTAAATTACATTAAACTTGCGAGCGACACGAGTAGACGGGACCACGAAATAAAGAAAAGGGTGCCGCAACACAATGTCATCAACATCGACTGCCTTTAGCTTAAAAGCGGCATCATATGCATTTCTTTTTTCCCCCATAATGACGGTTTGTGTATAAAAGCTTCCTTTCAGTAATGTCCGTCTTGATCGCGTTCTGCGTGATGCGCGAAATGTTGTGAACACAAACCAGCACGTCTTCTTCGGCGCATTATCTCTTCTTCGCCCGTCTCGCTCTTGCTTCCTGCGAGAGCGCCCCCTGGAGGCCGGAGGCCGTAACAATCCATAAGTACGCCGCGCCGCCATTTAAGCCTCAGGGTTCAAAGTAACCTTCTGAATAAAATGCATTAAAAGTTCACATTCATTACAACTTGTTTTTGGTGAGCATAATTGAATTTAAATGCTGATTGATTGGGTTTTAATACAATGCAGATGGTCCAAACAGCGCCACTGCTTTGTGTAATCTCTGAGTCACATGGCAGAGTAAGAGAAAGGGTTTAGAGCACAGGTGTCAAACTCAAGGCCCGGGGGGCAGGTACGGCCCGCCACATCATTCTATGTGGCCCACGAAGACAAATTGTGCATCAAATTCGTGTGTCATTACTAGAATTGCAAATTGTCTTCACTTTTAATAATATCTTTTTTTTAAAAAATTTGACCAGTTTTTACTAATCTGATTTGAAAACGAGTCATCTGTCAGTTTGTTTTGTAGCTTTTACTATATATAATAGTGTTAAGAGTAAAAGTGATCAAGTCGTCACAAAAATCACGAATTTTTTTTTTATATAGGCCGCACCTGACTATAAGCCGCAGGGTTCAACATTTTGGAAAAAAGTCGCAGCTTATACACCGGAAATTACGGTAGTTTCGCTAAAGGGTACCTGATTTGAGACTGGGTGAAAACCATTCGCACTTTTGTTGAAATTTTGCCAAGCTCTTCAAAAGGCTATACATGTAGTGTAGTTTCCATGGTGTAGTGGTTGTCATGCGGTCGCGTTTATTTTTCCGGTTTTCTGTCTCGTCGGTGTCGTAACTTTACTTCCTGTTTTATTTTGTTATCCCTTCCGTTTCAGTTCGTGTTTCCTTCCTCGGTGTTTGGTTGTCTTGTCTTCCCTGATCCCGATTGTGTGCACCTGAGTAGTTGACACTAATTGTCAGCACCTGTGTGCCCGCCCTTTTGTGTGTATTTAGTCCGTGTCTTCCCCTTGTCTTGTGCCAGTGTGTCTTGCCTCGTCCCGACCACCAGCGATTCTTTGACGTCCGAGCTCTCAGTAAGACTCCTCCTTTTTGTCTCGCCACAGAGCGACGCTTTTTGTTAGTGCCTTGATCCCCATAGCCTTTTTGTCTCGCCACCGAGCGACGCTTTTTGTTAGTGCCGTGATCCCCATAGCCTTTTTGTCTCGCCCCAGTGCGACGCTTTTGTTTGTACTTTTTGCCACGTGTTTTCCCTCGCAAGAGGCGTTTTGAGTTGTACTTTTGATCAGTGTGTGTGCTGGAATAAATCAGAGAAAGAAACGACTCTGCATCCGAGTCCTCCGCCTTGTTCCCAGCCTGACGGTACACACTGGCCAGACATGGACTCGGCAGAGTCGGAGCACCTGTGCGCCGCAGTGCGCTCCCATGCCTCACAGCTCGCCCAGCACCAGAGGCAAGTGGGCGACTTGGGTGAAGAAATCCGAGGACTCGCTAAGAGTCAAGAAGACTTCAGAGGAGCGGTCGCCACCCAAGTAGCAAAGCTGGGTCAGCAAATGCAGGACGTGCTCTCGCTCTTAAACGCGGGACCAGCAGCGACCTCCAGTACACCCGCTGCTTCCCCAGTTACTCCCCTTGCAATAGCTCCCATGACCGGCGGTGCCAGACTGGCTCCTCCAGAGCGCTACTCCGGTGAACCCGGCCTTAGCCGGGCCTTTATTACTGAATGCGAGATGCACTTTGAGAGGTCCCCAGCAGATTTCCCCACCGAGCGCTCCAAGGTGGCCTACATGGTATCATACCTGACGGGAAGGGCCCGCACGTGGGCCACCGCGGAATGGGCCAGGGATTCCATCTCCTGTCGCTCTCGTCCCGCTTTTATCGAGGCTCTGCGAACGGTGTTCGACCCAATCTCCGCTGACCGAGAAAAGGCTCGCCAACTCTGTCAGATAGTCCAGGGACAAGAGACCGTCGGAGACTACGCCATCCGTTTCCGCACGCTGGCCGCGGAGTGCGGTTGGAACGCGACGGCACTGTATGACATCTTCCTCCGGGGCCTCTCTGGATCCATACAGGATCAGCTAATCCCCCTAGATCTTCCCACCGACCTCGACGCCCTCATCACTCTGGCTATCCGCACCGACAACCGGCTGCAAGAGTGGAGGAAGCACCGAAGCAGGAACACCCCCGCCTTCGTCCCAGTAGCCGGTCCTTCCGTCCTAGACGCTAACCACTCCAGGCCGGACGGGGATCGGCAGCGCCAGGAGCCAGAACCGATGCAGTTGAGCAGAGCTAAGTTAACAGAGGAGGAGAAGTTACGGCGACGCCGGGAAGGAAGATGCTACTACTGCGGTGAGCTCGGACACCTCCTTCTCTCTTGTCCGGTGAGGAGGACCCTGAAGGTAAGCGCCTTCTCTGCGGCTCTGTCCCCGGGGCGAGTGCTCCCCAAGGGCAGGATTACACAGCTGGGAAAAGAAATAGAACTTGAAGTGCTAATAGACTCAGGAGCGGATGAAAGCTTGATAGACTGGGCATTTGCTCGCCGATGGGGGGGGTAAAGACTGACCTGCTGAACACTCCCGTGAAAGCTAAGGCACTCAATGGACAGGCACTTTTTGAGGTAACTCACATAACAGAACCTGTTTCGCTGTCGATTGGGCCCCACCAGGAGAATATACGGCTACATGTCGTGACCTCTCCAATGAACCCTCTCATTCTCGGGTATCCATGGCTTCAACGCCACAACCCCGCTATAGACTGGGGATCAGGGGAAATAACGGGATGGGGGCCCGACTGTCATGATTCCTGTATCAAGTCTAACCCGCGCGCTGTGCCTCCTGCTCTAGACGCGCAAACCCCAGACTTAACCGGGGTCCCTGCGTGTTACCACCAATGGGCCGAGGTATTCAGCAAGGCCAAGGCTACCTCCCTACCTCCCCACCGTCCGTATGATTGCGCCATTGAACTCCTGCCGGGTTCAACTATACCCAAGGGGAGGCTTTATTCTCTTTCGGGACCTGAAAAGCAAGCCTTGAACGAATATATAGACTCCTCCCTGCAAGCAGGACTGATTCGACCATCATCGTCGCCTGCGGGGGCGGGGTTCTTTTTCGTGGGCAAGAAGGACGGCACCCTACGTCCCTGTATTGACTATAGTCCCCTCAATCAGATCACAATCAAGAACCGGTATCCGCTCCCACTGATGTCGACCGTGTTCGACCAATTACAGCAAGCCCGGGTGTTCACAAAGTTAGATCTGCGCAACGCATACCATCTAGTGCGCATCCGGGAAGGGGACGAATGGAAGACAGGGTTCAACACCCATCGAGGACACTTTGAATACCTAGTCATGCCATTTGGCCTCACCAATGCTCCCGCTGTGTTTCAGGCCATGATAAATGATGTTTTGAGAGACTGTTTGGACCGTTTTGTGTACGTATATTTGGATGATATTTTGATTTATTCCCCGGATCTGAAGACCCATAGGTTTCACGTCGAGACGGTGCTGCGACGACTCCTTGCACACCAACTGTACGTAAAGGCCGAGAAAAGTGAATTCCACAAGAACACCGTATCTTTTCTCGGTTTCATCGTAGCCCCGGGCAAAGTTGAGATGGACCCGGCGAAAGTTAGCGCGGTAACGGAATGGCCTACCCCTGACTCACGCAGAAAGGTGCAGCAATTCCTGGGCTTTGCCAATTTTTATCGGCGGTTCATCAAGGGCTTCAGTGCCACGGCGGCTCCCTTGCACGCGCTCACGTCTCCTAAGGTTCCCTTCCGCTGGTCGGCGGAGGCGGAGGCGGCCTTCCAGGAGCTGAAGAACCGCTTCAGCACCGCTCCCATCCTCACGCTTCCCGACCCGTCACGACAGTTTGTGGTGGAGGTGGACGCCTCCAATCGAGGAGTAGGAGTAAGAGCGACAACAAGCTCCATCCGTGCGCGTTCCTGTCTCGACGGCTGACGCCCGCCGAACAGAATTACGATGTGGGAGATCGCGAACTGTTGGCAGTAAAACTGGCATTGGAAGAATGGAGACATTGGTTGGAGGGAGCACAGCAGCCTTTTTTGGTCTGGACAGACCATAAGAATTTAGAATACATAAAGTCAGCTAAGAGATTGAATTCCCGCCAAGCCCGCTGGTCACTATTTTTCAATCGTTTTAACTTTTCTCTGTCTTACAGACCGGGAACCAAAAACACCAAGCCTGACGCCCTCTCCCGTGTCTACAACTCAGATCCAGAAATTAAGAAGCCCGAATCCATTCTGCCTCCTCATTGCCTGGTGAGAGCAGTGACCTGGCCAATCGAAGGCCGGGTACAGCGGGCCAATGGTAACAAGCCACCCACTAGTGGTTGCCCGGAGAACAGACTTTTTGTCCCCGATCAATTACGATCCCAAGTCGTCCATTGGGCTCACACCTCCAGACTCTCCTGTCATCCGGGCATGCGCAGAACCCTGTTTGTCATCCAGCAGCGATTCTGGTGGCCCTCCATGAGGGCAGACGTCAAAGAATACGTTGTAGCCTGTCCCGTCTGCGCCCGGAATAAGAACTCCCACGGCGCCCGTATGGGGTTGCTGCATCCCCTACCCATTCCTTCGCGTCCGTGGGCAGAGATATCCATGGACTTCGTCACCGGGCTTCCGGCCTCGCATGGGCGAACCACCATACTCACGGTGGTAGACAGATTCTCAAAGATGGCTCACTTTATCGCCTTGCCCAAGCTCCCGTCCGCTAAACGAACGGCCACAGTGATGATGGACCACATATTCCGGGTTCATGGGTTCCCGAAAGACATTGTTTCCGATAGGGGGCCCCAATTCATATCCAGGTTTTGGAGGGAGTTTTGCAGGCTCATAGGGGCAACCGTGAGTCTCACGTCAGGCTATCATCCGGAGGCAAACGGGCAGACGGAACGCATCAACCAGCAGTTGGAGACAAGTCTTCGCTGCCTGGTCTCCCAGAACCCCTCCTCGTGGAGCAAGAACCTCACCTGGGTGGAGTATGCCCACAACTCCCTGCCCACCACGGCTACAGGTATGTCCCCATTCAAGTGTGTGTATGGCTACCAGCCCCCAGTCTTCCCTGACAGTGAGCCGGAGGTGACGGTGACCTCGGCCCACGCCTTGGTGCGCCGCTGTCGTCGCGTCTGGTCGGCGGCACGGGCCACGCTGGTCCGACAGGGGGACCGGGTCAAGCGGATGGCTGACCGGAGGAGACGTCCGACGCCCGTGTACCAGCGAGGTCAACGTGTCTGGCTGTCCGCCAAGGATCTTCCCCACCGGGGGGACTCCAGGAAACTGGCGCCTCGCTTCGTGGGTCCGTTCCCCATCGCCAAGGTCGTGCACCCGGCCGCAGTGCGTCTCCGCTTGCCCAGGTCCCTTGCAGTCCACCCCACCTTTCACGTTGGGAAGGTCAAGCCGGTTGTGGACAGTCCATTGGTGCCAGATCCTGCGCCGCCTCCGCCTCCGCGGACTGTGGGAGGTGGGACGGCCTACACCGTGAAAGAACTATTGGACGTGCGCAGAAGAGGCCGGGGCTGGCAGTACCTGGTAGACTGGGAGGGTTATGGGCCGGAGGAGCGGCAATGGGTGCCGCCTAGTTATATTTTGGACCCGGGACTGTTTGAGGACTTTTATGCAGCTCACCCTGAGGCTCCTGGGCCGTTTGGGATCCGGCCCTAGGGGGGGCGGGGGTTATGTCATGCGGTCACGTTTATTTTCCCGGTTTTCTTTCTCGTCGGTGTCGTAACTTTACTTCCTGTTTTATTTTGTCATCCCTTCCGTTTCAGTTCGTGTTTCCTTCCTCGGTGTTTGGTTGTCTTGTCTTCCCTGATCCCGATTGTGTGCACCTGTGTAGTTGACACTAATTGTCAGCACCTGTGTCCCCGCCCTTTTGTGTGTATTTAGTCCGTGTCTTCCCCTTGTCTTGTGCCAGTGTATCTTGCCTCGTCCCGACCACCAGCGATTCTTTGACGTCCGAGCTCTCAGTAAGACTCCTCCTTGTTGTCTCGCCACAGAGCGACACTTTTTGTTAGTGCCTTGATCCCCATAGCCTTTTTGTCTCGCCACCGAGCGACGCTTTTTGTTAGTGCCGTGATCCCCATAGCCTTTTTGTCTCGCCCCAGTGCGACGCTTTTGTTTGTACTTTTTGCCACGTGTTTTCCCTCGCAAGAGGCGTTTTGAATTGTACTTTTGATCAGTGTGTGTGCTGGAATAAATCAGAGAAAGAAACGACTCTGCATCCGAGTCCTCCGCCTTGTTCCCAGCCTGACAGTGGTTGTCACATTCGCCTCACACCCTGAAGGTCCCTGGATTGAAACTGGATGGAAACAAGTCTGATGATCCTTTTGATTTGCTCTTCAAAACTGTGCAACAAAAGAAATTTTCAAACACAAAGAAATAGACTCCGCGTCAGGGAATTGAACCTCAGTTTGCCGAGCCGAGCCCGTGAATACTGTTAGAGATTCGCTCACTCCAACTTATTTTGCAAGAACCACACGGGAGACAAGTAAGTCCTTTTAGACACCTGCAGGTGGAGAGTCCATTCGTCGCTGTGCGTGCAGCGATGTTCGAATGGAGGTCTTAACTCTCCACCCTGCAAGGGCATATTTATTAAGAGAAACAGAGTGGGGGTATGAGTAGGCTGAATAGAAAGCCCTTGTCCTCTAGTCAAAACATATCAGGGGATGTTTTACGACCTTGTGGAGGATGGGACGAGATAGGCTATTTATTACCGGTTGCATTCCAACATAATCATATGATAAGGATAATCTGAAAAACCCTAACATCTCCCTCCTGTTTTATCATATGATTATGCCACCCCAAACAACAAAGACAAGTAAAAAAAACATATATACATGTATAATGAAGAAAGAAGAATAGTAAAAATAAAAAAAACAACAAACAATGATAGCAACACTTTCCAGTGAAGATTAGGTATTACCTTAATACCCCAGATCAAACTTATTGTGTAAGCGAAAAACCTGCTGGCCAGATGTTATTAGCAGGAAAAATTCTCACACGGTCCCTCTGCCTTAGGCGACCAGAATGCTATCAATAAAAAAATTAAATAAAAAGAAAAACACAGAAACAGTACATCATTGTATCCATTACTTGCAAAGCAATTTTGATGGTCAAATCAACAAGTTTCCGTAAAACATGCTCAACAGAACAGCATCTACGCAATCCACGTCTCGTTATTATTATCACATCTGTCACGTCAAAGAAGTTGTATATGTGCTCGCGTTGTCGTCAGCTGATGATGTTCTAGTCTGTAGGTGTGGTCTGTCACTCACACTGGCGCACACACTCACGTCCAGTTGGCAGGCAGCATCGGACAACTCTGGTGACCACAAAACCACGATCCGTTCTGAACAGGCACGTGCACTCACAGGATGCTGGTGAGGCAGTGCTTCTGAACTTCTGGATGAAGTAGGTCCCGTCCGATGGTGCAGCCATGTTGGTAGTAGAGCCCTTACACCTTGAAAACGGCTCTCTCATCCTGGCACACAGCGGTGGTGTCCAAAACTCCCATCCAGTTTCCTCCTGGAGAGCAGTCGTCGTTAATGCATTTGTGGGTCCTGTTACCTTGGATGTAACATGTGTAATTCACTCCAGCTGGTCTCTCTGTGTAGGCCACTTGTGGTATTGTTCATCCTCTAACAGTCACATTGAGATTTGCCCAGAAGTGTTCATCATAGTCTGCAAGTCCATTGTGGGATGGGTCGGCATCAGTGATTGTGACAGCTCGGTGTTGATATCCATCTCCTCCCATGGATGCCATACGTTTCGCTTCAGTGACATTCATTGGTCTGGCCTCCAAGTGACCTTGTGTGGAGGAAGAGGGGAGTTTCGAATACACATAACACCCGTCCCATGTGTGAGCTCTCACAGTGACCTTTACATACTGGTACCAAGTGTTGGTTTTGTATGGCTTCAAAATTCTCATCGTGTGACCATCGTTTTCCATGGTCAATATTGTCACTTGGTCTGTTCAGATGAGTCCATAGACCATAGCACGCTCCAACCACAACGCAGCAGAGGATCGATCTGGCATATGGCTCCCCATTGCTACTGGTTAGCAGAGACACCGGGACATCCCCTCGCCTAGCGGAGTGGGGATCGTTGTTCGCTTCACCATCATTGAGACGCCCCACTACTCCGAATTAGGGGTCCAGCACTCTCTGCAACTTGCAGTGGCTGAGGTGAATCCAACTGGGCCGTACAGCGATCGTCACTGCTGTAGTCAGCAAGACTTGGAATGGTCCCCCCCCCGCCGTGGCTGGCCCAGTTCTTTCTTTTGATGACCTTGATGTAGACCCAGTCTCCTGGATTGATGGGGTTGTCGACCTGTGAGGAGTAAAGATCAAGCGGCAGTAAATTTGTCTTTGACACAGTTTGAGCATCCTGATCATATAATCTGCCAAGAACTGCTCTTCATCTGTTGTTTGCAACTCTCGTAGTCAATTGCAGTGCCCATTTAACTGGCAAATAGGAGTGTTTGCGGGAAGAGTTTGAACACCTCCTAATGATTCCCTTTAACCAAAGACTACTTATGACAGGGGCGTTCCCATTTATTGCCTCCTGGTTTAAAAGAGATTGTCTTACCCATGTCTTCTTTCTCCTCACACGCCCGCACCCACACAGGGTGTGCGCGCACACACACACACACACACACACACACACACACACACACACACACACACACACATCTGCACGCACACATACAAAAAACGGCATACAAAGTTCAGACGAACGACAAAAGACTCACAATTTTACAGAGATTACGCACAAACACAGAGCACACAGACAAAGGGATTCTAATCCATCTCTCATGTAGCTTCTTTTGATAGAATCTCCTATCGGTAACTGTATAGCAGACGTTTTAGCATGTAATCCCATACTCTGCTCTCTCGCTTCTACTTTTTCATGTCGGTGCAGTCGTAGGTGGCCCCTATTGCAGTCATTGTCTTGTTAACTGTCACCTTGTGACTCCTATGCATGATTGTGTGAATGTCAAAATTGAACATACCTAACTTTCTGACCATTCAACCTCCACTGTGGTACAAAAAACCTTACTATTGTATTGGGTAGGTACATTGAGCAACCTAGCTTCCTCCTGACTGCCAAATGTCCTGTTCTAAAATTTATATAACTCGACCTCTACGTCATAAGCTTGATGAGCCAAAATATCAGATCTTGCTCTTGTTTCCCACCGTTTTAGCCTATTTGTTTTATCCAAATCCGTTCAATCTCTGATAATAATGTTTTTCTCTGTAGCCCTACGTATTTTTCATTTTTTTTATTTATTTATCAAATCTCCTCAGTTCTGTCAAACTCAGTGCACAATGAACCTCCCTTCCACTTTGAACCAAGCTTCACCAAATTTGGTAACACCGTAGCAAGGAGTGCGATTTGGTCGTCGGACACTCCAAGTCCATATCTTTTTGCCGCACTTCACCCTCTCAAGTTGGTGTTCTTTTGTTGTTGCTTCAGAGCGACCCCATCCATCACTCTTGAATGAGTCCATTGTTCAAATGAGTCAATTTTCATCATTGTGAGTTCCTCCACTTTTCACTGTCTTTTCCGTCCCCGAGGATGTTGTATTTCCTCCGGAGTGTACTTGTCCTCCTCCAAGCACAACAGCAGTCTTTTCTTGTCCTTCACCAAAGGTCAAAGGTGCTTCAGAGCCAGGCACCATTTTGTAGTTGTTCACGGCTGCAGGCGAAGTCTCTGATTGGGTTTCAGGGACTGTTAGAGATTTGCTCACTCCAACTTATTTTGCAAGAACCACACGGGAGACAAGTAAGTCCTTTTAGACACCTGCAGGTGGAGAGTCCATTCGTCGCTGTGCGTACAGCGATGTTCGAATAGAGCTCTGAACTCTCCTTACTGCAAGAGGATATTTATTAAGAGAAACAGAGTGGGGGTATGAGTGGGCTGAATAGAAAGCTCTTGTCCTCTAGTCTAAACATCTCAGGGGATGTTTTACGATCTTGTGATAAGGAGGACAAGGTAAGGTATTTATTACCTGTTGCATTCCAACATAATCCTATGATAAGGATACTCTGTAAAACCCTAACATCTCTCTCCTGTTTTATCATATGATTATGCCACCCTAAACAACAAAGACAAGTAAAAAAAACATACATATATGCATAATGAAGAAAGAAGAATAGCAGAAATAAGAAAAACAACAAACAACGATAGCAACACTTTCCAGTGAAGATTAGGTATTACCTTAATACCCCAGATCAAACTTATTGTGTAAGCGAAAAACCTGCTGGCCAGATGTTATTAGCAGGAAAATTCTCACACGGTCCCTCTGCCTTAGGCGACCAGAATGCTATCAATAAAAAAAATAAGATAAAAAGAAAAACACAGAAACAGTACATCATTGTATCCATCACTTGCGAAGCATATTTGATGGTCAAATCATCAAGTTTCCGTAACACATGCTCAACAGAACAGCATCTACGCAATCCACGTCTCATTATCATTATCACATCTGTCACGTCTAAGAAGTTTTATATGTGCTAGTGTTTCCGTCAGCTGATGATGTTCTAGTCTGTAGGTGTGTTCTGTCACACACACTGGCGCACAGGCTCGTGTCCAGTTGGCAGGCAGCATCGGACAACTCCTGTGACCACAAAACCACGATCCGTTCTGAAAAGGCACGTGCACTCATAGGATGCAGGTGAGGCAGTGCCTCTGAACTTCTGGATGAAGTAGGTCCCGTCCGATGGTGCAGCCATGTTGGTAGTAGAGCCCTTACACCTTGAAAACGGCTCTCTCATCCTGGCACACAGCGATGAGGTCCAAAGCTCCCATCCAGTTTCCTCCTGGAGAGCAGTCGTCGTTAATGCATTTGTGGGTCCTGTTACCTTGGATGTAACATGTGTAATTCATCCAGCTGGTCTCTCTGTGTAGGCCACTTGTGGTATTGTTCATCCTCTAACAGTCACATTGAGATTTGCCCAGAAGTGTTCATCATAGGCACCGTCTGCAAGTCCAGAGTGGGATGGGTCGGCATCACTGATTGTGACAGCTCGGTGTTGATATCCAACTCCTCCCATGGATGCCATACGTTTCGCTTCCGTGACATTCATTGCTCTGGCCTCCAAGTGACCTTGTGTGGAGGAAGAGGGGAGTTTCGAACACACATAACACCCCTCCCGTGTGTGAGCTCTCACAGTGACCTTTACATACCGGTACCAAGTGTTGGTTTCGTATGGCTTCAAAGTTCTCATCGTGTGACCATCGTTTTCCATGGTCAACATTGTCATTTGGTCTGTTCAGATGAGTCCATAGACCATAGCACGCTCCAACCACAACGCAGCAGAGGATCCATCTGGCATACGGATCCCCATTGCTACTAGGATAGCAGAGACACCGGGACATCCCCTCGCCTAGCGGAGTGGGGATCGTTGTCCGCATCATTGAGACGCCCCACCACTCCGAATTAGGGGTCCAGCACTCTCTGCAACTTGCAGTGGCTGAGGTGAATCCAGCTGGCCACTCAGCAAACTTGGAATGGTCCCTCCCGTCGTGGCTCGCCCAGGTCCTTCGTTTGATGACCTTTATGTAGACCCAGTCTCCTAGATTGATGGGGTTGTCAACCTGTGAGGAGGAAAGATCAGGCGGCAGTAAATTTGTCTTTGACACAGTTTGAGCGTCCTGATCATATAATCTGCCAAGGACTGCTCTTCATCTGTTGTTTGCAACTCTCGTAGTCAATTGTAGTGCCCATTGTAGTGCAAATAGGAGTGTTTGCGGGAAGAGTTAGAACACTTCCTAATGATTCCCTCTAACCAAAGACTACTTATGATAGGGGCTTTCCCATTTATTGCCTCCTGGTTTAAAAGATATTGTCTTACCCATGCCTTCTTTCTCCTCACACGCTCGCACCCACACAGGGTGTGCGCACACACACACACACACACACACACACATCTGCACGCACACATACACGAAACGGCATACAAAGTTCAGACGAACGACAACAGACTCACAATTTTACAGAGATTACGCACAAACACAGAACACTCAGACAAAGGGATTCTAATCCATCTCTCATGTAGCTTCTTTTGATAGAATCTCCTATCGGTAACTGTATAGCAGACGTTTTAGCATATAATCCCATACTGCTCCCTCGCTTCTACTTTTTCATGTCGGTGCAGTCGTAGGTGGCCCCTATTGCAGTCATTGTCTTGTTAACTGTCGCCTTGTGACTCCTATGCATGATTGTGTGAATGTCAAAAATTGAACGTACCTAACTTTCTGACCATCCAACCTCCACTGTGGTACAAAAAACCTTACTATTGTATTGAGTAGGTACATTGAGCAACCTAGCTTCCTCCTGACTGCCAAATGTCCTGTTCTAAAATTTATATAACTCGACCTCTACGTCTTAAGCTTGATGAGCCAAAATATAAGATCTTGCTCTTGTTTCCTACCGTTTTAGCCTATTTGTTTTATCCAAATCCGTTCAATCTCTTATTATAATGCTTTTCTCTGTAGCCATACGTATTTTTCAAATTTTTATTTATTTATTTATCAAATCTCCTCAGTTCTGTAAAACTCAGTGCACAATGAACCTCCCTTCCACTTTGAACCAAGCTTCACCAAATTTGGTAACGCCGTAGCAAGGAGTGCGATTTGGTTGTCGGACACTCCAAGTCCATATCCTTTTGCCGCACTTCACCCTCTCAAGTTGGTGTTCTTTTGTTGTTGCTTCAGAGAGAGCCCATCCATCACTCTTGAATCAGTCCATTGTTCAAATGAGTAAATTTTTATCATCGTGAGTTCCTCCGCTTTTCACTGTCTTTTCTCGTCCCCGAGGATGTTGTCTGTCCTCCGGAGTGTACTTGTCCCCCGCCAAGCACAACAGCAGTCTTTTCTTGTCCTTAGCCAAAGGTCAAAGGTGGTTCAGAGCCAGGCACCATTTTGTAGTTGTTCACGGCTGCAGGCGAAGTCTCGGATTGGGTTTCAGGGACCCTGACACTGAGAATGACAGGCTGGGACATCAAACTTGTAAGACTATCTCCAAATGTAGCTGCTTCCATCAATTTGCTGGTAACGTTTGTTTACCAAACTTCAAATTCTTCTAATAACAGCGGTCTCGTTTTTATATCGTGAATCCTGCAACTCATCCTATTTTTGAGCTACATTTTATCTATAGTTCCAATTTAATCGGACAGTATGTTCTCTTCAGTATCATTATTGAAAATCAACTCATCGAGGTCTGCGTTCCACATCAAGCCCTGATCTGTATGTCTTGACCTCTCGCATGTTATTGTCATGCTTGCTCAAAAATGGGACTTAGAGTATGGTGCTGTGAATTCTCAATCACCCCAATGAAATTGTATCCCACCTCGTAGTTCTTATCGTTCTGATGTTCCTGTTAGCCTGCAATTGTCCAAATCAAAAATGTTTTCTTTTAACTGTCTTTCTTTTGAACCTCTAAATCTCTCGTGTTGCGAACCTATCAACACCAGAACAAAAAAATTACCACAGTATAACACCAAATGTATTCGAAAATTCATTGTCATAAAGTCTTGTATTATTACTATCTTCCACTATCTGTCCTACTCACTCCCTCCTTTTGAGGCTTGGCAACGCCCATGCCTCACACCTTGACAAACTTTTTGGGAGAATGCGTTCTTTCCTACATACGATTCCATCATCATTTAATTTGACTTTCTATCCAAAACGCTTCTCAATTTCTCAGTTCACACATCTTCTACATGTGTTACTGGTTCTCCAGTTTTTTTTCTAGTTAATTATCAATCCAAAAGCTTCTGTTTCTTTCTAACATTCAACCGGCTCAAAATCACTCTTTCATCAAAGTCGCTCTACTAATTTTCCATAGTAGTCGCCAACGACTTCAACCATTCAACCTTTCATTCAGGCAATCATTAATCAATGCTCATCATATGCATCTCACACAGTCTCCAAAAAGGAGTCTTCCTATCACATTGGTCCCAATTCATCCAAGCTCACCACACAACATTCATATATCATTTTCAACTCAGGTTTCCTGGTAGAACAATCCACCAATTCTGTAATTGTAAGTAATCAGAATTTTTTCTTTGTTTTTAAATTTGAAGAACTCAAACTCTCAGATTTAGCTTGCATTTAGAATTATGTATAATCTTATAACACAACTAATCAATTATTCCTATTAAATGTAGCATTGCAAAATCTTAAATTCACAATTTAGCTTCTTCCAACTCCTGAAAGCATGTTCTGTCATTTTTTTTTCTTTTTCGAGTTCCTCATGTGGGTTCGACACTTAACATGCACTAGTGTGGATTGGTTTCTGCTCGCAAACAGATTTCTCTCTTTTCCTCTCATTTTTATCTGTCAAAATTGTTTCTGTTCTGCGGTGTAAATTGAATAGACAACAGTCTAGCAAATTTCTTTATACTAAAAGTTTAGCCAATCTTCATCAATTTGGGACTTTAACTTTAACTTTAACACATACGCACACACATGCACAGCTCTCGCGTGCGGAAGGTAGGTCTCAGCAACAATGATTCATCACAGGCTGGCCATTTCCTGTGGTCGATCATGAGCTGGTCCCTCCCATGCACACGAGGACAGCACATTCTAATTTTATTCATTTATCTTCTAGAAGCAAGTTGCATTTCTTTACCACTTGATTTGCATATTTTAACTTTAGTGTAACACAAATTGATCTCTAGTCATTTGTAATTTGCCACCTTACTATTATTATTATTATTATTATTATTATTATTATTATTATTATTATTATTAAACTCCTCTTGCCCCTCGCTTGAGCCGCGGCTTGAGCTGCGGCCTTGCACCTGCTCACAGGGGCCTTATTGTCTTGGTCTGACAAACACTTATGACCTCATCAGTTTTCATCTTTCTAGCTTTTGTCTCTTGAATTCGTTCTCATCTCTTTGTGAAGATCTCACCCACACTCTAGCACTTCTACCACTTCAGCATGTATTGCATACAATTAAGAAATCTACTTGCCATGAACTTCTCATCTCAAAGAAGAGCAGAGCAAGAGATTTACCGTTCTTATTTCCCATCTTAATTTTAGTAGTTTAAGGTTTTACAATTTTTTTTCAAATTTTTTTTCTTTGAGGATCCTCAATGCAGGTTTAAATTGACCTTTCAACAGATTACTAGCCTGTTTTATTGCCGTGGATCAACGCTAGAACTGCTTTTTAGTCAATTTATCCTACCAGTCACACACTCAATCACACAAACTCCAGCGCTTTTTTTTTAGGCCTCATAGCTCGGACAAACCAAAGCCGTACCTCATAGCTCGGACAAACCAAAGCCGTATCTCATAGCTGGGACAAACCAAAGCCGTATCTCATAGCTCGGACAAACCAAAGCCGTATCTCTCGTGCACCTTTTTTACGCGTTTAACAAACAACAACACAATCACACAACTTCAGACCTTTAACTTACTTGCCCCCTTGGTTCGTTGCACTGCCGGGTCCCGTCAATCCACCTCTGTCAGACGAAGGCAGACCTAAGATGCTGGCCCAGCGAAGAATTCTCTTCCCAGGACTTTCTTCTCCAGGTCCTCCTAATGGACGCTGGCTTGTCGACAATGCAGCACGTCCTCCTTTGTCAGCCAGATAGCGGGTATGATGGATCCCGGGTTTCAGCACCAAAATGTTAGATATTTGCTCACTCCAACTTATTTTGCAAGAACCACACGGGAGACAAGTAAGTCCTTTTAGACACCTGCAGGTGGAGAGTCCATTCGTCGCTGTGCGTACAGCGATGTTCGAATAGAGCTCTGAACTCTCCTTCCTGCAAGAGGATATATATTAAGAGAAACAGAGTGTGGGTATGAGTGGGCTGAATAGAAAGCCCTTGTCCTCTAGTCTAAATGTCTCAGGGGATGTTTTACGATCTTGTGATAAGGAGGACAAGGTAAGGTATTTATTACTTGTTGCATTCCAACATAATCCTATGATAAGGATACTCTGTAAAACCCTAACAGGGACCCTGACACTGAGAATGACAGGCTGGGACATCAAACTTGTAAGACTATCTCCAAATGTAGCTGCTTCCATCAATTTGCTGGTAACGTTTGTTTACCAAACTTCAAATTCTTCTAATAACAGCGGTCTCGTTTTTATATTGTAAATCCTGCAACTCATCCTATTTTTGAGCTACATTTTATCAAGAGTTCCAATTTAATCGGACAGTATGTTGTCTTCAGTATCATTATTGAAAATCAACTCATCGAGGTCTGCGTTCCACATCAAGCCCTGATATATGTCTTTACCTCTTAAATGTTATTACCTGTGTCATGCTTGCTCAAAAATGTGACTTAGAATATGGTGCTGTAAGTTCTCAATCTCCCCAATGAAATTGGATCCCACCTCGTAGTTCTTATCGTTCTCATGTTCCTGTTAGCCTGCAATTGTCCAAATCAAAAATGTTTTCTTTTAACTGTCTTTCTTTTGAACCTCTAAATCTCTCGTGTTGCTAACCTATCTACACCAGAAAACCATTTAAAAAAGGGTCTTAAAGAAAGGACCAACAGATTACTCCCAATACGGATCTCCTCATTATTTACGAGAAAGCACTCCTTTCCTCACTTGGGTGGGCGCACACGGGGCTGCTGGACAATCTATGACCCCACAGTCAGCCTCCCCAACTCTACACGGTGCATATCTTGTCAGTTGTTAATGGAAACCAGATGTGTCTCGTGCCAATTAGTCTACGTTCATGGACCAAGGCCCAAACAATTCCTCACGAACCTGACCCAAAACATGACCTGGTCACACTTACGCTTACTAGTGAGATATACATTGCATGATACCAGAACAAAAAACTTACCACAGTATAACACCAAATGTATTCGAAAATTCATTGTCATAAAGTGTTGTAATATTACTATCTTCCACTATCTGTCCTACTCACTCCCTCCTTCTGATGCTTGGCAACGCCCATGCCTCACACCTTGACAAACTTTCTGGGAGAATGTGTTCTTTACTACATACGATTCCATCATCATTTAATTTGACTTTCTTTCCAAAACGCTTCTTAATTTCTCAGTTCACACATCTTCTACATGTGTTACTGGTTCTCCAGTTTTTTCTCTAGTTAATTATCAATCCAAAAGCTACGTTTTCTTTTTAGCATTCAACCTGCTCAAAATCACTCTGTCATCAAAGTCGCTCTACTAATTTCCCATAGTAATCGCCAACGACTTCAACCATTCAACTTTTCATTCAGGCAATCATTCATCAATGCTCATCATATGCATCTCACACAGTCTCCAAAAAGGACTTATACTATCACATTGGTCCCAATTCATCCAAGCTCACCACACAACATTCATATATCATTTTCAACTCAAGTTTCCTGGTAGAACAATCCACCAATTCAAAAAAACTTAACTAAAACAAACAACTGGCAAATTAATCTGAATTTTTTCTTTGTTTTTAAATTTGAAGAACTCAATCTCTCAGATTTAGCTTGCATTTAGAATTTTGTATAATCTTATAACACAACCAATCAATTATTCCTATTAAATGAAGCATTGCAAAATCTTAAATTCACAATTTATGTAGCTTCTTCTAATTCCTGAAAGCATGTTCTGTCGTTTTTTTTTTGTTGTTTTTTTTCCTTTGAGGATCCTCAATGCAGGTTTAAATTGACCTTTCAACAAATTACTAGCCTGTTTTATTGCCGTGGATCAATGCTAGAACTGCCATTTAGTCAGTTTATCCTACCAGTCACACACTCAATCACACAAACTCCAGCGCTTTTTTAGGCCTATCCAGGGATGGGTGTAAAACCCTCCCAAACAGCTTTGGAAAAACGGACAAAAGAAAAAATCTACGCCCTTCTTCAATTAAGAAAAAGAAGCTGTTTTTCTTAGTCCGTTTCTTCCACTGGGACTTGAACCCAAGCTGTTCTTTGGCTTGGAAAAACATACAAAGAAAAATCTACGCCCTTCTTTGATTAACAAAAAAGAAGCTCTGTGTTTCTTAGCACGTTCCTTCCACTGGGACTCTAACCCAAGCCAGATCCCTCAGCTCGGAAGAACAGACAAAGAAGAATCTACGCACCTCTTCGATGAACAAAAAAGAAGCTCTGCTTTTCTTAGCCTGTTCATTCCACTGGGACTTGAACCCAAGATGGCTCTCGTGCACCTCTACATTTTACGCGTTTCACAACAACACAATCACACAACTTCAGGCCTTTAACTTACTTATCCCCTGGTTCGTTGCACTGCCGGGTCCCGTCAATCCACCTCTGTCAGACGAAGGCAGACCTAAGATGCTGGCCCAGCGAAGAATTCTCTTCCCAGGACTTTCTTCTCCAGGTCCTCCTAATGGACGCTGGCTTGTCGACAATGCAGCACGTCCTTCTTCATCAGACAGATAGCGGGTATGAGGGATCCCGGGTTTCGGCACCAAAATGTTAAAGATTCGCTCACTGCAGGTGGAGAGTCCATTCGTCGCTGTGCGTACAGCGATGTTCGAATGGAGGTCTGAACTCTCCACCCTGCAAGGGCATATTTATTAAGAGAAACAGAGTGGGGGTATGAGTAGGCTGAATAGAAAGCCCTTGTCCTCTAGTCAAAACATATCAGGGGATGTTTTACGACCTTGTGGAGGATGGGACAAGGTAGGTTATTTATTACCGGTTGCATTCCAACATAATCATACGATAAGGATAATCTGAAAAACCCTAACAAATACTATAGCTAAAACGGCCTGTTGCGTTTTGTTCAAGATGTCCATCGTTAAGCAAGGAAAACAAAAATGTGCAGTAACAGTTTTTGTAACAGATGTTAGGTTGTTTAATGGCAGTCAGTGCACAAGGCACTTCAGCAGATGAAACAACGTCACACTCCAGATCAGAAGGCTTTATACTGACCAAAAGCAGGAACTTGGAAGGGAATGGGAGGGAAGGATAAGGTGTGTTCTGTTATCACCTGAATGTCCTGTTATTTACTGAATGTTTTGTGACTATGTGTCATGGAACTTAACTGAGCTCTGTGTGCCGTGCCTGTGCTCACTGCCTATGTGTAAGTGAAAGTCACAAAGCTCTGTGTGCTGTGTCTGTGCTCTGATTGAGCAACTATGTTTGGGTAAATTATTTACACATTGATTGATATGATGAAGTATATATGTTTTGTCAAACGCACCTCTTTCTATAAGGTGCCCCCGGCTACCCGGTAACGGGTTTGTCTTAGCCGGGTTCGGAGAAAGTAATGCGTGGTCAAAGCGGAAACATCTGCTGAAGGACAGCAGGTGTACGAGCGGGGGAAAATTGTCCAAACCCTATACAGCGTGGGAAAACTGACCAAATTCTATAGGGCGTGGGAAACTAGGCGGTCTTACCCTATAGAGAGGATATAGGTACCAGACAAGTCTATAAAAAGTCCTGCAGAGGCAGCTACGAGGCTTTTCCCCCCAAAGAGCGCTCATACGTGAAGAAGCCCGAAGGAGTTTCAAGATTTTTTCCAGAGTCCCGGGATCTTTGTGTGAGACGCAGGATCGCTGGTCTGAAATTAACTTGGATTTACTCCAAAGAATTGAACTGGACAACTTTACAGGAGAAACTAGGTGAGAGAAAACGACTTTTATGTATTTTAGCGAGAGTGGGGAATAGTCATCGGGCCACCGGCTCCCTCGAGGCCAGCCTGTTTCTCTAATTTGGATTTTAGAAGTAAGATCGGATTGATCACTCGACTTTGCTTCCACCAAAAATAGCACGCAGCTGGTGTCTACCTTTTCCCTCTTTCATGAACTGTGTTTTGCAATCGAATTGTTCTGGGATTGAATTATTTTATTAACACGGGTATCAGTGAGTGAAATTGTTCGGTTTCTGGAGTAATTGAGATTTGTAATTCTATTTCATGTTTCTTCAATAAATGTGTTTTGTATATTATTTACTTCGTTGTGCGCTGATTTGTACTGAATGTGCAATCGATGGTTTGGGGTTGATTTGACGATTTGATTAATGTACGGGGGTTTATTATGGTATAACATAGGACCGTAATAAATAAAAGTAACATCAGACAATTTTAGAGAATTGAATAACTTTCGTAGTTATTTGAGACACGAGTGAATTTCAATCCGTTTGAAAGTTTGCTTCGTCTGAATAAATTAACGGAAGTGTTTAAATCGGATTATTGGGTTGGTGTAGAACTGAAAGTAATTTAATTATTTGAAGGGCGCAGGCCCGTTTCCCCTTTTGACGGGCCGCGTAAAAAGTAACTCCGAACATATTAGAGAATTAAATAACTTTCGTAGATATTTAAGGGAAGAGTGAATTTCGTTAAAAGTGAATTCGTTTGAAAATTTACTTCCTCTAAATAAAATAACGACGATGGTTAAAATGGATTATTAGAGTTGGTGAAGGATAAAAGTATTTTGATTGCCCGTCGGGCGCGGCCCAGTTCCTAAATTTGTCGGGCCGCGTCAAAAGTTAAACAGGACACGATCGAAAAATAGACTTGCCTTCCAAATTAATTACGGGGCAAATCTAAATACAGTAAGACATTTTTATTCGTTTTAAGAAAGTTGTTACTCTATTTAAAGCAATCAAGTGGGGTGAAGCACTCTGACAGTTAAGTGCAAAATCTACATATAAGGAGTTAGAATTAATAATATAAAGTGCATTAATTTTCTTCTTAAATGCTATTATTGTCACACTTTTATTAATTCGATTCTCTTTCGAATAAAAAAGTTGGTCGGCTCGCTGCATGAGCGACCAAGTGGAACGGACCCATATCAACATTTACTTCGGCAAAACTAGTGCTTGGGTGCGCTATACAAACGAATCCCTGAGGTCTTAACAAAGACATCTAAAAATATCCGTAACATAATAAGAACTTCAAACATTAGCGGGGAGCCATCAATACGATGCGGTCACTTCGAAGTCTTGCCTCGAATTGAGTTACTCGGCTCGAGCTTCGGGTGACTTGAGAGGGATTGGCGTCGTACAGAAATTAGATTGATTCCGGTGGAGTTAATTTAACTCGGGTGGTTAGATTACGGACGAATCTCCGAACCCGGCTAAGACAAACCCGTGACCGGGTAGCCGGGGGCACCTTATGGAAAGAGGTGCATTTGACACATCTTATCAGCGTGATTGGGGTGCAATGACTTCATAAGTGCCACCTTAATTTATTTGGCTTCATACTGTCCGCTTCATACATTGTAAGGTACAGTAAACACACCGGTGTCTTTCCTCGTCTCCCATCGTAGTCACACTGAAGCCGAGCGCTACGTACGCTTCGTCATAGTATTGCCTTGCCTTAGCTTTCGTGTGACTCTCAATTCTCGTATCTCCGTCTCTTTCTGCCGTTTTTTTCAACCCTCTTAAATATTTTTCCATGGTGTCCCACTGCACTTTTTATCACCTGCTTTGTGCTGTGAGTGCTTATGTTCCAAGCACTCTACGTGCGCTCTACACTGTCGAGCAGTGGTCACCAACATGGTGCCCACGGGCACCAGGTCGCCCGTGAGGACCGCATGAGTCGCCCGCAGGACTGCTCTAAAATGATCTCAAATAGCAACACTTGTCAGTGAACTGCATCTATTTATTTTACAATCAAACCTCGGTTTTCGAACGTCCCGGTTCTCGAACAAATCGGAATTCGAAAAAAAAAAAATTGAGATTCTTTTGCTTCGGTTGTCGAAAAAAATTCGGAGGTCGAACCTCGCGAGATGAGCCGGGAGGACCCGAGAAAACTCGACCGTGTGGCCCGGATGCCGACTGACTTCGTTGTTATTGTATTTTCGTTACTTTGAGTAATATATAACCCCTAATCATGCCTCCAAAGAAAGCAAGTGGGAGCGGTAAAGCCATCCTAAAACACAAAGACGCTCTTAAAGCAACGCGACAGCGAGCGCCTGGCGCGCTGCGGTTGCGCGATTGGACCAAATTAAGCTCCCTGCGCACTGAGGTCCACTTAAATTTTGGAAAGTCCATCAGAACTTCAAAAATATTTTCTAAATTTCAGCGACGGCTCTGTCACATTATTGCAACAAGCGCGGTGCAGTTGCGCGGTGGGCGACGCTCTACGGTTGCGCCTTCGGCGGTGCGTTGCAGTTGCGCGATCAGACAAATATGCGCAAATGAAAAAATGCTTTAAACAAAGGCGTGGGTTTTTGTCTTGAAACGAAATTTATTTTTTTCCATTATTTTTGATGGGAAAAATAGATTCGGAATTTGACCGATTCGCTATTCGAACCGCCTTCTGGAACGGATTGTTGTCAAAAACCAAGGTTTGACTGTATTTTTGCTATTCTTGTTAAAATCACACTTACATGTGAACTGGAAATGACAATAATAACACATGGTGAAAGCCAAATTGAACAAATTGGCTATTTCAGAAGTGTGCTTCAAACTGGTAGCCCTTTGCCATAATCAGTACCCAGGAAGTAGCTCTCGGTTTAAGAAAGGCTGGTGACCCCTGCGCTAGGCCAACGAGCCACGTAGTAAATTAGCTGACTCCGTTACATTCCGATTGGTAGCGAATATGACATGGACCTGAGGACTGCATTTTAGTGATTAATGAATTCAGATTGATATAGCCAGTTTGGGCGTGTCCTTTCAGGATCATAATTTTGTGTCTACCGCTGCCTCGTGGAAGACAGGCCTAAAAAAAGATGGGAACACTTGCGGGAGTTTCACCAAGATGAATTTGGACGAACTTTATGAAATAATGTTGATGTTAAAACATAGGTGGACGTGTCTGGAAGTCTGTGTTCAACAGAAGGCTGTTTGGCAACAGTGAACAACGGACAAATTCAGCAAGGTAATTTACTTACGCCATGACCCAGATTCGTTCCGGTGATGCTACGGCCACAACGCTATACGATCATGACCAATATGCAATCGCATACAATAAGTTTAGGGTCTTTTCTTTAGGATCTTCAGCCAAGACACCCAGGCAGACCATGAAAGAATGTTGATGTTAAAATGTTGGTGGAACTATTCAACTGTGCAGATCCGATGATCCCAAAGATTTGGGGTGAGACAACATTGAAAAAACGTTTTTCTTTGTTTACAGTGTCACTTATTTTGTGGCTTACCTTTTCTTCATTACACAGCCAAAGTATCGTATCATTTTACCTTGCGGCATATACTACACCGTACATACCATATCATGTCGCCTATTCAACTCATGCATGAGATGCGATGGCTGAGATATTTAGGCGATGGGTTGCTACTCCATTGTGCTCTCCACTCATCATTTCATATCACATCCTCGTCGGATTTTCACAAGCTTCACATCCATAGTATCTTGGCACAACGTACGTAACATGACTTGTCAACACAAGATGAGGTGGCTGAGAGGTTAAGGTGATGGATTGCTAATCCATTGTGCTCTGCACGCATGGGTTCAAATCCCATTCTCATCGAAGGTTTGCTTTAAATTGTTTTGGAGTGGTACAACTGTTTTCCAACATCCCGGTTCTCGAACAAATCGTTATTTGAACAAAAAATTCCGGAATTTTTTGCTTCGGATGTGGGACAAAATTCGGTTGTCGAACCTCGCGAGATGAACCGAGAGGACCCGCATGCCAAGATTCAAGATTCAAGAGTTTTTTATTCGCCATGTTTGAGCGTGCCAAACAAGGAATTTGACTTCGGTAAATCACAGCCTCTGTTCAACATTTGGATGACTAACAACAACACTCAGGACATGTGAAGAACGAAAGATATTCTCAAACACCAACTGATCTTAAACTCCCAAGAGGGCAAGGAAAAACTCAAAACTCCATCTAGGGGAAATGAGAAACCTTGAGAAGAGACCACCGATGGGAGGGTCCCTCATCTAGGATGACCAGGCTGCAATGGATGCAGAGAGGACACATAGTACAAACAGTGTAGACAAAAAAAGTGTGGCAAGCGGGATGTTATTGCACAGTAATGACTCTGAGACTCTAAGAGTGGTGTGAGTTCATCAGAGCGACAGCCTGGGGGAAGAAGCTGTCTCTGTGTCTGCTGGTTTTAGTGTACAGAGCTCTATAACGGCGTCCGGAGGGGAGTAGTTCAAACAGGCTGCAACCTGGGTGCGAAGGGTCTGTTGAGATGTTACTTGCACGTTTCCTGGTCCTGGACAGGTACAAGTCTTGGATAGATGGGAGGTTGATTCCAATTATCTTTTCTGCAGAATTGACTCAGTTTGTTATTAACGTATTTGCTGGTGTATAAGTCGACTCGGTGAATAAGTCGACCCCCTAAAATTCGACGGAAATTTACGATTTTATGATATATCCTTTGTATAAGTCGAGCTCAATTGTTGCATTATATTAAACTTCAAAATTCAATCAGAAATATGCGAAATTTATTGACGAAATGTGTTCAAATTTGCGAGTTTGTAGCGAGCGATCTATACGCCATTTTAAATTTACTTCATGACCCTGTGATTTTACGCGCCGAGAGAGACTAACAACAATGAACACTCTTAGAAACTGGTTTATTTTTAGTTAAGAAACAACAAATTATAATTATAAAGTGATTGCCGGTACATCGAGTTCAAAATTCGTCTTCATCGTCGCTATTTCCGAAAAGCTCGTTCCATTCGTTTTCGTTTAGTTTGTCGTCATAAAGGGCATCTTCTTGGTCTTCTCTATCCTCAGTTTCCTCCTCCTCCTCCCAGATAAGGTCGTCTTCTGTCCCATCGAGAGCGTTTGGCGAATATTTTCTAAGTGCCAACGGCTCTTGCGCCATAAAGAGTTCGCCTCGGCTGGTTCCCCATGTCGGCCAGAACAAGTGAAAATTCGGCCTCTTCCCCTGGAAGTCTGGCCAAGTTTGGCAAATATTTTCAAAGTGCGAACGACTCAACCGCCTTAAAGTGTCCGCCTCGGCTGGTTCCCCGTGTCGGCCACCACAAGTGAAAATTTGGCCTCTTCCCCTGCAAGTCCGGCCAAGTTTGGCGAATATTTTCAAAGTGCGAACGACTCAACCGCCGTAAAGTGTCCGTCTCGGCTGGTCCCCCGTGTCGGCCACCACAAGTGAAAATTCGGCCTCTTCCCCTGGAAGTCCGGCCAAGTTTGGCGAATATTTTCTAAGTGCCAACGACTCAACCGCCGTAAAGTGTCCGCCTCGGCTGGTTCCCCATGTCGGCCACCACAAGTGAAAATTCGGCCTCTTCCCCTGGAAGTCTGGCCAAGTTTGGCAAATATTTTCAAAGTGCGAACGACTCAACCGCCGTAAAGTGTCCGCCTCGGCTGGTTCCCTGTGTCGGCCACCACAAGTGAAAATTCGGCCTCTTCCCCTGCAAGTCCGGCCAAGTTTGGCGAATATTTTCTAAGTGCCAACGACTCAACCGCCGTAATGTGTCCGCCTCGGCTGGTTCCTCCGGTCGGCCAGAACAAGTGAAAATTCGGTCTCTTCCCCTGGAAGTCTGGCCAAGTTTGCCGAATATTTTCAAAGTGCCAATGACATTCATTTAGACATGGCGATTGAATGTTTACGTACCGGTAGTTATTGTCGTTGCTTGACGCGCGATGACTCGCACATTCGCTCAATACCCAGTACTTCCCCCTAGCAGTCATCGTCGCTGCCTGGCTTTCGATGTCCATTATTGAGGTGAGAATATTTGAAATTGTTGCTGAGGATGCGTGTTAATGCAACAAACGCTTTATAATGATTCAGTTTCTCGCTGTTTGATGAGCCTGACGGACGCACACCCACGCACAATGAGATGCATGAGAAACGGCCTTGGTTACCATCACATTTGAAGTGATGAATACGAAGTTAAATTTTATGACTCGGTGTATAAGTCGAGGTCGATTTTTTTCAGTCGATTTTGGATCGAAAAAGGTCGACTAATACACCGGCAAATACGGTACATTCTCGTTACTCTGAGGATTGCATCAACTCTAATCATGCCTCCAAAGGAAGCAAGTGGGAGCAGTAAAAACATCCCAAAACACAAAGACGCTCCTAAAGCAATGCGACAGTGAGCGCCCGGTGAGTTGCAGTTGCGCGATCCGACCAAATTAAGCTCCCTGCGCACTGAGGTCCACTTAAATTTTGGAAAGTACATCAGGACTTTCAAACTATATTCTAAATTTTAGTGACAGCTCTGTCACAATAATGCGACCATCAGTTGTGCAGTCGGCGACACGCTGCAGTTACGTGATCGGACAAAAATGTGCGAATGAAAAAATGCTTAAAAAGGGCGTTTTTTTTTTTTTTCTTGGAATGGATTTTTGTTTTTTTCATTATTTGTAATGAGAGAACATGATTCGGAATTCGAACGATTCACTTCTCGAACAGCCTTCTGGAACGGATTGTGCTCGAAAACCAAGGCTCCCCTGTATCTGTAATCTGGTTTGTATTTGACTCAATATAGTAATATTTATATTCTTTGGCGGCTCGTTGGTGAATTGGTTAGCATATCCGCTTCACAGTTAAGAAAGTGCGGGTTCGATTCCACCAACGGCTGTTGCGTGTTGATGATGTCCGTTGTTGGGTCAGGAAAACTAAGATGTGGGGTAACGGTTGGTTCTTTATTGGCAAATCTTGGGTTGTTTAATGGCGGTCAGTACACATGGAACTTCAGCAGATGTAACTCACCCCCATCTCCAGGTCAGAAGGTTTTATACTGTCCGGAAAAGGCGGGAAAGCGTCACCTGATCATTTGGTATCGATGTGTATTGGAGAGTCACTGCTGTGTGTGTGTGTGTGTGTGTGTGTGTGTGTGTGTGTGTGTGTGTGTGTGTGTGTGTGTGTGTGTGTGTGTGTGTGTTTGTGTGTGTATTTGTGTGCGTGTATGCGTGTACGTGTGTGTACGTGTGTGTATGTGTATGCGTATGTGTGTGTCGTTGTAAGGCGGACGTAGTTGAGAGCGTGGGCGTGGATTGTATATATAAAACACGCGCCCTATGATGCGGTGCGCCCTATGTGTGTTAAACCCAGTCATGGCACACATAACTGAGACTGCGCCTTTCATTACGGTGCACGTTTTAATCGTGAAAATGCGGTAACTCGTCAGCGTTGGTTTACTGCAATTTGACGACAAACCGCAAAACTATTGGGCATGGAAAGTATCATTTATTGGCGCAACTAAAGACTTAAATTTATCAGAAACAGAGGAGTTCGACCTACTAACAAGGTGGCTAGGTCCAAGATCTGCAGAACAGACAAAAAGGGTTCATGCACTACCCGCTGGAGGCGTAAAGATGATTTGGGAACGGTTTGAAGAGTGTCACCGTTTCTCAGAAGCAATTGAGGACACACTGCTAAACAAAATAGAGGAGTTTCCAAGGCTAACAAACAAAGATACGAGCCAGCTAAGAGACATCTTGTAGGAGCTATTGTGGGAGCTAAGTCAGATGATTGATTGATTGATTGATTGATTGATTGATTGATTCTTTCGTTCATTGGTTGATTCATTGATTGATTCATTGATTGATTCATTGATTGATTGATTCATTCATTGATTCATTGAAACTTTATAGATCCCGGGGGTGGGGATATTCAGGCCCCAGCAATATTCATACCACAGAGCGGGTATATAAAAGACACAAAGATGACATGAGCGCAACTCAATAGGCTCCTATAAGGCTGCCACACAACGGCGCCACAAAGAAAGCCAGTAAGTGCGAAAGTTAAAAGCCATCAAAGCAAAGCAACAAGACAAAGGAAAAAAATAACAGCGGCTGTTAGGTTCAGATTCAGCAAAAGGATCAGCAGACAAAACCAGTGAGACAGAATGTTGAGTCTTTTCTCGCGAGGAGTGCATCCAGACTTACAGCAATCCAAAATACACTAAAGGTCTTGTTTACACTCCTCTCTTTTTATTTAGGAATGCCCTACCTACAATGTGAGACTAGCCCCTGATAGGTGGGGGGGAAAGCGTGGGCTTTGTCTCATGAGAGAAGAAACGAGATTCTATGTGAAACTAGAAGTCGCAGACAGGATCCCATGAGAAACGAAAAGTGTGCAAGGACAAAATACAATGGGAAACAAAGTAGTCATGTGAAAAGAGTGCATAGACAAAATGACATGTGCAGACATCAACAACTTTCTTGGAGAAGGTCAGGAAGCTCCAGACAGCATCGTTTGACTTGTTGTGGACTGGGTGATGTCTGCAAGAAGAAACAGCAAGCATTCTGCGCAATAACTTTATTAATAAGTACTCATTAGGGAACGCATGATAACATATATATACAATTTATCTAACAATTCCCCCCTGTCTTATCATAAGTACCCGGAGAACAACCCATCACCCATATGGCCACTTCAAAACGATTTTCAGCCAAGGGATCACATTTCGCAAGAACTAACTTACACTCAGGAGGAAACTGAGTCATAATCGGCAAAGCTAGGGTCAAGAAACAAACCGGACAGGTTTACCACAATAGAGTCGCCGACCGGGTCGTCACTAGAGAAGGAACCCGCGTCGATCGAAAGGTCATCCCTTTGGAGCAATGGGAAAGTCTCAGCTGGTGGAGAGATAGCAGTTGTAATTAGTCTGTTAATTAGGGATCGGAGACAAGGGATGCAACAACATCCACACAAGGTCAAAATGGCAGAGAAAACGGCTATGGAGATGTCATGTAACATGGGGGTAGAGATGGTGCAAATGGTAGAATATGGATTGTTCACAGGAATAAATTGGCAGAGCTGAAATTCCAAATTTGTCCAAAAGATGGCGCCAGACCAAAACGTGAGACCAAAAGAGGGGCCAGAATAAGCTGAACCGGTTAAAATAGATATAAAAAAGGAACACGGTGTCAGAGTGTGAGTCACGCATGGAAGCACAAATGTGATTTTTATTTATTTTTTTATTTCCTTGCTTGGCTAAAAATTTATTCTGTAACCGCTTTAAGCAATATTATTTGTCAATTCGATCAAGAGACCCGTCACTATGAGAATAGGGGCGTGACATAAATTGTTTGGAGAAGCACAAATGTGATTTTTATTTTTTTATTTCTTTGCTTGGCTAAAAATGTATTCTGTAACCGCTTTAAGCAATATTATTTGTCAATTCGATCAAGAAACCCGTCACTATGAGAATAGTGGCGTGACTTAAATTGTTTAGAAAAGTAGGTCAAGGGTTTGGATTTTTATTTCAGAGTTAATTGAAGCGTAACTTTAAAAAGTTATTTTCATGTAACAGAAAGAGAAGAAAAGGGGAAGTGAAAGGTTTTACCACTAGCTGTGCATTTGGTGGAAAGTACTGCGTGGTCAGGGCGGAAACAGCTGCTGAAGGCCACAGATAACCAAGCGTGGGGAAACTGGCCAGTTCCCTCTATGGGCGTGGGAAAACTGGCCAGTTCCCTCTATAGGCGTGAGAAAGCTTGCCAGTCCCTTCTATATGCGTGGGAAAACTGGGCAGTCTTACCCTATAGGGAAAGTACAGGAGAAAAGAAAGGGGATGGGGGGGACGGAGAGGTCTATAAAAGGTCCTGCAGGAGCAGCTTCAGGGCTTTTTCCCCCAAAAGAGCGCTCATACGTGAAGAGGCCCGGAGGAGTTTCAAGATTTTTTTTCCAAAGTCCCAAAGATCTTTGTGTGAGACGCAGGATCGCTGGACTGAAATTAACTTGGATTTACTCCCAAAAATTGGACTGGACAACTTTAAACGAGGAATTAGGTGAGGATGACCGTTTTTATGTATTTTAGCGAGAGGGGGGAATAGTCATCGGGCCGCCGGCTTCCTCGTGGCCAGCCTGTTTCTCTAATTTGGATTTTAGAAGCAAGATCGAACTGATCACTCGACTTTGCTTCCACCAAAAATAGCACGCAGCTGTTATTTACCTCTTCCCTTTTTTATGAACTGTGTTTTGCAATCGAATTGTTCTGGGATTGAATGATTTTATTAACACGGGTATCAGTGAGTGAAATTGTTCAGTTTCTGGAGTAATTGAGATTTGTAATTCTATTCCATGTTTCTACAATAAATGTGTTTTGTATATTACTTACTTCGTTGTGCGCGGATTTGTACTGAATATGCAACCGAAGGCTCAGGCCCGCTTCCCCTTTTAGACGGGCCGCGTAAAAAGGAACTCCGAACAAGTTAGAGACTTAAATAAGTTCCGTAGTTATCTGAGCCACAAGTGAATTTCGATCCGTTCGAAAGTTGTTTCGTCTGAATAAATTAAAGGAAGTGTTTAAATCAGATTATTGGTTTTGTGTAGAACGGAAAGTTATTTAACTATTTGAAAGGCTCAGGCCCGCTTCCCCTTTTAGACGGGCCGCGTAAAAAGTAACTCCGAGCAAGTTAGAGGATTAAATAACTTTCGGAAGAGTGGATTTCGTTAAAAGTAAATTCGGTTGAAAATTCATTTTTTTTTTTTAAATAACATAACGACGACGGTTAAAATAAATCATTGGAGTTGGAGGAGGATAAAAGTATTTCGATTGTCCGTCGGGCGCGGCCCAGTTCCTAAATTTGTCGGACCGCGTCAAAAAGTTAAACGGGACACGATCAAAAAATAGACTTGCCTTCTAAAGTAATTATTGGGCAAATCTAAATAGAGCACGACATTTTTATCCGGTTTAAGAAAGTTGTTATTCTTTTTAAAGCAATTAAGAGGGGTGAAGAACTCCGACGGTTAAGTGCTAGATCTACGTGTACGAAGTTAGAATTAATCATATAAAGTGCATTAATTTTCTTCTTAAATGCTATTATTGTCACACTTTTATTAATTCGATTCTCTTTCGAATAAAAAAGTTGGTCGGCTCGCTGCATGAGCGACCAAGTGGAACGGACCCGTATCAACATTTACTTCGGCAAAACTAGTGCTTGGGTGCACTATACAAACGAATCCCTGAGGTCTTAACAAAGACATCTAAAAAATATCCGTAACGAATAAGAACTTCAAACATTAGCGGGGAGCCATCAATACGATGCGGTCACTTCGAAGTCCTGCCTCGAATTGAGTTACTCGGCACGAGCTTCGGGTGACTTGAGAGGGATTGGCGTCGTACAGAAATTAGATTGATTCCGGTGGAGTTAATTTAACTCGGGTGGTTAGATTACGGACGACTCTCCGAACCCGGCTAAAACAAACCCGTTACCGGGAAGCCGGGGGCACCTTAATCCGAGAGGTGCGTTTGACATTTTGGCGCCCAACGAGTAGGAGGGGGGTTGTGATTAAAAGTTTAGAAAAAAAATAAAAATAAGACAATAGAAGAACATTTATTTTTTTGTTTTGCTCACAGCTCCAAAACGAACCTGTGTGGAGTTTTTCAGTTTTTTCTTCCCAGAAACTGTCTTAATTCCGCTCACTGATACAAATAAATGTCAGAACGGCCTTGAGTGACATAAGTACAGTCTCTTTAAGGAATAGAGTTTCCTAGAAAAGAACCTTGATAGCACGGGAGGATTAGAACTGTATTGTGTCATGGTAAACGGTGACCGTCACCCCTCAGCACATTACTTTAAGCATGAGTAAGGAGGAGATCCTTCACAGCTTGTACTTGTATGGGGTGCTGAAAGTAATGTTTGTAGTATACGCAGAGTATGCGGCAGAACTTGCAAAAGAAAGCGGGGCCGGTACATGGGCACGGATATTGGGTATAAATAAAGAAGATGAACCAGTCGACGAGGAGCCTGCAAATGTTTTAGATTTCATGCCAAAACCAAGGCCAAAGAGAAGGCAACCAATTAGGAGACCGACTGAAGAGAGGCCTTTTTATTTTGAAAGATAAAAAGAGAAGACTTGTCTCCCCTCTTCCTTTTCCTTTTTCTTTCTCAATTTAACTTTATAATAAACCTTCATTTCTCCCTTGCAAGATTTCGTTGTTCCTGGACACATTGTGTGGATTACAATTTTTTTTTTTTGTTGTTCCCGGACACCTGTGTGGATTACAAATTTTTTGTTCCCGAACACCTGTGTGGATTACAATTTTTTTGTTCCCGGACACTTGTGTGGATTACAAATTTTTTGTTCCCGGACACCTGTGTGGATTACAAATTTTTTGTTCCCGGACACCTGTGTGGATTACAATTTTTTTTCCCGGACACCTGTGTGGATTACAAATTCTCTTGTTCCCGGACACCTGTGTGGATTACAATTTTTTTGTTCCCGGACACTTGTGTGGATTACAAATTTTTTGTTCCCGGACACCTGTGTGGATTACAAATTTTTTTTTTTGTTGTTCCCGGACACCTGTGTGGATTACAAATTTTTTGTTCCCGGACACTTGTGTGGATTACAAATTTTTTTCCCGGACACCTGTGTGGATTACAAATTCTCTTGTTCCCGGACACCTGTGTGGATTACAATTTTTTTGTTCCCGGATGTTAGAGATTTGCTCACTCCAACTTATTTTGCAAGAACCAAACAGGAGACAAGCAAGTTCTTTTAGACACCTGCAGGTGGAGAGTCCATTCGTCGCTGTCTGAACAGCGATTATCGAATGAAGTCTGAAAAGTCTCCTTCCTGCAAGGGCATATTTATTAGGAGGAATAGAGTGGGGGTGAGAGTGGACAGGTTTGGTGAACCCCCGGCCTCTGGTAAGATCAGAGCAGGGGGTGTTTTACGATGTTGTGGGAAACAGAACAACTTTGATTGCTTCCTCTGCAGCTGGTCACTCAAGCAGAGGAAGCAACCACTTTACTTTACTACGTTGTGAGAGCAAGACAAGATTGGTTAATCATTATAATCTACATTCCAACATAATCCTACGATAAAGATAACCTGGAAAACCCTAACACCGGACACCTGTGTGGATTACAAATTTTTTGTTCCCGGACACCTGTGTGGATTACAAATTTTTTGTTCCCGAACACCTGTGTGGATTACAAATTTTTTGTTCCCGGACACTTGTGTGGATTACAATTTTTTTGTTCCCGGACACCTGTGTGGATTACAATTTTTTTTTTTTTTTGTTCCCGGACACCTGTGTGGATTACAAATTTTTTGTTCCCGGACACCTGTGTGGATTACAATTTTTTTTCCCGGACACCTGTGTGGATTACAAATTCTCTTGTTCCCGGACACCTGTGTGGATTACAAATTTTTTGTTCCCGGACACCTGTGTGGATTACAAATTCTCTTGTTCCCGGACACCAGTGTGGATTACAAAGATTTTTGTTCCCGGACGCATCAGAGGATTACAGATTTTTGACCGCTGAACTCACAAAAGGATTTTTCTTCTTTCTGCCCTTTTCTCTTTTTGTTTTTTTTTCCTGCTGTTGAAGACTACAATAAAGGCTGACCAGGAGTAGTAACTGTACTTACTCTCCAGGCAGAAGAAAAACAGCCAAGATAATTCTTCTAAGGCTTGTATGGTACATGATTCTTAACTGTTGGAGACCTTCTGTGACTTACAGGTTCCCAAGAATTGAAAGGCTGAGTGGCTTCGGGCTGATGATTAGTCGTCATTTCTTGTTCGCTACAATAACGTTTGAATTAGAATTTGCAATTGAATGTACCCTTGTTAGAATTTCCTGTCAGTAGAAAACCTGGTGGGGAAAAAAGAAAAAGAAAAAGAAGTGCATCCCGCCGTTGAGAGCATCAATAAGCGAGGCAAAAGTTCTCATATTGGTGTTCTGAGTAGAGGCGACGCAAAGGGTGCCGCTGAGTAACTAAGAGCTGAATCGACCCTGTTCCGAGTGCACACGGAAAGGCTTCGAAAGGAGACAGCTCGACCCTACAACTAGAGAAACTGCTATTCATTGAAAAGATGGCTAGCGGTGGAAGGAGATCGGATCCCGAACCTGGAAATCCTATGAAAGGAACCGGAAAGGAGGGGTCTAATCCAGACTCTCCAAGACGACATGAAGAACCAGCATGTGTAATATTGTATGGAGGAGGCTTAGAGAAGTGGCCTCAGAAATGGACTGAGTACATAGTGGGATCAAACCCGTCGATAGAGGCGGGATGCCTCTCGACGCGGATGAAAGAAGCCATCGAAAGGGATGGAAGATTTTTTGCCGAGCAACCAAGAGAAGATGGACTATCAATAATAGTGTCAGCCCACCCTGAAAGGGGCTACACTCGAAGAGAAGCACCTGACTGGTGTGAATGGGGGGCAAAAATGGTGGAGGAATGTAATATGAGAAAATTAATAAGCACAAGTACAGATTTGGACTCAATAGTGAAAATGCTGACCAACGAAGCTGGCATCGAGAGCGAGCTTGCAACCCCATTACCTGGAGAAGTGAAGGCAGTGCCTCGCTATTACGAGTGCCTGCAGCACCTGGCGAAGATGAGAAGTATTTTGGAGAAAAAGACTGATCAACCGGTATTCTCCAGTGAAGAAGAAGAGGAAGTGCCTAACGGAGAAGAAGGACTGGGCACTAGCAAGGACACAGAGGAGGTGTGGGAGGCCAAGGACACCAGGCGCGGAGGCGCCCTTGCACCGAAGCTTAATCTCCTCTTTAGAAAAGACCCCCTACCGTCTTTTCCGGAAGAATCAACCAAGAAAGTGATTGTGGGTAATGGAGTGTGGATGTGCCAGTTTGTCGGAGATATTTGGTCACTGACAGGAGACGCCCTCATTGTTTTCACCAACGACAAATTCCGTGCATGGAACCAGACCTTTGATTCACGACTGAGATTGATGGCCGGTGAAAAATATATTGAGGACCTACAGGATGCAAGACGACAAATGGAGCATGACCCGGAGGATCTTACTTTCATCTTCACAAGTGGGGGAAGATCAAAATACCACATGATAATACATGCCGTCGTGCAAAAGTGGAGGGCAGACCTGGACCAGCAGGACTATCTGAAGATGATGACAAGAATTCTGGAGAAAGCGGTGGATGCTGCCATCGAAAGAGGAGCCAGAAGAATAGTTACGGAAGTGAATGGCGTCAGATCTGGACGGATGTCATGGAAAATTGCAGAAACAGCAATTGCAGGGGCTTATAAGCTGCAGATAGCCACCCCGATCACAGCAGTGGAAGGGCTGGAGTTTGTGTTGGCAATATCAACCTCTCAAAGAAGAGAGAGGGAATTAGTAGCTCTGGAAGCCACATATGACCAAGCGCTACTGGTGGCTCGGAAAGAGCAGAATATGGAACAGCAAACACAACAGAAGTTGACAGTCCTGCCCCATCCATCGGTCAAAGCAATTCGAACAGAAGAGGAAAAAGTGGCAGCCTCAAGTTCTACTCCAGTATTGCAAGTGAGGACCGTACGGTCAAGGACACCATCCCCAACAACAGGGGATGAGGACGAGACCGTGGCCAACGAAATCAACCCAGAGATAACCAAACCAGGGGGGCCGGATCCGGCACCAACCGAGGTCCCGGGTCCAGGGAAACCACCTCAGGAAAGAGGGAGAAGAATTGAAAGGGAGAGGAGAGTGGTTTTAAAATCAAACCGAGAAGTGGCTGGTACCTCTTACCGAGCACGCCTGACGTCTACTCCCAAAATTAGACCCTCCACAGTTCAGGGCCCACGTCAACAAATAGAATCAAGGAACACCGAAGTTGGGGCCACTGAACATGCTCATACATCCAACGAGGAAGAGGGTGATAATGATGAAGAGGGAGAAGACAGGGAGGCGGCCACCTCAAGTGATGACGTGGTTTCCGAAGAGGAAAATCAGGCTTCGGTGATGTCGGCAGTGGTCCCTCCTGATCTTAATGACCCCCCACCGAGAGTTGTGCTAGGAGCAACCCGGAAAGGAGCCAAGAAGCAACAGCCAGTGCTAAGCATCTTCCGGGCTTCGGAAAGGCTGGCAAGGGAAGTTCAATTAGGATGGGTGGAAACCAAGGATGGAAGGAAAACTTACATCCCAGAAGTCAGACAGAAAGAATACCCTTTCCCGCCAGCCTGGTGGGAAAAAATAGAAAGAAATATAGATATCCCGGTGAAACTAACTTACAGGGAGGCAATGAATGTGTTAAACACACCAGCCTACCACACCCTGGTAAGTTACACAGATTTGACAAAAAATTTTAGGGAAGGCTTTGTGACCGTAATGTATGACGTATTGTTGCGGAGGATGAAGCAGGGTGTGTATGATGCCGCTCAAGCAGAACTGAGAGCGTGTGAAGATTTGGACACACACACTGTTAATCCCGCAATGTCCACACAAACCAACATAATTGGAAACTTCACCCAACAAGCTCAGCCGAGCACCACGCAACTGGGAGCGACTTATCTGGAAAATACAGGGATGCCCGGAAATGACCTGGAAAGAGAGACACGAGCCTTTAAAACTCTAAAAGGAATGGTACGCGTAAAGTACCAAAAGGAAAGCATCAAAGAATATTTATTGGCAACCTGGCTGGTAATCAAAGACAGTCCGGGCGGATAGTTGTCAAAGAAGTTGTGGCTGCAATATATTACAGCCGAGCCCATTGGAAGGGATGAGACAGCCCAGGATGCCTACCAGAGGTGGGTGGATGATGAAGAAGATGACGAAGATGCACATATAACCAGAGCTAAAGAAGCATTAAAGCAGGGTCTCACCTTGCTGAATGTGTGGCATAAGTTGAAGCAAGTGATAAGCCCGAACAGATACGTGCGAGTATTGAGAGCAGTTACCGAGGACAAGGACACCATTTTTGTGAAGCTGGGTGCGGAGGCAACTCTGGCACGAATCGAAGAATCCATAAAGAAATGGGACAGAGTAACAAAACACTACATGGAGAGACAAAAGCCGAATCCATCGGGCAGCACTCGCACTCGCACAGAAGATACACAAGCAGGTCGGAAACCACCACCACGACCAACTTATGAGAAGGGGCAAAAATCTAATGAAAATAAGAGACAAAACACCCAAGATAATCCCAAACCACTTTATGGCAAAGTGAATTCAACTGGTTATGTGGCAAAAGATGTGTATGACAAAATGTCACCAGAAGAAAGAAAGGCCCTGGCAGAGGCTCGCAAGGCTGCGGCCCCTGCTGGGCCCAGAAAATAAGTAAAAAGGAGGCGCGGGTCACCCTGTCGGGCGTGTACAGAGAGGGAGACAATCTCTACACTGATATTGATGGAGCTCCGTATTTAGTAGATACCGGAGCCGAGGTGTCGATGACCCGCAAAGCCTTGAAAGTGATAGGACACCTAACTGTTATGATGGCAGATGGATCAGTGACCAGCATGCCGATTGGAGTCTGGAAAAGAATCGTTTGGGTGAAAGGGCCCCGCAATTTACTGACATTGAGAGACGCCGAAGATCTGACAAAACCAGCACATCAGCGTCAGCCAGTAAAAGCAAGATTGGAAAACATCAAAGCAAAAACAGTCCGAGTGGGTCCAACTAAAACCATGCCACTGAATGAATGGTACAAACCTGTGGATGTGGATTCCGTCCGGATCCAATTGGTCCAAAACAGCGACCTGTCTCCAGATGGGAAGCAGAAACTGACCGCTATATTGGAGAAGGCAACTGTGGCGCATTTCAAGAACGACTGTGGTGACCTTGGATCAAAATACATCCACACAATTGAAGGAGGAGTGCATCCACCGGTGAGACAATATCCCTTGAATCCCGAGGCAGTGGCTGAAATGGAAACAATCGTGAAGGAACTTCTACAGCTTGGCATCATTCGGGAAGAATCAAATCCAGTGACCAACAGCCCAATTCAGGCAGTGAAAAAACCAGAGGCGTCTGGGGGAGGATGGAGGCCAGTTATAAACTTTAAAGCTCTTAACCGCCGGACGGTGGCTAATCGAGCGAGCCTCATGAATCCCCAGGCATCCCTAAAGACTCTAAGAGTGAAGAAATACAAATCATGCATTGATTTAGCAAACGGGTTCTTTTCACTACGACTGGCCAAAACATCACAAGGAAAAACAGCATTCACGCACAAAGGGAAATCATACGTGTGGCAAAGATTGCCACAAGGATACAAAAACTCCCCAAATGTGTTTCAATCAGCGGTTTTACAAGTTCTGAGTGGTTTGGATGTTACGGTGTACATCGATGATGTGTTTGTTTCAAATGACGAAGAGGAGGAACATTTGGACTTGCTGCAGAAAGTGGTGGAACGAGTCTCCGCTGCCGGTCTCAAGCTGAATCTCAAGAAATGCCAACTAGCCCGATTCTAAGTGGATTACTTGGGATTCCAAGTGACTGAGAACTTAGGAATCTCAGAAGGATTTCGACAGAAAATCGAACAGATCTCGCCCCCGAGATCAGAAACAGAGTTGCAGCGAATACTTGGACTGTGCAATTATGTGCGGGATCATGTTCCTCACTATCAGAAGCATGCAAGGCCACTGTACGGCCGCTTGAAGAAAACTCCGGAGGGCCAAAAACCAACCAAGTGGCAGTGGTCAGACAGTGACAATCAGAACTTGAATAATTTGAAACAGGCCGTCCGAGAAGCCGTGCGGCTTGAGCCACGAAGTTTGACAGTAAGACTGGTCGCAAAGGTGCAGTGCGAAGAAAATGATGCAATGGTGTCGGTCAGCAACGAAGGTGCCGGTTTGGTGGCCTTGTGGACCTACACCCTGTCCAGCGTCGAGAAAAAATTCCCCCAGGAGGAGAAAGAACTTGCAGTGTTGGCAAGGTACTGGAGTAATTTAAAAGACCTGGCCCAAGGACAAGGTATCAAAGTCCAGACGGGAAGTAACGTGCATCGTTTTCTAAGAAAGACTACAATCGAGAGCACTAAAGCGACCAACATTCGATGGGGCAGATGGGAAGACATCCTACTGGACCCCGACTTGGAAATTGGACCAACTACAACCTCCACAAAGAAGCCGATACTCAAAAAGAGTATGGATGAAGAGAAGCCCTACGAATGGACTCTATACACCGATGGGTCAAAAAAGGAAGGAGAGCAGAATGCCCACTGGGGTTTTATTCTGAAGCAAAATGGAGTGGAGCGTTGCCGCCGCAAAGGAAAGACACCCGGCAGCGCGCAAGCAGGAGAGGCCACGGCAGTGCTGGAAGGACTGTTAGAAGCGGAAAAAAGTCACGCTGGACGCGTAAGACTTATAACTGACAGTCATTATTGCGCGCAAGCTCTCAAATTCGACCTAGCCATTTGGGAAGAGAATGGCTTTGAGGGCGCGAAAGGAAAACTAGTGGCCCACTATGAAGTGTGGAAAAAGATAGCCGAGTTACGGCTAAATTTGAGTCTGGATGTGGTTCACCAGAAATCTCATGTGAAGGAAGGAGCTCATTGGAGAGGTAATAACGAAGTTGATCGATACGTCCAGGAAAGAAGAATAATAGTTGTAGGAGCAGAAAAATGGGACAAGACCCCACGCGGAAAAGTGGTCCCAGATGAGAGCGTGAGGCAAGTCGTGTCGGCAGTGCATGAAGCACTAGGCCACGCGGGTCCACTGCCTACGCGAAAAAAGTTAGAGATGCTGGAACTCTGGGTCCCTGACCGGACGATTCGTGCGGTCCTGCGGGATTGTAATCCGTGCAACAAATACAACGCAGGGCGAAGAGGACGATGCACGGATGGATTGACGATTAGGAGTACTGTGCCGTGGGGCTCGGTTTGTATGGACGTGGCTGGCCCCATGGGAATAAGTGGCGCAAAGGGTGAGAAATACCTGGTTGTGCTGGTAGACTCGATGTCAGGACACGTCGGGCTGAAAGCAGTGAGAAAAGCCAATGCAAACAGTGTGATCAAGACACTGGAAGATGGGTGCATGTGGCTAGGAATCCCAAAAGAGTTGAGAACAGACAATGGAACACATTTCAAAAACGCCCAGGTGGACGAATGGTTTCGTAGGTGGGGAATAGTCAGAGTCTATTCGCCTCCTTATACACCACAAGCAAATGGGGTGGCAGAAAGAACTATTGGTCTGGTCAAAACCTGGTTGGGAAAAAACGCTAACGGAAAAGAGTGGAGTACTAAACTGCTTGATTTGGTTGCGGACCTGAACGGGAGGAGCAGAAGCAGCCGGCCCTCCCCGTCCGAAGAGCTGAACCAACGACTCTTTGTGTCACAAGAAGTGGGCAGAACCCAAGACGGCTCGTCCCAGAATAAGGAGAAGTGTCGGTTCAGCGTTGGACAGAAGGTGTGGATCAAGTCGAGGGACCTGAACAGCAACACGGCAGTGAAGGCCAAGTACGACTGCTCGGACATCGTTAGTGAAGTTTTGGATAGAAACACAGTACGACTAAAGAAGAAAGGTATCCAAGGAGTTGAACAGCTGAAGCCGTTATCGGCTGACCCGAATCAAGCCAAGAAGTAATTCAAATAACATATGGCAACGGACCACGGAACAATCCCGGCCTTCGTGCGCATGGCCGCACACAAAGGTGCGGTCATCGTAAGAAGAACACTAAATGGGATCCAGACCGGAAGGGCCCTAAATCTGGTGAGATTGGCCAAGCGGGGTTGCACACCCAGTGGACCAGAACATTTTCACTGGACATGGGTCGACGAAGCTTGTGTCATTTGTTTGACACCCAACCTGTTGCCTACTATGTGGTCGGGAGTAGGCTTCATGATGCCATCTGTACTGACCACCGAAGTAAGAGAGCTGGAATTTGCCCAGAGAAATGAGGACAAGCTTCCAGTCAAAGTATTGGATGCCATGGTGTGCCACCAGTGTCGAATTACCATTTTGACACGAATGGTGTTCTTTTCACAATGGGAGATCGGACCAACCATGGATGTACGGGCTGGACAAATTAGCTCGTGCACGTGTGTTCGGGACGGGAGTGAGCGCTCCTCATCGCTTTCTCTCGGCTGACTTTTACACGCACCCAAACGCAGGATATGGATTACACCGACCTATGGAGATGCCCAGCGAGGCCCCTGTGGGGCTTGTCCGGCCTGCGCGTCGGGGAGGAGGACGGTGTGTTGGACATTGGACCCTGGATGGGTCTTACGTCCGGTGCAGAGAGCCATGCGAGGGTTGCATGGGGCGTCGGGATCCAGACGGCAGCCGTGCGTATGGAGGGCCTGGCTACAATGACGATCCTCCCCTCGACTCACCCATCAGCCCCGTACGGCTGATAAGCCCGCTGGATGTGGATGCAGCTCCTTCTGAGTCTGAGGACGACGATGAGGCTCGAGACGGAGGACGCAGGAGCGAGGCTGAAAATGAGGATGCAGATGTCAAGAGTGTGGCCACAGGGGGTTCAACACCACCGGAGCTGAGAGCCCTCGCCGTGGAGAACCACGCTGACGACGACAACGCTGCTGGTCGGTTGTCGCGCCTGATCAACGCCCTCGCAGAGATCGCCCGACAGGGAGACATGGCAGCGGCCTGCCCTACTTCAACGACCGCTGAGGTTGTGAATATCTCAGACGAAGACGACGACATGGCTGTGTCGCTCTTGGGGATCAGGGATAATTTATACCTGTTTTCAATCCAAAGAGGGGGTGTCATGTAACATGGGGGTAGAGATGGTGCAAATGGTAGAATATGGATTGTTCACAGGAATAAATTGGCAGAGCTGAAATTCCAAATTTGTCCAAAAGATGGCGCCAGACCAAAACGTGAGCCCAAAAGAGGGGCCAGAATAAGCTGAACCGGTTAAAATAGATATAAAAAAGGAACACGGTGTCAGAGTGTGAGTCACGCATGGAAGCACAAATGTGATTTTTATTTTTTTTTTATTTCCTTGCTTGGCTAAAAATTTATTCTGTAACCGCTTTAAGCAATATTATTTGTCAATTCGATCAAGAGACCCGTCACTATGAGAATAGGGGCGTGACATAAATTGTTTGGAGAAGCACAAATGTGATTCTTATTTTTTTATTTCTTTGCTTGGCTAAAAATGTATTCTGTAACCGCTTTAAGCAATATTATTTGTCAATTCGATCAAGAAACCCGTCACTATGAGAATAGTGGCGTGACATAAATTGTTTAGAAAAGTAGGTCAAGGGTTTGGATTTTTATTTCAGAGTTAATTGAAGCGTAACTTTAAAAAGTTATTTTCATGTAACAGAAAGAGAAGAAAAGGGGAAGTGAAAGGTTTTACCACTAGCTGTGCATTTGGTGGAAAGTACTGCGTGGTCAGGGCGGAAACAGTTGCTGAAGGCCACAGATAACCAAGCGTGGGGAAACTGGCCAGTTCCCTCTATGGGCGTGGGAAAACTGGCCAGTTCCCTCTATAGGCGTGAGAAAGCTGGCCAGTCCCTTCTATAGGCGTGGGAAAACTGGGCAGTCTTACCCTATAGGGAAAGTACAGGAGAAAAGAAAGGGGAGGGGGGGGACGGAGAGGTCTATAAAAGGTCCTGCAGGAGCAGCTTCAGGGCTTTTTCCCCCAAAAGAGCGCTCATACGTGAAGAGGCCCGGAGGAGTTTCAAGATTTTTTTTCCAAAGTCCCAAAGATCTTTGTGTGAGACGCAGGATCGCTGGACTGAAATTAACTTGGATTTACTCCCAAAAATTGGACTGGACAACTTTATAGGAGAAATCGGTGAGGATGACCGTTTTTATGTATTTTAGCGAGAGGGGGGAATAGTCATCGGGCCGCCGGCTTCCTCGTGGCCAGCCTGTTTCTCTAATTTGGATTTTAGAAGCAAGATCGAACTGATCACTCGATTTTGCTTCCACCAAAAATAGCACGCAGCTGGTATTTACCTCTTCCCTTTTTTATGAACTGTGTTTTGCAATCGAATTGTTCTGGGATTGAATGATTTTATTAACACGGGTATCAGTGAGTGAAATTGTTCAGTTTCTGGAGTAATTGAGATTTGTAATTCTATTCCATGTTACTACAATAAATGTGTTTTGTATATTACTTACTTCGTTGTGCGCGGATTTGTACTGAATATGCAACCGAAGGCTCAGGCCCGCTTCCCCTTTTAGACGGGCCGCGTAAAAAGGAACTCCCAACAAGTTAGAGACTTAAATAACTTCCGTAGTTATCTGAGCCACGAGTGAATTTCGATCCGTTCGAAAGTTGTTTCGACTGAATAAATTAAAGGAAGTGTTTAAATCAGATTGAATGATTTTATTAACACGGGTATCAGTGGGTGAAATTGTTCGGTTTCTGGAGTGATTAAGATTTGTAATTCTATTTCATGTTTCTTCAATAAATGTGTTGTGTATATTCATCTACTTTGTTGTGCGCTGATTTGTACTGAATGTACAATCGATGGTTCGGGGTTGATTTGACAATTTGATTAATGTGCGGGGGGTTATTATGGTATAACATAGGACCGTAATAAATAAAAGTAACATCAGACAATTTTAGAGAATTGAATAACTTTCGTAGTTATTTGAGACACGAGTGAATTTCAATCCGTTTGAAAGTTTGCTTCGTCTGAATAAATTAACGGAAGTGTTTGAATCGGATTATTGGTTTGGTGTAGAACTGAAAGTAATTTAATTATTTGAAGGGCGCAGGCCCGTTTCCCCTTTTGACGGGCCGCGTAAAAAGTAACTCCGAACATGTTAGAGAATTAAATAACTTTCGTAGATATTTAAGGGAAGAGTGAATTTCGTCAAAAGTGAATTCGTTTGAAAATTTACTTCCTCTAAATAAAATAACGACAATGGTTAAAATAGATCATTTGAGTTGGTGAAGGATAAAAGTATTTCGATTGTCCGTCGGGCGCGGCCCAGTTCTTAATTTTGTCGGGCCGCGTCAAAAGTTAAACAGGACACGATCGAAAAATAGACTTGCCTTCCAAATTAATTACTGGGCAAATCTAAATAGAGTAAGACATTTTTATTCGTTTTAAGAAAGTTGTTATTCTTTTTAAAGCAATCAAGTGGGGTGAAGCACTCCGACAGTTAAGTGCTAGATCTACATATAAGAAGTTAGAATTAATAACGTAAAGTGCATTAATTTTCTCCTTAAATGCTATTATTGTCACACTTTTATTAATTCGATTCTCTTTCGAATAAACAAGTTGGTCGGCTCGCTGCTTGAGCGACCAAGTAGAACGGACCCATATCAACATTTACTTCGGCAAAACTAGTGCTAGGTTGCGCTATACAAACGAATCCCTGAGGTCTTAACAAAGACATCTAAAAATATCCGTAACATAATAAGAACTTCAAACATTAGCGGGGAGCCATCAATACGATGCGGTCACTTCGAAGTCTTGCCTCGAATTGAGTTACTCGGCTAAGACAAACACGTTACCGGGAAGCCGGGGGCACCTTATTGAAAGAGGTGCGTTTGACACTACCATCAGCTTTTCTCTGGTCTGAAAGGAGGAGGAGGGAGGCTCCTCCTCCTCCTTTCAGACCAGAGAACACCCGAGGCTGGGTGAGAACGGGGAGGCTGCGACCCGGCCGGGGGTTGCGGGAAGGGGCGCCACCTTGATCTCCTTCTCGGCGTCGTAGTCCCCTCCGCTGGTCTGGGCTAGCAGAGCGTAGGCTCGTTGCAGCGCTTGATATTCTTGCGTCAGCTGGCGGTAGCGAAGCTCCGCCTCCTCATGCACACACCAATGCAACACAGCACTAGTACCAGAATCAGTCAGACCGGCGACAAAGCACCCGCGACGCAAAGACGAGTCCGATTCCAGGCTGAAGAGGAATGTTTGGCGCCAATACGCTGGCAGAAATGGCGGGCTACCTCTTCGGGTTCCGTGTCGGGGTTCTGTCGGTGTGAAAAGACAAGGACGATCCGTCCGAGTCCACCAACACGTCTTCGTCGTAGCCGTAAAATGTTTCGATGACCTGCGGGCGCGGAAGCAAACATCTCTCTGAACAAACTGAAGCGACACCTCACGATGAATCGACGAGAGGAACGATAGCGAGAAAAAGGCCATTTCATCTTGCGCAACACCAAGCAGCCGCAAACAAACGGGCGTGTACAGAGAGGGAGACAATCTCTACACTGATATTGATGGAGCTCCGTATTTAGTAGATACCGGAGCCGAGGTGTCGATGACCCGCAAAGCCTTGAAAGTGATAGGACACCTAACTTATGATGGCAGATGGATCAGTGACCAGCATGCCGATTGGAGTCTGGAAAAGAATCGTTTGGGTGAAAGGGCCCCGCAATTTACTGACATTGAGAGACGCCGAAGATCTGACAAAACCAGCACATCAGCGTCAGCCAGTAAAAGCAAGATTGGAAAACATCAAAGCAAAAACAGTCCGAGTGGGTCCAACTAAAACCATGCCACTGAATGAATGGTACAAACCTGTGGATGTGGATTCCGTCCGGATCCAATTGGTCCAAAACAGCGACCTGTCTCCAGATGGGAAGCAGAAACTGACCGCTATATTGGAGAAGGCAACTGTGGCGCATTTCAAGAACGACTGTGGTGACCTTGGATCAAAATACATCCACACAATTGAAGGAGGAGTGCATCCACCGGTGAGACAATATCCCTTGAATCCCGAGGCAGTGGCTGAAATGGAAACAATCGTGAAGGAACTTCTACAGCTTGGCATCATTCGGGAAGAATCAAATCCAGTGACCAACAGCCCAATTCAGGCAGTGAAAAAACCAGAGGCGTCTGGGGGAGGATGGAGGCCAGTTATAAACTTTAAAGCTCTTAACCGCCGGACGGTGGCTAATCGAGCGAGCCTCATGAATCCCCAGGCATCCCTAAAGACTCTAAGAGTGAAGAAATACAAATCATGCATTGATTTAGTAAACGGGTTCTTTTCACTACGACTGGCCAAAACATCACAAGGAAAAACAGCATTCACGCACAAAGGGAAATCATACGTGTGGCAAAGATTGCCACAAGGATACAAAAACTCCCCAAATGTGTTTCAATCAGCGGTTTTACAAGTTCTGAGTGGTTTGGATGTTACGGTGTACATCGATGATGTGTTTGTTTCAAATGACGAAGAGGAGGAACATTTGGACTTGCTGCAGAAAGTGGTGGAACGAGTCTCCGCTGCCGGTCTCAAGCTGAATCTCAAGAAATGCCAACTAGCCCGATTCTAAGTGGATTACTTGGGATTCCAAGTGACTGAGAACTTAGGAATCTCAGAAGGATTTCGACAGAAAATCGAACAGATCTCGCCCCCGAGATCAGAAACAGAGTTGCAGCGAATACTTGGACTGTGCAATTATGTGTGGGATCATGTTCCTCACTATCAGAAGCATGCAAGGCCACTGTACGGCCGCTTGAAGAAAACTCCGGAGGGCCAAAAACCAACCAAGTGGCAGTGGTCAGACAGTGACAATCAGAACTTGAATAATTTGAAACAGGCCGTCCGAGAAGCCGTGCGGCTTGAGCCACGAAGTTTGACAGTAAGACTGGTCGCAAAGGTGCAGTGCGAAGAAAATGATGCAATGGTGTCGGTCAGCAACGAAGGTGCCGGTTTGGTGGCCTTGTGGACCTACACCCTGTCCAGCGTCGAGAAAAAATTCCCCCAGGAGGAGAAAGAACTTGCAGTGTTGGCAAGGTACTGGAGTAATTTAAAAGACCTGGCCCAAGGACAAGGTATCAAAGTCCAGACGGGAAGTAACGTGCATCGTTTTCTAAGAAAGACTACAATCGAGAGCACTAAAGCGACCAACATTCGATGGGGCAGATGGGAAGACATCCTACTGGACCCCGACTTGGAAATTGGACCAACTACAACCTCCACAAAGAAGCCGATACTCAAAAAGAGTATGGATGAAGAGAAGCCCTACGAATGGACTCTATACACCGATGGGTCAAAAAAGGAAGGAGAGCAGAATGCCCACTGGGGTTTTATTCTGAAGCAAAATGGAGTGGAGCGTTGCCGCCGCAAAGGAAAGACACCCGGCAGCGCGCAAGCAGGAGAGGCCACGGCAGTGCTGGAAGGACTGTTAGAAGCGGAAAAAAGTCACGCTGGACGCGTAAGACTTATAACTGACAGTCATTATTGCGCGCAAGCTCTCAAATTCGACCTAGCCATTTGGGAAGAGAATGGCTTTGAGGGCGCGAAAGGAAAACTAGTGGCCCACTATGAAGTGTGGAAAAAGATAGCCGAGTTACGGCTAAATTTGAGTCTGGATGTGGTTCACCAGAAATCTCATGTGAAGGAAGGAGCTCATTGGAGAGGTAATAACGAAGTTGATCGATACGTCCAGGAAAGAAGAATAATAGTTGTAGGAGCAGAAAAATGGGACAAGACCCCACGCGGAAAAGTGGTCCCAGATGAGAGCGTGAGGCAAGTCGTGTCGGCAGTGCATGAAGCACTAGGCCACGCGGGTCCACTGCCTACGCGAAAAAAGTTAGAGATGCTGGAACTCTGGGTCCCTGACCGGACGATTCGTGCGGTCCTGCGGGATTGTAATCCGTGCAACAAATACAACGCAGGGCGAAGAGGACGATGCACGGATGGATTGACGATTAGGAGTACTGTGCCGTGGGGCTCGGTTTGTATGGACGTGGCTGGCCCCATGGGAATAAGTGGCGCAAAGGGTGAGAAATACCTGGTTGTGCTGGTAGACTCGATGTCAGGACACGTCGGGCTGAAAGCAGTGAGAAAAGCCAATGCAAACAGTGTGATCAAGACACTGGAAGATGGGTGCATGTGGCTAGGAATCCCAAAAGAGTTGAGAACAGACAATGGAACACATTTCAAAAACGCCCAGGTGGACGAATGGTGTCGTAGGTGGGGAATAGTCAGAGTCTATTCGCCTCCTTATACACCACAAGCAAATGGGGTGGCAGAAAGAACTATTGGTCTGGTCAAAACCTGGTTGGGAAAAAATGCTAACGGAAAAGAGTGGAGTACTAAACTGCTTGATTTGGTTGCGGACCTGAACGGGAGGAGCAGAAGCAGCCGGCCCTCCCCGTCCGAAGAGCTGAACCAACGACTCTTTGTGTCACAAGAAGTGGGCAGAACCCAAGACGGCTCGTCCCAGAATAAGGAGAAGTGTCGGTTCAGCGTTGGACAGAAGGTGTGGATCAAGTCGAGGGACCTGAACAGCAACACGGCAGTGAAGGCCAAGTACGACTGCTCGGACATCGTTAGTGAAGTTTTGGATAGAAACACAGTACGACTAAAGAAGAAAGGTATCCAAGGAGTTGAACAGCTGAAGCCGTTATCGGCTGACCCGAATCAAGCCAAGAAGTAATTCAAATAACATATGGCAACGGACCACGGAACAATCCCGGCCTTCGTGCGCATGGCCGCACACAAAGGTGCGGTCATCGTAAGAAGAACACTAAATGGGATCCAGACCGGAAGGGCCCTAAATCTGGTGAGATTGGCCAAGCGGGGTTGCACACCCAGTGGACCAGAACATTTTCACTGGACATGGGTCGACGAAACTTGTGTCATTTGTTTGACACCCAACCTGTTGCCTACTATGTGGTCGGGAGTAGGCTTCATGATGCCATCTGTACTGACCACCGAAGTAAGAGAGCTGGAATTTGCCCAGAGAAATGAGGACAAGCTTCCAGTCAAAGTATTGGATGCCATGGTGTGCCACCAGTGTCGAATTACCATTTTGACACGAATGGTGTTCTTTTCACAATGGGAGATCGGACCAACCATGGATGTACGGGCTGGACAAATTAGCTCGTGCACGTGTGTTCGGGACGGGAGTGAGCGCTCCTCATCGCTTTCTCTCGGCTGACTTTTACACGCACCCAAACGCAGGATATGGATTACACCGACCTATGGAGATGCCCAGCGAGGCCCCTGTGGGGCTTGTCCGGCCTGCGCGTCGGGGAGGAGGACGGTGTGTTGGACATTGGACCCTGGATGGGTCTTACGTCCGGTCCAGAGAGCCATGCGAGGGTTGCATGGGGCGTCGGGATCCAGACGGCAGCCGTGCGTATGGAGGGCCTGGCTACAATGACGATCCTCCCCTCGACTCACCCATCAGCCCCGTACGGCTGATAAGCCCGCTGGATGTGGATGCAGCTCCTTCTGAGTCTGAGGACGACGATGAGGCTCGAGACGGAGGACGCAGGAGCGAGGCTGAAAATGAGGATGCAGATGTCAAGAGTGTGGCCACAGGGGGTTCAACACCACCGGAGCTGAGAGCCCTCGCCGTGGAGAACCACGCTGACGACGACAACGCTGCTGGTCGGTTGTCGCGCCTGATCAACGCCCTCGCAGAGATCGCCCGACAGGGAGACATGGCAGCGGCCTGCCCTACTTCAACGACCGCTGAGGTTGTGAATATCTCAGACGAAGACGACGACATGGCTGTGTCGCTCTTGGGGATCAGGGATAATTTATACCTGTTTTCAATCCAAAGAGGGGGTGTCATGTAACATGGGGGTAGAGATGGTGCAAATGGTAGAATATGGATTGTTCACAGGAATAAATTGGCAGAGCTGAAATTCCAAATTTGTCCAAAAGATGGCGCCAGACCAAAACGTGAGCCCAAAAGAGGGGCCAGAATAAGCTGAACCGGTTAAAATAGATATAAAAAAGGAACACGGTGTCAGAGTGTGAGTCACGCATGGAAGCACAAATGTGATTTTTATTTTTTTTTATTTCCTTGCTTGGCTAAAAATTTATTCTGTAACCGCTTTAAGCAATATTATTTGTCAATTCGATCAAGAGACCCGTCACTATGAGAATAGGGGCGTGACATAAATTGTTTGGAGAAGCACAAATGTGATTCTTATTTTTTTATTTCTTTGCTTGGCTAAAAATGTATTCTGTAACCGCTTTAAGCAATATTATTTGTCAATTCGATCAAGAAACCCGTCACTATGAGAATAGTGGCGTGACATAAATTGTTTAGAAAAGTAGGTCAAGGGTTTGGATTTTTATTTCAGAGTTAATTGAAGCGTAACTTTAAAAAGTTATTTTCATGTAACAGAAAGAGAAGAAAAGGGGAAGTGAAAGGTTTTACCACTAGCTGTGCATTTGGTGGAAAGTACTGCGTGGTCAGGGCGGAAACAGCTGCTGAAGGCCACAGATAACCAAGCGTGGGGAAACTGGCCAGTTCCCTCTATGGGCGTGGGAAAACTGGCCAGTTCCCTCTATAGGCATGAGAAAGCTGGCCAGTCCCTTCTATAGGCGTGGGAAAACTGGGCAGTCTTACCCTATAGGGAAAGTACAGGAGAAAAGAAAGGGGAGGGGGGGGACGGAGAGGTCTATAAAAGGTCCTGCAGGAGCAGCTTCAGGGCTTTTTCCCCCAAAAGAGCGCTCATACGTGAAGAGGCCCGGAGGAGTTTCAAGATTTTTTTTCCAAAGTCCCAAAGATCTTTGTGTGAGACGCAGGATCGCTGGACTGAAATTAACTTGGATTTACTCCCAAAAATTGGACTGGACAACTTTATAGGAGAAATCGGTGAGGATGACCGTTTTTATGTATTTTAGCGAGAGGGGGGAATAGTCATCGGGCCGCCGGCTTCCTCGTGGCCAGCCTGTTTCTCTAATTTGGATTTTAGAAGCAAGATCGAACTGATCACTCGATTTTGCTTCCACCAAAAATAGCACGCAGCTGGTATTTACCTCTTCCCTTTTTTATGAACTGTGTTTTGCAATCGAATTGTTCTGGGATTGAATGATTTTATTAACACGGGTATCAGTGAGTGAAATTGTTCAGTTTCTGGAGTAATTGAGATTTGTAATTCTATTCCATGTTACTACAATAAATGTGTTTTGTATATTACTTACTTCGTTGTGCGCGGATTTGTACTGAATATGCAACCGAAGGCTCAGGCCCGCTTCCCCTTTTAGACGGGCCGCGTAAAAAGGAACTCCCAACAAGTTAGAGACTTAAATAACTTCCGTAGTTATCTGAGCCACGAGTGAATTTCGATCCGTTCGAAAGTTGTTTCGACTGAATAAATTAAAGGAAGTGTTTAAATCAGATTGAATGATTTTATTAACACGGGTATCAGTGGGTGAAATTGTTCGGTTTCTGGAGTGATTAAGATTTGTAATTCTATTTCATGTTTCTTCAATAAATGTGTTGTGTATATTCATCTACTTTGTTGTGCGCTGATTTGTACTGAATGTACAATCGATGGTTCGGGGTTGATTTGACAATTTGATTAATGTGCGGGGGGTTATTATGGTATAACATAGGACCGTAATAAATAAAAGTAACATCAGACAATTTTAGAGAATTGAATAACTTTCGTAGTTATTTGAGACACGAGTGAATTTCAATCCGTTTGAAAGTTTGCTTCGTCTGAATAAATTAACGGAAGTGTTTGAATCGGATTATTGGTTTGGTGTAGAACTGAAAGTAATTTAATTATTTGAAGGGCGCAGGCCCGTTTCCCCTTTTGACGGGCCGCGTAAAAAGTAACTCCGAACATGTTAGAGAATTAAATAACTTTCGTAGATATTTAAGGGAAGAGTGAATTTCGTCAAAAGTGAATTCGTTTGAAAATTTACTTCCTCTAAATAAAATAACGACGATGGTTAAAATAGATCATTTGAGTTGGTGAAGGATAAAAGTATTTCGATTGTCCGTCGGGCGCGGCCCAGTTCTTAATTTTGTCGGGCCGCGTCAAAAGTTAAACAGGACACGATCGAAAAATAGACTTGCCTTCCAAATTAATTACTGGGCAAATCTAAATAGAGTAAGACATTTTTATTCGTTTTAAGAAAGTTGTTATTCTTTTTAAAGCAATCAAGTGGGGTGAAGCACTCCGACAGTTAAGTGCTAGATCTACATATAAGAAGTTAGAATTAATAACGTAAAGTGCATTAATTTTCTCCTTAAATGCTATTATTGTCACACTTTTATTATCTTTCGAATAAACAAGTTGGTCGGCTCGCTGCTTGAGCGACCAAGTAGAACGGACACATATCAACATTTACTTCGGCAAAACTGTGCTAGGGTGCGCTATACAAACGAATCCCTGAGGTCTTAACAAAGACATCTAAAAATATCCGTAACATAATAAGAACTTCAAACATTAGCGGGGAGCCATCAATACGATGCGGTCACTTCGAAGTCTTGCCTCGAATTGAGTTACTCGGCTAAGACAAACACGTTACCGGGAAGCCGGGGGCACCTTATTGAAAGAGGTGCGTTTGACACTACCATCAGCTTTTCTCTGGTCTGAAAGGAGGAGGAGGGAGGCTCCTCCTCCTCCTTTCAGACCAGAGAACACCCGAGGCTGGGTGAGAACGGGGAGGCTGCGACCTGGCCGGGGGTTGCGGGAAGGGGCGCCACCTTGATCTCCTTCTCGGCGTCGTAGTCCCCTCCGCTGGTCTGGGCTAGCAGAGCGTAGGCTCGTTGCAGCGCTTGATATTCTTGCGTCAGCTGGCGGTAGCGAAGCTCCGCCTCCTCATGCACACACCAATGCAACACAGCACTAGTACCAGAATCAGTCAGACCGGCGACAAAGCACCCGCGACGCAAAGACGAGTCCGATTCCAGGCTGAAGAGGAATGTTTGGCGCCAATACGCTGGCAGAAATGGCGGGCTACCTCTTCGGGTTCCGTGTCGGGGGTTCTGTCGGTGTGAAAAGACAAGGACGATCCGTCCGAGTCCACCAACACGTCTTCGTCGTAGCCGTAAAATGTTTCGATGACCTGCGGGCGTGGAAGCAAACATCTCTCTGAACAAACTGAAGCGACACCTCACGATGAATCGACGAGAGGAACGATAGCGAGAAAAAGGCCATTTCATCTTGCGCAACACCAAGCAGCCGCAAACAAACAGACTCACCTTGCAGGACCTCACGCTTTGTTCCTCCTCAGAGATTCTCGACGTCGGTATCGTAGCAGCAAATCTCTCTCCTGTCGACACAAATAATCCGCCTTTGAGATTCTTTGGATGCAAAGGGAACGAACGGCTCCGGCGCAGAAACAAACGCGACTCACGATGACATTTCTGACATGAGCTCCTGTCTCCAGAGCCTGAAAAACCCGTCACCGGCGATGATTGGAGGGACGCTCGTCTTTTCCAAAAGTGACAACTACAGGGTGTGTCAGGGTTTTCCAGATTATCTTTATCGTATGATTATGTTGCTTTGACTTTGACTGCAACCTGTAATAAATAATATTATTTATCCCTATCGCTTATCCCTTCCTACACAAAGTCGTAAAACATCCCTTGCTATGTTTTGACTAGAGGTCAAGGGCTTTCTCTATTCAATCCACTCTTACACCCACCCTGTTTCTCTTAATAAAAATGCTCGTGCAGGAGCCGAGAGTCAGACTTCATTCGTACAACGGATGGACTCTCCACCTGCAGGTGTCCAAAAGAACTTACTTGTCTCCCGTGTGGTTCTTGCAAAATAAGTTGGAGCGAGCGCAACTCTAACAGGGTGCATTCTGCCACTAGCTGCCTACGGACAATGACGTCGCGCTCGCGGCTCATGGTTGACGGGCTGAGCAGCCGGGCGAGTCCGTCGTTTTCAGCGCACAGCGAGTGGCAAAGGCGCTGACAAAACGGGAGCTTTGAGCTGCTGAAAACGGCAAAACAAGTCTAAAGCGTGTTCAAACGCGTGCGCACAATGCTCCTGCTTGAAAGGTCGGAATTTAAGGGGCCAATTTTTTGGATGGCGGCCGCCGGCCAAGCTTTGGACGGAAAAGGTTTCCTGGCGACAGCGAGCGAGCGCGGCGCTGCCGTACGTGCACCGAGTCGCCTGCCTGAAGACCTTGGACAAGTCGTCGATGATGTGCCGCTGCTCCACAACTTGAAGGAACTCCATTTCACCGTCCTGCTGGCCGCAACCGCGCTCCAGGTCATTGAGCGAACTAGGCCTTCTCTGTGGAACACAAATTCAGTGGACTCTGTTGGCACGCCGCCGTTGTCCGCGTCGACTTACCAAGCTTGCCATCTCCTCGTTCTCCTGGGTGACAAAGCGCACTTTGTTTTCAAGGCGACACAGCACCAGCGAGAGTTCTTCATTCTTCCTGCTCAGGCGTTTGTTTTTGTACAGGAGTGGCAGAAACTGGCTTTCTGTTTCTCTCAGTCGCTTAAGCTGCAAGCATGAAGTGCGGGATGCGAAAGACGCACAACACGCGGGCCAGAACGTATCCATTCCTTTTGCATCGGTTTGAACGGAATCGTGGCTTTGGCTCCCAATAAAAGACATCAACCAGGCAACCGACTTGCCGCGCCGCTCAACTAATAAGCAAGCGCAATGGGTGCCTCGCTGGATGGCGCGCATCAAACGTAGCGCAAACCTTCAAGCGTGCCGTCAATAAATTACCAGTTCATTGCGCTCTTCAGAAAGCAGGGCGTTTCGATCCTCCAGTTTCCTGATGACTGCGCTGAGCTCAGCGATTTTCAGATGAAACCTTCGCGTGTCCCGATCCTCCTGAGACTGAAAACGCCCCGCAACACACACACACAACCACTCGTTCAAAGTTCAAAACTGTTTTTGTGCTACCTTCCTCCAGCAACGAACTAAGTCATGCGTACTGCAAGTGTGTGATGAGGTGGCTTACGCTATGAAGAGGATTGCTAGTAGCGCCGTTGACCCCACTTCCAGGGTAGTTTAGGCCCGCCCTTTGGGAATCCCTCAGGGCAGCGATCTGCTGCTCGGCAGCCTGAGTCTGCAGCTGAAGGCGGTGGACGTGGCCGGCCCCAGGGATTTATCCAAAACACTAACCGCTCTGTCTTTCAGCTTGATCTCATCCATCCGGATGTACAAACGGGGAGCGTTCAGGCAGGCGGGCAAACTCATTTGCCAGAATTGTGACAAAAACAAAGAGTGCAACCGGCCAATTTTTATCTTGAATCGACTAGAACACCATTGCTGTGACAAAAGCGAAGCGAGCAACCGGACGTTTTCTTCTTGTGAAATAGAATAGAATAGAATGCCTTAGGTGTCATTGCACTGCAGGTATACAACGAAATTGGGAACATAGCCACGCACCGCGCATCTGATCAGTCCTACCAGTCGGCGGATCTCCCTCTCGCAGTCTCTCTTGGTTCGGCTCAGCTCCTCCCGATGCTGGTGATGAGCCGATCGGAGCTCGGCCGCTCGGGACTGCCAGGCCTGCTGGGCCGCTGCCAGGGCTTCTTCCGCGCTCCTGGTGGAGGCGACACCGCTCGGTCTCCCGACACCGCCGCGTCTCCTCCACTTCCGCCAGCAAAGCGCCCCCGCTCCTCACCTGAGCAGACATTGCGCCACATCGGGCCGTTGAGACCGCAACGGAGCGCCGCGACGCTTACTGGGGACAAGCTACACAATACGGTAGCGGCCGCATCGGAGCCCGACGTGGCGTGCGGATAGTCAGACACGGATTGAGCGGATCACCTTGTCCATGGAGCCGTCCCTCAGGCTGAGGACCAAGGCATTCACTCGCTGGATCTCTCCATCTTTGATTTTGATCACTCTCATCAGCTCCATTTCATGCTGCCGCAGTAATGTCTCCCTGGTAACGGCTAACTCTTTCTGCTTCTCCTCATGGAGTTTGCTTTTGAGTTCCGTCATGGCGGCGGTGGCACGGTGGTGCTCCGCCCGCAGGTCCTGACTTCTCTCTCTCTCCAGACAGCTGACCTGACATGACTTAGACTTAGACAAACTTTATTGTCATCTTGTCTGCACATGGTGCATACAAAACGAAATTTCGTTGCACACGGCTTACAACAAAGTAGTGATATTGCAGTTGAATAGAAGTAACATATCCTATGAAAATATATATATACATATACTGTATATATATATTACAAATAAGTATAAAGTGCAGCAGTGCTAATTATGCAATAGTGCAAGTAGGCAAAACAGTATTCAAGAGTGTGCAGAGGAATGCTAAACCATGTATTAAACTTCTATTTAAAGGGTTTACACAAGTTCAGTAAAGTTGGTAGTGCGAGATAGTGCAAGATAGAGGTCCGTAGTGTTATAAAGTACAGTTCTGTGAATGTGTGATGCAGAGTTCAGTTTAGAGCTCAACAGTTCTAATGTTCAACAGTCTGATGACAGCAGGGAAAAAGCTGTTGCAGAACCTGGTGGACCTGCAGCGGATTGTGCGAAACCTCTTCCCAGAGGGCAGCAGGGAGAACAGTCCATGGTGGGGGTGTGATGGGTCATTGATGATGTTACGGGCACGGGACATGCAGCGCTGAGATGAAATGTCCTGAATGGAGGGAAGAGGAGCCCCTATGATCCTCTCTGCTGTCCTCACCACTCTCCTCACGTTCTTCCAATCGGAGGCGGTGCAGCCTCCACACCACACAGAGAGTCAGCTTGTCAGAATGCTCTCTATGGTGCTCCTGTAGAACGTCCTCATGATGGGTGGGGGCAGGTGGGCTCTCCTCATCCTCCGCAGGAAGTACAAGCGCTTCTGTGCCCTCTTGATCAGTGCCGTAGTGTTCATAGTCCAGGTGAGGTCTTCTGTGATGTGGACCCCCAGGAATTTGGTGCTGCTGACCACCTCCACAGCTGAGCTGTTGATGATCAGTGGAGCGTGGTGAGGCTGGTTTTTCCTGAAGTCGACGATGATCTCCTTCATCTTCTCCACATTCAGGATCAGGCTGTTGTCTCTGCACCAGCCCACCAGCTGCTCCACCTCCTCTCTGTAGTCCAGGTCGTTGTTGTCTCTGATGAGCCCCACCACCGTTGTGTCGTCTGCGAACTTCACGATGTGATTGGTGGTGAACCTGGGGACGCAGTCGTGTGTCATCAGGGTGAACAGCAGGGGGCTCAGGACGCAGCCCTGAGGGGAGCCTGTGCTGAGGGTGATGACATCAGAGGTGTTCTGTCCGACCCGGACTGACTGAGGTCTGTTGGTGAGGAAGTCTAGCAGCCAGTTGCGAAGGGGGGTGTTGAAGCCCAGGTGTTCCAATTTTCCTACTAGATGCTGTGGGATGATGGTGTTTAACGCTGAGCTGAAGTCCAGGAACAGCATCCGAACATGGGTGTTCTTCTCCTCCAGGTGAGCCAGGCTCAGGTGAAGAACGGAGGAGATGGCGTCCTGAGTGGAGCGGTTTTGCCGGTCGGCAAACTGGAACGGGTCAAATAATGGGGGGAGTCTGGAAACGATGTGATCTTTAAGCAGCCTTTCGAAGCACTTCATCATGACCGGAGTCAGTGCAACAGGCCGGTAATCATTCAATGAGGTGATTTGAGGTTTCTTCGGCACCGGAATGATGGAGGCAGTCTTAAAGCACGCTGGCACTGTGGCTTGGCCCAGCGAGGTGTTAAAAATGTCTGTGATGACCCCAGCCAGCTGACTTGCACATTCCCTGAACACACGCCCAGGAATGTTGTCGGGGCCAGGGGCCTTACGGGGGTTGACTCTCCTCAGGGTCTTCAACACATCGGCGGAGTCAAGGCAGAGTACCTCCTCTTCCTGATGGGGGACAGTTTTAACTGCTGGAGTGCCGTTTAGTGCCTCGAACCTCCCAAAGAAGTTATTTAGACCATTTAGAAAGTCAGCATCAACTTCACCCACCGGGGGGGGAGGGTGAGTTGTAGTCTGTAATCGCCCGTATGCCTTGCCACATACTCCTGGTGTTGTTGGCGTCGTGGAAACGATCCTGAATTTTTCGACTGTGGTCTCGCTTCGCTACCCTGATGGCACGGTTCAAGTTGGCTCTCGCTGTCCTCAGTGTCTCCTTGTCGCCAGACTTGAAGGCAGAGTTCCGCGCTCGTAGCGTTTGACGCACCTCCTCAGTCATCCAGGGTCGTTTGTTGCCCCGGGTGATGATATTCTTAGTGGTGCTGATGTCCTCGGTGCATTTGTTGACGTAGGCTGACACAGTCATGGCACACGCATGTCAAATCTACATCGGGGAAACTGGGAGGGAGGGAGGGAGGGAGGGAGGGCGGGAGGGAGGGAGGGAGGGAGGCAAGCAGGGAGGCAGGCAGGCAGGGAGGCAGGCAGGGAGGCAGGCAGGGAAGCAGGCAGGGAGGAAGGCAGTGTCTGTCTGTTGAGGTTTTCACCTTGTTCTTCTCCTGCTGAAGTTCTAACTGGACGTCCATCAGTTTGGCTCTCAGCTCGTCATTGGCGGCCTGAAAGGCGTCCGTTCGCTCCGCCTTGACCCGCCCTGCCGGAGCTCGTTTGGACATCTCTTACTCGAGTCTCGCCCGGTCGTCAGTCAGAGATCACAACATTTGTACCTGGAGAGCACAAACGCAGCGCTGTTTTCCACTGGCTTCGGACTCAACTTCAATCGGTACCGTAACGTACAACATCATAAACATAGATCTAGCTTGACTTATTCATTGAATAAATGCATTTGGTTCTTCAAAACTGCATCACGCAACATAGCGTGACCGAGACGGCCGTTATCCACCTGCGTGAAGTTATTTGGTGAAATGAATGAGATGTTTAAGACACCATCGTTCTGTCTCTATGTAGATGAAGGGAAATAATCGATTGCTGAAGGTCCAAAGGTGTTGTGATAAACAAATAAACATATTAGTGACATATTTGTGATAAACATATTAGGCAGGATAATCACATATGTTAACTTGACTGCCCACACTGTATTTATTTATGGTTATTTGTTAAATCGAGTACTGTTAGACATGAAACAGGAAGTGTTTAACATAAATGGACGACGAAAGGGGTACTCACCATTGTAGCTCCTGCTGGTCAATGATACGAGCCTCTTCTTGCAGTGGAAAACATACAGCCAACAAACACCGTGGAACCTAAAGGAAGGAAATTAAACATTAACATTTAGCCTCAACCAACATTCACAGATACAACGCAACGCAAACTACACAAACATAAATCTTTTAAAACACAATGAGTTGTACTTACCGTGTACGCTCTAGACGGTCCACTTGCAAGCAGAAAATAAAGATATTTCTGTTGATAATCGTCGTGTTTGTATCCGTTGTCTCGCTCAAGGCCATTGCGCCCACAGATTTGAATTTTGGCGAGAGTTCAGCCTATTGACGTCATTTCCGCGGTGTAATACCCGCATATCTGAAACGGCAAAGTTAAGAGTAGAGTTAAATAAAGTTTTTAATCAACGCAATAATTTACAAACGTTGACCAGTCGAAATAATCGTCGAAATTTGGCGTCTGTGGCTGGAAGCAGACGCCGAGTTCGACGTTCCTCCCAAATGCCACACTCCCTCGCTTTTCAGGGCTACAAAAAAACATATTTTTCAAAACAATGAGTTGTAATTACCTTGTACGCTCTAGACGGTCAAGTTGCAAGCTGAAAACAAAAATATTTGTCTTGTTAGTCGTCGTGTTACTAACCGCTGTGTCTTGTTTGCCAGCATTGCCGCTTTCCTACTTTCTGTTGCAAGCCACGCCCACGGATTATAATTTTGCCGTGAGTTCCGCCTATTGACGTCATGTCCGCGTCGCATGACTGCGACGTAATATTATCTAAAACTGTTTGTGCGGCATGGTGTTGTTCTGTGCGGTATTGTGTTATTCTGTGCGGCGTCGTGTTGTTCAGTGCGGCGTAGTGTTGTTCAGTGCGGCGTCGTGTTGTTCAGTGCGGCATGTTGTTGTTCAGTGCGGCATGTTGTTGTTCAGTGCGGCATGGTGTTGTTCAGTGCGGCATGGTGTTGTTAAGTGCGGCATGGTGTTGTTCAGTGCGGCATGGTGTTGTTCAGTGCGGCATGGTGTTGTTCAGTGCGGGATGGTGTTGTTCAGTGCGGCATGGTGTTGTTCAGTGCGGCATGGTGTTGTTCAGTGCGGCATGGTGTTGTTCAGTGCGGCATGGTGTTGTTCAGTGCGGCATAATGTTGTTTAGTGCGGGATGGTGTTCAGTGCGGCATGGTGTTGTTCAGTGCGGCATGGTGTTGTTCAGTGCGGCATGGTGTTGTTCATTGCGGCATGGTGTTGTTCAGTGCGGCATGGTGTTGTTCAGTGCGGGATGGTGTTGTTCAGTGCGGCATAATATTGTTCAGTGCGGTAAATTGTTGTTCAGTGGGGCATAATGTTGTTCAGTGCGGCATGGTGTTGTTCAGTGCAGGATGGTGTTGTTCAGTGCGGCATGGTGTTGTTCAGTGCGGCATGGTGTTGTTCAGTGCGGCATGGTGTTGTTCAGTGCGGCATTGTGTTGTTCAGTGCGGCATTGTGTTGTTCAGTGCGGCATGGTGTTGTTCAGTGCGGCATGGTGTTGTTCAGTGCGGCATGGTGTTGTTCAGTGCGGCATGGTGTTGTTCAGTGCGGCATAATGTTGTTCAGTGCGGCATAATGTTGTTCAGTGCGGCATGGTGTTGTTTAGTGCGGGATGGTGTTCAGTGCGGCATGGTGTTGTTCAGTGCGGCATGGTGTTGTTCAGTGCGGCATGGTGTTGTTCAGTGCGGCATGGTGTTGTTCAGTGCGGCATGGTGTTGTTCATTGCGGCATGGTGTTGTTCAGTGCGGCATGGTGTTGTTCAGTGCGGGATGGTGTTGTTCAGTGCGGCATAATGTTGTTCAGTGCGGTAAATTGTTGTTCAGTGGGGCATAATGTTGTTCAGTGCGGCATGGTGTTGTTCAGTGCAGGATGGTGTTGTTCAGTGCGGCATGGTGTTGTTCAGTGCGGCATGGTGTTGTTCAGTGCGGCATGGTGTTGTTCAGTGCGGCATTGTGTTGTTCAGTGCGGCATTGTGTTGTTCAGTGCGGCATGGTGTTGTTCAGTGCGGCATGGTGTAGTTCAGTGCGGCATGGTGTAGTTAAGTGCGGCATGGTGTTGTTCAGTGCGGCATGGTGTTGTTCAGTGCGGGATGGTGTTGTTCAGTGCGGGATGGTGTTGTTCAGTGCGGGATGGTGTTGTTCAGTTTGGCATGGTGTTGTTCAGTGCGGCATGGTGTTGTTCAGTGCGGCATGGTGTTGTTCAGTGCGGGATGGTGTTCAGTGCGGGATGGTGTTCAGTGCGGGATGGTGTTGTTCAGTGCGGGATGGTGTTCAGTGCGGCATGGTGTTGTTCAGTGCGGCATGGTGTTGTTCAGTGCGGCATAATGTTGTTCAGTGCGGCATAGTGTTGTTCAGTGCGGCATGGTGTTGTTCAGTGCGGCATGGTGTTGTTCAGTGCGGTATATTGTTGTTCAGTGGGGCATAATGTTGTTCAGTGCGGCATGGTGTAGTTCAGTGCGGCATGGTGTAGTTCAGTGCGGCATGGTGTAGTTCAGTGCGGCATGGTGTTGTTCAGTGCGGAATGGTGTTGTTCAGTGCGGGATGGTGTTGTTCAGTGCGGGATGGTGTTGTTCAGTGCGGGATGGTGTTGTTCAGTGCGGGATGGTGTTGTTCAGTTTGGCATGGTGTTGTTCAGTGCGGCATGGTGTTGTTCAGTGCGGCATGGTGTTGTTCAGTGCGGGATGGTGTTGTTCAGTGCGGGATGGTGTTATTCAGTGCGGGATGGTGTTGTTCAGTGCGGGATGGTGTTGTTCAGTGCGGCATGGTGTTGTTCAGTGCGGCATGGTGTTGTTCGGCATGGTGTTGTTCAGTGCGGCATGGTGTTGTTCAGTGCGGCATGGTGTTGTTCAGTGCGGGATGGTGTTCAGTGCGGGATGGTGTTGTTCAGTGCGGGATGGTGTTGTTCAGTGCGGCATGGTGTTGTTCAGTGCGGCATGGTGTTGTTCAGTGCGGCATAATGTTGTTCAGTGCGGCATGGTGTTGTTCAGTGCGGCATGGTGTTGTTCAGTGCGGCATGGTGTTGTTCAGTGCGGCATGGTGTTGTTCAGTGCGGCATGGTGTTGTTCAGTGCGGCATGGTGTTGTTCAGTGCGGCATGGTGTTGTTCAGTGCGGCATGGTGTTGTTCAGTGCGGCATGGTGTTGTTCAGTGCGGCGTCGTGTTGTTCAGTGCAGCATGGTGTTGTTCAGTGCGGAATGGTGTTGTTCAGTGCGGAATGGTGTTGTTCAGTGCGGCATGGTGTTGTTCAGTGCGGCATGGTGTTAAGTGCGGCATGGTGTTGTTCAGTGCGGCGTAATGTTGTTCAGTGCGGCGTAATGTTGTTCAGTGGGGCATGGTGTTGTTCAGTGCGGCATGGTGTTGTTCAGTGCGGCATGGTGTTGTTCAGTGCGGCATGGTGGTGTTCAGTGCGGCATGGTGCTGTTCAGTGCGGCATGGTGCTGTTCAGTGCGGCATGGTGTTGTTCAGTGCGGCATGGTGTTGTTCAGTGCGGCATGGTGTTGTTCAGTGCGGCATGGTGTTGTTCAGTGCGGCATGGTGTTGTTCAGTGCGGCATGGTGTTGTTCAGTGCGGCATGGTGTTGTTCAGTGCGGCATGGTGTTGTTCAGTGCGGCATGGTGTTGTTCAGTGCGGCATGGTGTTGTTCAGTGCGGCATGGTATTGTTCAGTGCGGCATGGTATTGTTCAGTGCGGCATGGTGTTTTTCAGTGCGGCATAATGTTGTTCAGTGCGGCATAATGTTGTTCAGTGCGGCATAATGTTGTTCAGTGCGGCATAATGTTGTTCAGTGCGGCATAATGTTGTTCAGTGCGGGATGGTGTTGTTCAGTGCGGCATGGTGTTGTTCAGTGCGGCATGGTGTTGTTCAGTGCGGCATGGTGTTGTTCAGTGCGGCATGGTGTTGTTCAGTGCGGCATGGTGTTGTTCAGTGCGGCATGGTGTTGTTCAGTGCGGCATGGTGTTGTTCAGTGCGGGATGGTGTTGTTCAGTGCGGGATGGTGTTGTTCAGTGCGGGATGGTGTTGTTCAGTGCGGCATGGTGTTCAGTGCGGCATAATGTTGTTCAGTGCGGCATGGTGTTGTTCAGTGCGGCATGGTGTTGTTCAGTGCGGCATAATGTTGTTCAGTGCGGCATAATGTTGTTCAGTGCGGCACCTAGCACCTAGAAGGTAAATAAATAGGAAGGAAGGACTCACCGGTGACGTCGTCGCCCACGTCCAAGCGTTGTACTTTGTATTTTCATCCTTCTGACAGTGGAAAACATATAGCCAACAAACACCGTGGAACCTAAACGAATGAAAGAAAACTATCATTTGGCCACAACCAACATTCACAGATACAACACAATGTGACGTGCGGTGTTGAGGTTAAAGGTTGAGTGAAGGGCCCTCGTTTTAAACTACTTTTTTGAAAAGGAGTGGGAACAAGTAAGACGTATTTAATTTATTTATTGGGAAGTAGTAAGACTTATTAAATTTATTTAATCTACTTTTCTTCCCAGGCAAAATTTGACGTGCTGCAATTCCAAATTTCCAAAGTGAATGAAGGAATGAAATCCTTTAAATTATGATTTTGTATAAATACTAGGCATAAACACAAAATCTACGGCACAAAATGGGCAGACTTTACTTGTTTGAAAAGGACTGGTTACAAGACAGACTTTTTTAATTTATTTAATGGGAAGAAGACTTATTTAGTTTAATTGATCTATTTTTGTTCCCTGGCAAAATTCGATTTGCTGCAATTCCAAATTTCCAAAGTGAATGAAGGAATGAAGTCGTTTAAATTATGATTTTGTATAAATACTAGGCATAGACACAAAATCTACGGCACAAAACGGGCAGACTTTACTTGTTTGAAGAGGACTGGTTGCAAGACAGACTTTTCTGATTTATTTAATGGGAAGAAGACTTATTTAGTTTATTTAATCTCTTTTTGTTGCCTGGCAAAATTGGATTTGCTGAAATTGTATTTTGCCAAATCTTGACTTGAGACCTGATAGGAAGTATTAAACGCTCAGTTAAATCGATACAAGTTGGTAATAAGAGCGAGTAATGTTGGTTGAAGCGATGAATGAAGGTTAAAAGCAATTTAAATTATGACTTTGTATAAATACTAGATATTAACAGAACATCTACTGCGCAAAATGGGCAGAGTTTACTTGTTTGAGAAGGAGTGGCTTATTTAAGTCTAAGATTTATTTAATCTGTTTGTTCCCAGGCAAAATTGGATGTGATGCAATTCCAAATTTCACCACATGATGGTGCCAAATTTTGACTTCATAGGACATATTCAACACTTAACTATTATGTTCAAGGTAATCAGATTTGTTTATTATTCTAATGGCCTTTTCAAAACTATTCTGGATTACTACTTTGGATCTATTCTACATTACTTGGCAACAACATACTCTGTAACAGATTAGGCAGTATAATCACATATGTTAACTTGAGAGTGCCCACACTCAATCTACTTATCGTGATGTGTTAAATCAATTACTGTTAGACATTATTATTCTGATAATCTACCAAATCTTTGAATTGAAGAATTTGTGATTTAATTAATAGCTTGTTGTTATGTTCAGGGTAATCAGACTTGTATATAATTCTAATGGCCTTCTTTTGAAAACTATTCTGAATTACAACTTTGGATCTTATATTACTTTGCAACAATATACTCGGTGACAGATTAGGCAGTATAATCACATATGTTAACTTCAGTGCCCACACTGTATTTATTTATGGTTATTTGTTAAATCAAGTACTGTTAGACATGAAATAGGAAGTGTTTAACATAAATGTTATGGCTACTCACCGTTGTAGCTCGCTCCTGGTCAATGATACGAGCCTCTTCTTGCAGTGGAAAACTTGCAGCCAACAAACACCGTGGAACCTAAAGGAATGAAATTAAACATTAACATTTCGCCTGGACCAATATTCACACGTACAACGCAACGCGGCTACACTTCTGCTAGCGCCTCAGCTACACGTTGCTATTACAAACGTAAATCTCTTTAAACACAATGAGTGTTACTTACCGTGTACGCTGTAGACGGTCCAGTTGCAAGCAGAAAATAAAGATATTTCTGTTGATATTCGTCGTTGCTCAGTGGCTCACGGCCATCGCGCCAACATATTTGAATTTTGGTGGAAGGTCAGCCAATTACGTCATATCCGCGGCACATGACTGCGACGTAATACCCGCTTATCTGAAACGGCAGTTAAAAGTAGAGTTACATCAAGTTTTCTTTTTTAATCAACGCAATCATTTACAACCGTTGACCAGAAAGAATCGTCGAAATTCGACGTTCCCCCCAAACGCCACACTCACTCGCTTTTCAGGGCAACAAAAGTACTTCTTTTTAAAAACGATGAGTTGTACTTACCGTGTACGCTCTGGACGGTCCAGTTGCAAGCAGAAAATAAAAATATTTCTCTCGTTAGTCGTATGTTACCATCCGCTGTGTCTTTGTCAACATCGCCATTTTCCTACTTCCTGTTGCGAGCCACGCCCACGGATTTAAATTCTGGCGGAAGAGCCCGCCCATTGGCGTCGTTTTCGCGTATAGCAAATCCGATTGGTTGGGAAGGGGGCGCGGTTATGCAGCCGAGGGGTCCTGTGATCGGTGGGATGTAAAGTAGGCGTCGACGTCACGTCCGCGTCACGTGACCACGACGTGGCAGACGTCATATAGCAACCGCTGTTTTGTTTAGTAGACTTACAGTTGTTATGCATTGACATAATGGCGCACACTCCAAATAGATTTAAATAAATTAAATAATTCTTCTGCCCACTCCCTTTTAAACAAGTTAACTCTCCCCGCGGATTTGAATTCCGGCGGAAGTTCTTACAGTTGTTATGCGTTGACATAATGGCGCACTGGTTAGCATGTCCACCTCTTAAGCATGATGTTGCGGGTTCGACGCCTGATCAATGTTAGCATGGAGTGAGTTGAAGTGCATGGCGCTGAAGATTTGAATCTTTGAAATGCGCTGAGGTCTGACGTATCAGGCAGAATGGTTTGCCATCACGTTCAACAAAAAATAGAAACTTTCCCACTCTGATAAAAACGTCCTGTGTTCATCTACATATTTTCGTTTTGCTGTGCATCTTTTCCCTGCCATTTCGAGAGCCCAATTGACACTAATAGTTTACTGGAATGTGTTTGCCCATCCTACTGTTAGGTTACGGATTCTAGTTATTGATCTGACTCCAAATTGCGATCAACACTTAACACATAAATTGCTATGTCCTAATCCACACACTGGCGCACCTAACAATTTTGCGAGTTCGTTCTGTCAAAGAGAAGACCAGTAGATCAATCAGACCAAATTTACCAATTATTTATTCCTGACAGAGCGCACTAATACAGGCCTGGGTCCCGGGTCCCTCACACTAAAACTCGTGCGTTTTTGTGACCACCAAAAGACGACACATTCTTCCGGGTTGCCCAGTTTTAAAGAAACACAATATGAATATTAAAGCATGCAAAATATTGTGAGATGATTGGTCGATGGCCATCTCCTCCCCGGTCCAGGTGTCGCTGAGGTCAGACAGTTGGGTTTTTCCCTCGAAGGCCGGTCTCATAGACGTGCTGTTGTTCTTGTTCCTAACCGACCTTGAGATGGTCTCCTCCGGTACTCCCTATCCGGGCCTATTCCACAACACTTTGAAGAAAACAAGTTCATGCAGTTTGTCTGCACATTCCTCGCCCCCCACCAATCCACACGAGCACTCTAATACTAGATATTAATATGATTATAAGTTTAACACAACCTTAAAACATATGTTTGCAAACTGCCGAAAGCACATTTTCCTTTACTACTTTGTGGAATTTCACCACATGCGCTTTTGACGAAAATAGTAAATTGAACTCAAGTGAAGCCAACGCGCACAACCCCCCCCCCCCACACACACACACACACACCTACACACACACACACAAATGTTGATATGAACATAAAAGAGCCGCATGCGGTTCGGGAGTTGCGGCTTGGCCAAACCTGTACTATACAACTTTATTTGTGTAAAATTTTCACAACAGCTGTCACACAAACAAAGCGGGAAAAACCGAAGACGTGCGTGTTCCGCCCACGCTGGATTTATTTGCACCTTTGAAAAGACACCGTATTGCCGCAGATGTGGCAAAGAGTACTTTTGGGCATCTGAGACGGAAGGATGTCCAAAGCATCACGTCACCTGCTCTGGTAGGAATGGTGGTGGGACGTTGAGGTCAACCGCTTTGGGGTTGGCTGAATCTTTGGTCGCAGGATGCCACACACTTGAAGACAGAAGCAGAAAAGCAGAGCTAAATGCAAAATGTACTCACCGGTGACTCCAATTTTTTCCCCCCCTGAAGAAATGGATGGACGGGTGGCCCCGGCTGGCCGGTGGGACTCTTGTTATTCTGACCCTTTTTAGTGCGCGTTTGGGGCAACAACCGTTTTTTGTGGCGCTCTCTTCTGGTTCAAGAGTGCCCTGCATGTGAATTTGCCTTTCCTGCCTTCTGATTGGATGAGCGCCGGTGTGACGCGGTGCCTCTGTCACCGTGGCGGGGGGTATACGTCGGCATCGGAGCGTCTGCCAACGTCTGAGACCGGCTGGCAGTGTATCGGAGGTGTCGAGTGCGGTGCCGCTGGAGCTCACTCACCAGCTGGTGTTAGGGCCACAGAATGAAGGCCAAGGAGAAGACTAGAAAGAGAAACAGAAACTTCTCCTCCAATTGTTTGATTTGTCTCTTGTGAGCTTCGATGAATTCTTTCAGCTCTTTGTTCCTCTAGGACGGACAAATGGAAAGTAGCCTTCAAAAGCCAGTAAGCGTGCAAGTAAGTGCCGGGCTGGCTTTGGGCCCTTACCTGTTGCGCGCTGTGCAGCAGATCCATTCTCTCTTGGAGGATGCAAGCGTCGCGCTCCCTCAACTCCCACATCAGGGCTCGCTTCCATTGGTCCACGGCGCTCCTAAGCTCTTGTCTCTGATCCGCCGTCAGCACGTCATTCACGCCAGCGTGGCTGGCTTTTTCGCCGTCCGTGGCGGGGCAGTCCCGCTGCGGTAGCGCCTCGTACAACATGGCCTCCAGCTCCATGATCCTCTGGGCCGCAATCCTCGTCCATCAGTAGTCCGGCGGGAGATTTGAGGGCGGCTTACCTTATGAGCCTGGTCCATGGAACGCTTCCTGAAGTCCAACTCTTCATCCAGGTAGCCCTTCTGGTTGCAGAACATATCCTAGCACAGCTCAAGGTCAGAATTGTTGGGGCACATTGCCCCGAGTTCCCCTTGGCTGATGTCGCGTGTCTGTCTACCTTCTCACTTTCAATGTCCAACATCTTCTGTTGAAGTGCTGACTTGGTCACTTTGATGTATTCTAACCACTGAGGAAAGGCTGCTGTCACATAAGCAGAATGCGAGAGCGTGCGTGGACGTGCGCGTTACCTTCTCGGCTAGGGTGGGAAGGGTCCTGGCGTGAATCACGACCACCTGCTCCTCGTTGGTGAGATTCTGCAAGAGCCCAAAGGCACAGCGTCAACAAGGTTCTTTCAGCGCAAAGCCTTCCAAAAGTCACATTTGAGCCGCCGAGTCTCGTGGAGTGCGAACATAAGGAGTTCGACATACACTTACGGCGTTATCGCCCAGGATGTCCAGCTTCTTCATCAGATCACTGATGACGATGTCCTGGGGAAAGGCGCAAGGAGCAATGTAAGGTGTTCTGGGACCTCAGGTTAAGGTTAGGGTTGCGAGGGACGCCTTACGTACGCTCACGCCGTCGGCCTCGCAGTAGATCTGCAAAGGGCTGAGGCCGTCTGGGAAACGGACTTGCAGAAACTTCAAGACGGGGGAGCGCCACTCCCTCTCCTGAAAGGCAGAGGCATGCATCCGTCCGTCCGTCCGTCCGTCCGTCCGTCCGTCCGTCCGTCCGTCCGTCCGTCCGTCCGTCCGTCCGTCACATCTCTGGCCTCAAAACGCTTGTGCGAGTCTTCCCACCTCCAGCTCCAGGATGCGGAACTCAAGCAGTTCGTTTTGGTCTCGGATATCCTGGATGTGCTCTTTCAGACGCGCTTCTTCCGCCTCCATCCGCCTGACCTGAAAAGACAGTCAGACCTCATCTGCGGGGCTTCCGGACGGGTGTGACGCCAAGCGACTCCGCCCAGCGCCTTTCTTTCCGTCACCTTTTCGGCCAACTGCTGATTGCTCTGACGCAGCAGCTGCTTCTGCTCCACCCACTTGACATTCTAGAAGAGACAAACGCGTGGACAGCTTTGGAATGTTGTGTCATTTTCATCCACAAATTCTTTGGTTGACTGGAAAATGACATTTGCTTTTCTCCACATTTTCCCAGCCACGTTCAGGGGGGGGGGGGGGGGGGGGGGTGTTGGTCCAGTAATGCCAGACGAATGAGTGACTGAAGAATGTAGCTATTTTGTCTGAGAAAAAGGTGTGCTCATTGATAAGCTTACCTGTCCTTGTTGCTTCAGCGCTGACTCCAGATCTGCTACTCTGCTTTGATAGTGACCCATTTCTACTGTCATGTAACATGGGGGGAAGAGATGGTGCAAATGGTAAAATATGGATTGTTCACAGGAATAAATTGGCAGAGCTGAAATTCCAAATTTGTCCAAAAGATGGCGCCAGACCAAAACATGAGACCAAAAAAGGGGCCAAAATAAGCTAAGCAAGTTAAAATAGAAATAAAACAGGAACACGGTGTCGGATTGTGAGTCACGCATGGACGCACAAATGTGATTTTTACTTTTTGATTTCTTTGCTTGGCTAAAAATGTATTCTGTAACAGCTTAAAGCAATATTGTTAGTCAATTCGATCAAGGGACCCGTCACTATGAGAATAGTGGCGTGACATAAATTGTTTGGAGAAGCACAAATGTGATTTTTACTTCTTGATTTCTTTGCTTGGCTAAAAATTGATTCCCTCTTTCATGAACTGTGTTTTGCAATCGAATTGTTCTGGGATTGAATGATTTTATTAACACGGGTATCAGTGGGTGAAATTGTTCGGTTTCTGGAGTGATTAAGATTTGTGTTGATTTTTGTTGTGTATATTCATCTACTTTGTTGTGCGCTGATTTGTACTGAATGTACAATCGATGGTTCGGGGTTGATTTGACAATTTGATTAATGTGCGGGGGGTTATTATGGTATAACATAGGACCGTAATAAATAAAAGTAACATCAGACAATTTTAGAGAATTGAATAACTTTCGTAGTTATTTGAGACACGAGTGAATTTCAATCCGTTTGAAAGTTTGCTTCGTCTGAATAAATTAACGGAAGTGTCTGAATCGGATTATCGGTTTGGTGTAGAACTGAAAGTAATTTAATTATTTGAAGGGCGCAGGCCCGTTTCCCCTTTTGACGGGCCGCGTAAAAAGTAACTCCGAACATGTTAGAGAATTAAATAACTTTCGTAGATATTTAAGGGAAGAGTGATTATTGAAAGAGGTGCGTTTGACACTACCATCAGCTTTTCTCTGGTCTGAAAGGAGGAGGAGGGAGGCTCCTCCTCCTCCTTTCAGACCAGAGAACACCCGAGGCTGGGTGAGAACGGGGAGGCTGCGACCCGGCCGGGGGTTGCGGGAAGGGGCGCCACCTTGATCTCCTTCTCGGCGTCGTAGTCCCCTCCGCTGGTCTGGGCTAGCAGAGCGTAGGCTCGTTGCAGCGCTTGATATTCTTGCGTCAGCTGGCGGTAGCGAAGCTCCGCCTCCTCATGCACACACCAATGCAACACAGCACTAGTACCAGAATCAGTCAGACCGGCGACAAAGCACCCGCGACGCAAAGACGAGTCCGATTCCAGGCTGAAGAGGAATGTTTGGCGCCAATACGCTGGCAGAAATGGCGGGCTACCTCTTCGGGTTCCGTGTCGGGGGTTCTGTCGGTGTGAAAAGACAAGGACGATCCGTCCGAGTCCACCAACACGTCTTCGTCGTAGCCGTAAAATGTTTCGATGACCTGCGGGCGCGGAAGCAAACATCTCTCTGAACAAACTGAAGCGACACCTCACGATGAATCGACGAGAGGAACGATAGCGAGAAAAAGGCCATTTCATCTTGCGCAACACCAAGCAGCCGCAAACAAACAGACTCACCTTGCAGGACCTCACGCTTTGTTCCTCCTCAGAGATTCTCGACGTCGGTATCGTAGCAGCAAATCTCTCTCCTGTCGACACAAATAATCCGCCTTTGAGATTCTTTGGATGCAAAGGGAACGAACGGCTCCGGCGCAGAAACAAACGCGACTCACGATGACATTTCTGACATGAGCTCCTGTCTCCAGAGCCTGAAAAACCCGTCACCGGCGATGATTGGAGGGACGCTCGTCTTTTCCAAAAGTGACAACTACAGGGTGTGTCAGGGTTTTCCAGATTATCTTTATCGTATGATTATGTTGCTTTGACTTTGACTGCAACCTGTAATAAATAATATTATTTATCCCTTATTTATCCCTATCGCTTATCCCTTCCTACACAAAGTCGTAAAACATCCCTTGCTATGTTTTGACTAGAGGTCAAGGGCTTTCTCTATTCAATCCACTCTTACACCCACCCTGTTTCTCTTAATAAAAATGCTCGTGCGGGAGCCGAGAGTCAGACTTCATTCGTACAACGGATGGACTCTCCACCTGCAGGTGTCCAAAAGAACTTACTTGTCTCCCGTGTGGTTCTTGCAAAATAAGTTGGAGCGAGCGCAACTCTAACAGGGTGCATTTTGCCACTAGCTGCCTACGGACAATGACGTCGCGCTCGCGGCTCATGGTTGACGGGCTGAGCAGCCGGGCGAGTCCGTCGTTTTCAGCGCACAGCGAGTGGCAAAGGCGCTGACAAAACGGGAGCTTTGAGCTGCTGAAAACGGCAAAACAAGTCTAAAGCGTGTTCAAACGCGTGCGCACAATGCTCCTGCTTGAAAGGTCGGAGTTTAAGGGGCCAATTTTTTGGATGGCGGCCGCCGGCCAAGCTTTGGACGGAAAAGGTTTCCTGGCGACAGCGAGCGAGCGCGGCGCTGCCGTACGTGCACCGAGTCACCTGCCTGAAGACCTTGGACAAGTCGTCGATGATGTGCCGCTGCTCCACAACTTGAAGGAACTCCATTTCACCGTCCTGCTGGCCGCAACCGCGCTCCAGGTCATTGAGCGAACTAGGCCTTCTCTGTGGAACACAAATGCAGTGGACTCTGTTGGCACGCCGCCGTTGTCCGCGTCGACTTACCAAGCTTGCCATCTCCTCGTTCTCCTGGGTGACAAAGCGCACTTTGTTTTCAAGGCGACACAGCACCAGTGAGAGTTCTTCATTCTTCCTGCTCAGGCGTTTGTTTTTGTACAGGAGTGGCAGAAACTGGCTTTCTGTTTCTCTCAGTCGCTTAAGCTGCAAGCATGAAGTGCGGGATGCGAAAGACGCACAACACGCGGGCCAGAACGTATCCATTCCTTTTGCATCGGTTTGAACGGAATCGTGGCTTTGGCTCCCAATAAAAGACATCTACCAGGCAACCGACTCGCCGCGCCGCTCAACTAATAAGCAAGCGCAATGGGTGCCTCGCTGGATGGCGCGCATCAAACGTAGCGCAAACCTTCAAGCGTGCCGTCAATAAATTACCAGTTCATTGCGCTCTTCAGAAAGCAGGGCGTTTCGATCCTCCAGTTTCCTGATGACTGCGCTGAGCTCAGCGATTTTCAGATGAAACCTTCGCGTGTCCCGATCCTCCTGAGACTGAAAACGCCCCGCAACACACACACACAACCACTCGTTCAAAGTTCAAAACTGTTTTTGTGCTACCTTCCTCCAGCAACGAACTAAGTCATGCGTACTGCAAGTGTGTGATGAGGTGGCTTACGCTATGAAGAGGATTGCTAGTAGCGCCGTTGACCCCACTTCCAGGGTAGTTTAGGCCCGCCCTTTGGGAATCCCTCAGGGCAGCGATCTGCTGCTCGGCAGCCTGAGTCTGCAGCTGAAGGCGGTGGACGTGGCCGGCCCCAGGGATTTATCCAAAACACTAACCGCTCTGTCTTTCAGCTTGATCTCATCCATCTGGATGTACAAACGGGGAGCGCTCAGGCAGGCGGGCAAACTCATTTGCCAGAATTGTGACAAAAACAAAGAGAGCAACCGGCCAATTTTTATCTTGAATCGACTAGAACACCATTGCTGTGACAAAAGCGAAGCGAGCAACCGGACGTTTTCTTCTTGTGAAATAGAATAGAATAGAATGCCTTAGGTGTCATTGCACTGCAGGTATACAACGAAATTGGGAACATAGCCACGCACCGCGCATCTGATCAGTCCTACCAGTCGGCGGATCTCCCTCTCGCAGTCTCTCTTGGTTCGGCTCAGCTCCTCCCGATGCTGGTGATGAGCCGATCGGAGCTCGGCCGCTCGGGACTGCCAGGCCTGCTGGGCCGCTGCCAGGGCTTCTTCCGCGCTCCTGGTGGAGGCGACACCGCTCGGTCTCCCGACACCGCCGCGTCTCCTCCACTTCCGCCAGCAAAGCGCCCCCGCTCCTCACCTGAGCAGACATTGCGCCACATCGGGCCGTTGAGACCGCAACGGAGCGCCGCGACGCTTACTGAGGACAAGCTACACAATACGGTAGCGGCCGCATCGGAGCCCGACGTGGCGTGCGGATAGTCAGACACGGATTGAGCGGATCACCTTGTCCATGGAGCCGTCCCTCAGGCTGAGGACCAAGGCATTCAGTCGCTGGATCTCTCCATCTTTGATTTTGATCACTCTCATCAGCTCCATTTCATGCTGCCGCAGTAATGTCTCCCTGGTAACGGCTAACTCTTTCTGCTTCTCCTCATGGAGTTTGCTTTTGAGTTCCGTCATGGCGGCGGTGGCACGGTGGTGCTCCGCCCGCAGGTCCTGACTTCTCTCTCTCTCCAGACAGCTGACCTGACATGACTTAGACAAACTTTATTGTCATCTTGTCTGCACATGGTGCATACAAAACGAAATTTCGTTGCACACGGCTTACAACAAAGTAGTGATATTGCAGTTGAATAGAAGTAACATATCCTATGAAAATATATATATACATATACTGTATATATATATATATATTACAAATAAGTATAAAGTGCAGCAGTGCTAATTATGCAATAGTGCAAGTAGGCAAAACAGTATTCAAGAGTGTGCAGAGGAATGCTAAACCATGTATTAAACTTCTATTTAAAGGGTTTACACAAGTTCAGTAAAGTTGGTAGTGCGAGATAGTGCAAGATAGAGGTCCGTAGTGTCATAAAGTACAGTTCTGTGAATGTGTGATGCAGAGTTCAGTTTAGAGCTCAACAGTTCTAATGTTCAACAGTCTGATGACAGCAGGGAAAAAGCTGTTGCAGAACCTGGTGGACCTGCAGCGGATTGTGCGAAACCTCTTCCCAGAGGGCAGCAGGGAGAACAGTCCATGGTGGGGGTGTGATGGGTCATTGATGATGTTACGGGCACGGGACATGCAGCGCTGAGATGAAATGTCCTGAATGGAGGGAAGAGGAGCCCCTATGATCCTCTCTGCTGTCCTCACCACTCTCCTCACGTTCTTCCAATCGGAGGCGGTGCAGCCTCCACACCACACAGAGAGTCAGCTTGTCAGAATGCTCTCTATGGTGCTCCTGTAGAACGTCCTCATGATGGGTGGGGGCAGGTGGGCTCTCCTCATCCTCCGCAGGAAGTACAAACGCTTCTGTGCCCTCTTGATCAGTGCCGTAGTGTTCATAGTCCAGGTGAGGTCTTCTGTGATGTGGACCCCCAGGAATTTGGTGCTGCTGACCACCTCCACAGCTGAGCTGTTGATGATCAGTGGAGCGTGGTGAGGCTGTTTTTTTCTGAAGTCGACGATGATCTCCTTCATCTTCTCCACATTCAGGATCAGGCTGTTCAAGAGTTTTTTTTATTCGCCATGTTTGAGCGTGCCAAACAAGGAATTTGACTTCGGTAAATCACAGCCTCTGTTCAACATTTAGGTGACTAACAACAACACTCAGGACATGTGAAGAACGAAAGATATTCTCAAACACCCCCTGATCTTAAACTCCCAAGAGGGCAAGGAAAAACTCAAAACTCCAGCTAGGGGAAATGAGAAACCTTGAGAAGAGACCACAGATGGGAGGGTCCCTCTTCTAGGATGACCAGGCTGCAATGGATACAGAGAGGACACATAGTACAAACAGTGTAGACAAAAAAGGTGTGGCAAGCGGAATGTTATTGCACAGTAATGACTCTGAGACTCTAAGAGTGGTGTGAGTTCATCAGAGCGACAGCCTGGGGGAAGAAGCTGTCTCTGTGTCTGCTGGTTTTTGTGTACAGAGCTCTATAACGGCGTCCGGAGGGGAGTAGTTCAAACAGGCTGCAACCTGGGTGCGAAGGGTCTGTTGAGATGTTACTTGCACGTTTCCTGGTCCTGGACAGGTACAAGTCTTGGATAGATGGGAGGTTGATTCCAATTATCTTTTCTGCAGTCCTTATTGTCCGTTGCAGTCTGTGCTTGTCTTGTTTGGAGGCCGATCCAAACCAGACAGTGATGGAGGTGCAGAGGACAGACTGGATGATGGCAGTGTAGAAGGTCTTCAGCAGCTCCCGTGGCAGGTTGAACTTCTTGAGCTGTCTCAGGAAGTACAGCCTCTGCTGGGCCTTCTTGCGGACAGAGTCTATGTGGCCGGTCCATTTCAGGTCCCGAGAGATTGTGGTTCCCAGGAACTTGAAGGTGTCTGTGGAGAGAATAGTATTACTGCGGATAGTGAGGGGTGAAAGTGGTGAAGGGCCTCGCCTGAAGTCCACTGTCATCTCCACGGTCTTGAGCGGGTTCAGGTCCAGGTGGTTTTGGCTGCACCAGTGGACCAGCCGCTCCACCTCCTGTCTGTACGCAGTCTCATCACCGTTCTGGATCAGTCCGATGAGAGTGGTGTCGTCTGCATACTTCAGGAGCTTCACGGAAGAGTCACTTGCGGAGAAATCGTTGGTGTAGAGGGAGAAGAGCAGTGGGGAGAGGACGCATCCCTGAGGGGCTCCAGTGTTGGTGGTCAGGGTGTCAGATGTGATGCTCCCCAGCCTCACACGCTGTCTCCTGTTGGTCAGGAAGCTGGTGATCCACTGACAGGTGGAGGCAGGCACCGCAAGCTGGATGAGCTTCTGTTGGAGGATGTCAGGAGCGATGGTGTTGAACGCCGAGCTGAAGTCCACAAACACCAGTTGTCTCTGCACCAGCCCACCAGCTGCTCCACCTCCTCTCTGTAGTCCAGGTCGTTGTTGTCTCTGATGAGCCCCACCGCCGTTGTGTCGTCTGCGAACTTCACGATGTGATTGGTGGTGAACCTGGGGACGCAGTCGTGTGTCATCAGGGTGAACAGCAGGGGGCTCAGGACGCAGCCCTGAGGGGAGCCTGTGCTGAGGGTGATGACATCAGAGGTGTTCTGTCCGACCCGGACTGACTGAGGTCTGTTGGTGAGGAAGTCTAGCAGCCAGTTGCGAAGGGGGGTGTTGAAGCCCAGGTGTTCCAATTTTCCTACTAGATGCTGTGGGATGATGGTGTTAAACGCTGAGCTGAAGTCCAGGAACAGCATCCGAACATGGCTGTTCTTCTTCTCCAGGTGAGCCAGGCTCAGGTGAAGAACGGAGGAGATGGCGTCCTGAGTGGAGCGGTTTTGCCGGTCGGCAAACTGGAACGGGTCAAATAATGGGGGGAGTCTGGAAACGATGTGATCTTTAAGCAGCCGTTCGAAGCACTTCATCATGACCGGAGTCAGTGCAACAGGCCGGTAATCATTAAATGAGGTGATTTGAGGTTTCTTCGGCACCGGAATGATGGAGGCAGTCTTAAAGCACGCTGGCACTGTGGCTTGGCCCAGCGAGGTGTTAAAAATGTCTGTGATGACCCCAGCCAGCTGACTTGCACATTCCCTGAACACACGCCCAGGAATGTTGTCGGGGCCAGGGGCCTTACGGGGGTTGACTCTCCTCAGGGTCTTCAACACATCGGCGGAGTCAAGGCAGAGTACCTCCTCTTCCTGATGGGGGACAGTTTTAACTGCTGGAGTGCCGTTTAGTGCCTCGAACCTCCCAAAGAAGTTATTTAGACCATTTAGAAAGTCAGCATCAACTTCACCCACCGGGGGGGGGAGGGTGAGTTGTAGTCTGTAATCGCCCGTATGCCTTGCCACATACTCCTGGTGTTGTTGGCGTCGTGGAAACGATCCTGAATTTTTCGACTGTGGTCTCGCTTCGCTACCCTGATGGCACGGTTCAAGTTGGCTCTCGCTGTCCTCAGTGTCTCCTTGTCGCCAGACTTGAAGGCAGAGTTCCGCGCTCGTAGCGTTTGACGTACCTCCTCAGTCATCCAGGGTCGTTGGTTGCCCCGGGTGATGATATTCTTAGTGGTGCTGACGTCCTCGGTGCATTTGTTGACGTAGGCTGACACAGTCATGGCACACGCATGTCAAATCTACATCGGGGAAACTGGGAGGGAGGGAGGGAGGGAGGGAGGGAGGGAGGGAGGGAGGGCGGGAGGGAGGCAAGCAGGGAGGCAGGCAGGCAGGGAGGCAGGCAGGGAGGCAGGCAGGGAAGCAGGCAGGGAGGAAGGCAGTGTCTGTCTGTTGAGGTTTTCACCTTGTTCTTCTCCTGCTGAAGTTCTAACTGGACGTCCATCAGTTTGGCTCTCAGCTCGTCATTGGCGGCCTGAAAGGCGTCCGTTCGCTCCGCCTTGACCCGCCCTGCCGGAGCTCGTTTGGACATCTCTTACTCGAGTCTCGCCCGGTCGTCAGTCAGAGATCACAACATTTGTACCTGGAGAGCACAAACGCAGCGCTGTTTTCCACTGGCTTCGGACTCAACTTCAATCGGTACCGTAACGTACAACATCATAAACATAGATCTAGCTTGACTTATTCATTGAATAAATGCATTTGGTTCTTCAAAACTGCATCACGCAACATAGCGTGACCGAGACGGCCGTTATCCACCTGCGTGAAGTTATTTGGTGAAATGAATGAGATGTTTAAGACACCATCGTTCTGTCTCTATGTAGATGAAGGGAAATAATCGATTGCTGAAGGTCCAAAGGTGTTGTGATAAACAAATAAACATATTAGTGACATATTTGTGATAAACATATTAGGCAGGATAATCACATATGTTAACTTGACTGCCCACACTGTATTTATTTATGGTTATTTGTTAAATCGAGTACTGTTAGACATGAAACAGGAAGTGTTTAACATAAATGGACGACGAAAGGGGTACTCACCATTGTAGCTCCTGCTGGTCAATGATACGAGCCTCTTCTTGCAGTGGAAAACATACAGCCAACAAACACCGTGGAACCTAAAGGAAGGAAATTAAACATTAACATTTAGCCTCAACCAACATTCACAGATACAACGCAACGCAAACTACACAAACATAAATCTTTTAAAACACAATGAGTTGTACTTACCGTGTACGCTCTAGACGGTCCACTTGCAAGCAGAAAATAAAGATATTTCTGTTGATAATCGTCGTGTTTGTATCCGTTGTCTCGCTCAAGGCCATTGCGCCCACAGATTTGAATTTTGGCCAGAGTTCAGCCTATTGACGTCATTTCCGCGGTGTAATACCCGCATATCTGAAACGGCAAAGTTAAGAGTAGAGTTAAATAAAGTTTTTAATCAACGCAATAATTTACAAACGTTGACCAGTCGAAATAATCGTCGAAATTTGGCGTCTGTGGCTGGAAGCAGACGCCGAGTTCGACGTTCCTCCCAAATGCCACACTGCCTCGCTTTTCAGGCCAACAAAAAAACATATTTTTCAAAACAATGAGTTGTAATTACCTTGTACGCTCTAGACGGTCAAGTTGCAAGCTGAAAACAAAAATATTTGTCTTGTTAGTCGTCGTGTTACTAACCGCTGTGTCTTGTTTGCCAGCATTGCCGCTTTCCTACTTCCTGTTGCAAGCCACGCCCACGGATTATAATTTTGCCATGAGTTCCGCCTATTGACGTCATGTCCGCGTCGCATGACTGCGACGTAATATTATCTAAAACTGTTTGTGCGGCATGGTGTTGTTCTGTGCGGTATTGTGTTATTCTGTGCGGCGTCGTGTTGTTCTGTGCGGCGTAGTGTTGTTCAGTGCGGCGTCGTGTTGTTCAGTGCGGCATGTTGTTGTTCAGTGCGGCATGTTGTTGTTCAGTGCGGCATGATGTTGTTCAGTGCGGCATGGTGTTGTTCAGTGCGGCATGGTGTTGTTCAGTGCGGCATGGTGTTGTTCAGTGCGGCATGGTGTTGTTCAGTGCGGCATGGTGTAGTTCAGTGTGGCATGGTGTAGTTCAGTGCGGCATGGTGTAGTTCAGTGCGGCATGGTGTTGTTCAGTGCGGGATGGTGTTGTTCAGTGCGGCATGGTGTTGTTCAGTGCGACATGGTGTTGTTCAGTGCGACATGATGTTGTTCAGTGCGGCATAATGTTGTTCAGTGCGGCATAATGTTGTTCAGTGCGGCATAATGTTGTTCAGTGCGGCATGGTGTTGTTCAGTGCGGGATGGTGTTGTTCAGTGCGGCATGGTGTTGTTCAGTGCGGCATGGTGTTGTTCAGTGCGGCATGGTGTTGTTCAGTGCGGCATGGTGTTGTTCAGTGCGGCATGGTGTTGTTCAGTGCGGCATGGTGTTGTTCAGTGCGGCGTCGTGTTGTTCAGTGCGGTGTCGTGTTGTTCAGTGCAGCATGGTGTTGTTCAGTGCGGCATGGTGTTGTTCAGTGCGGCATGGTGTTGTTCAGTGCGGCATGGTGTTGTTAAGTGCGGCATGGTGTTGTTCAGTGCGGCGTAATGTTGTTCAGTGGGGCATGGTGTTGTTCAGTGCGGCATGGTGTTGTTCAGTGCGGCATGGTGTTGTTCAGTGCGGCATGGTGTTGTTCAGTGCGGCATGGTGCTGTTCAGTGCGGCATGGTGCTGTTCAGTGCGGCATGGTGTTGTTCAGTGCGGCATGGTGTTGTTCAGTGCGGCATGGTGTTGTTCAGTGCGGCATGGTGTTGTTCAGTGCGGCATGGTGTTGTTCAGTGCGGCATGGTGTTTTTCAGTGCGGCATAATGTTGTTCAGTGCGGCATAATGTTGTTCAGTGCGGCATAATGTTGTTCAGTGCGGCATAAAGTTGTTCAGTGCGGAATGGTGTTGTTCAGTGCGGGATGGTGTTGTTCAGTGCGGGATGGTGTTGTTTAGTGCGGGATGGTGTTGTTCAGTGCGGGATGGTGTTGTTCAGTTTGGCATGGTGTTGTTCAGTGCGGCATGGTGTTGTTCAGTGCGGCATGGTGTTGTTCAGTGCGGGATGGTGTTGTTCAGTGCGGGATGGTGTTGTTCAGTGCGGGATGGTGTTGTTCAGTGCGGGATGGTGTTGTTCAGTGCGGCATGGTGTTGTTCAGTGCGGCATGGTGTTGTTCGGCATGGTGTTGTTCAGTGCGGCATGGATTTGTTCAGTGCGGCATGGTGTTGTTCAGTGCGGGATGGTGTTCAGTGCGGGATGGTGTTGTTCAGTGCGGGATGGTGTTGTTCAGTGCGGCATGGTGTTGTTCAGTGCGGCATGGTGTTGTTCAGTGCGGCATAATGTTGTTCAGTGCGGCATGGTGTTGTTCAGTGCGGCATGGTGTTGTTCAGTGCGGCATGGTGTTGTTCAGTGCGGCATGGTGTTGTTCAGTGCGGCATGGTGTTGTTCAGTGCGGCATGGTGTTGTTCAGTGCGGCATGGTGTTGTTCAGTGCGGCATGGTGTTGTTCAGTGCGGCATGGTGTTGTTCAGTGCGGCATGGTGTTGTTCAGTGCGGCATGGTGTTTTTCAGTGCGGCATAATGTTGTTCAGTGCGGCATAATGTTGTTCAGTGCGGCATAATGTTGTTCAGTGCGGCATAATGTTGTTCAGTGCGGCATAATGTTGTTCAGTGCGGCATGGTGTTGTTCAGTGCGGCATGGTGTTGTTCAGTGCGGCATGGTGTTGTTCAGTGCGGCATGGTGTTGTTCAGTGCGGCATGGTGTTGTTCAGTGCGGCATAATGTTGTTCAGTGCGGCATAATGTTGTTCAGTGCGGCATGGTGTTGTTCAGTGCGGCATGGTGTTGTTCAGTGCGGCATGGTGTTGTTCAGTGCGGCATGGTGTTGTTCAGTGCGGCATGGTGTTGTTCAGTGCGGCATGGTGTTGTTCAGTGCGGCATGGTGTTGTTCAGTGCGGCATGGTGTTGTTCAGTGCGGCATGGTGTTGTTCAGTGCGGCATGGTGTTGTTCAGTGCGGCATGGTGTTGTTCAGTGCGGCGTCGTGTTGTTCAGTGCGGCGTCGTGTTGTTCAGTGCAGCATGGTGTTGTTCAGTGCGGAATGGTGTTGTTCAGTGCGGCATGGTGTTGTTCAGTGCGGCATGGTGTTAAGTGCGGCATGGTGTTGTTCAGTGCGGCGTAATGTTGTTCAGTGCGGCGTAATGTTGTTCAGTGCGGCATGGTGTTGTTCAGTGCGGCATGGTGTTGTTCAGTGCGGCATGGTGCTGTTCAGTGCAGCATGGTGCTGTTCAGTGCGGCATGGTGCTGTTCAGTGCGGCATGGTGTTGTTCAGTGCGGCATGGTGTTGTTCAGTGCGGCATGGTGTTGTTCAGTGCGGCATGGTGTTGTTCAGTGCGGCATGGTGTTGTTCAGTGCGGCATGGTGTTGTTCAGTGCGGCATGGTGTTGTTCAGTGCGGCATGGTGTTGTTCAGTGCGGCATGGTGTTTTTCAGTGCGGCATAATGTTGTTCAGTGCGGCATAATGTTGTTCAGTGCGGCATAATGTTGTTCAGTGCGGCATAATGTTGTTCAGTGCGGCATAATGTTGTTCAGTGCGGCATAATGTTGTTCAGTGCGGGATGGTGTTGTTCAGTGCGGCATGGTGTTGTTCAGTGCGGCATGGTGTTGTTCAGTGCGGCATGGTGTTGTTCAGTGCAGCATGGTGTTGTTCAGTGCGGCATGGTGTTGTTCAGTGCGGCATGGTGTTGTTCAGTGCGGCATGGTGTTGTTCAGTGCGGGATGGTGTTGTTCAGTGCGGGATGGTGTTGTTCAGTGCGGGATGGTGTTGTTCAGTGCGGCATGGTGTTCAGTGCGGCATAATGTTGTTCAGTGCGGCATGGTGTTGTTCAGTGCGGCATGGTGTTGTTCAGTGCGGCATAATGTTGTTCAGTGCGGCATAATGTTGTTCAGTGCGGCACCTAGCACCTAGAAGGTAAATAAATAGGAAGGAAGGACTCACCGGTGACGTCGTCGCCCACGTCCAAGCGTTGTACTTTGTATTTTCATCCTTCTGACAGTGGAAAACATATAGCCAACAAACACCGTGGAACCTAAACGAATGAAAGAAAACTATCATTTGGCCACAACCAACATTCACAGATACAACACAATGTGACGTGCGGTGTTGAGGTTAAAGGTTGAGTGAAGGGCCCTCGTTTTAAACTACTTTTTTGAAAAGGAGTGGGAACAAGTAAGACGTATTTAATTTATTTATTGGGAAGTAGTAAGACTTATTAAATTTATTTAATCTACTTTTCTTCCCAGGCAAAATTTGACGTGCTGCAATTCCAAATTTCCAAAGTGAATGAAGGAATGAAATCCTTTAAATTATGATTTTGTATAAATACTAGGCATAAACACAAAATCTACGGCACAAAATGGGCAGACTTTACTTGTTTGAAAAGGACTGGTTACAAGACAGACTTTTTTAATTTATTTAATGGGAAGAAGACTTATTTAGTTTAATTGATCTATTTTTGTTCCCTGGCAAAATTCGATTTGCTGCAATTCCAAATTTCCAAAGTGGATGAAGGAATGAAGTCGTTTAAATTATGATTTTGTATAAATACTAGGCATAGACACAAAATCTACGGCACAAAACGGGCAGACTTTACTTGTTTGAAGAGGACTGGTTGCAAGACAGACTTTTCTGATTTATTTAATGGGAAGAAGACTTATTTAGTTTATTTAATCTCTTTTTGTTGCCTGGCAAAATTGGATTTGCTGAAATTGTATTTTGCCAAATCTTGACTTGAGACCTGATAGGAAGTATTAAACGCTCAGTTAAATCGATACAAGTTGGTAATAAGAGCGAGTAATGTTGGTTGAAGCGATGAATGAAGGTTAAAAGCAATTTAAATTATGACTTTGTATAAATACTAGATATTAACAGAACATCTACTGCGCAAAATGGGCAGAGTTTACTTGTTTGAGAAGGAGTGGCTTATTTAAGTCTAAGATTTATTTAATCTGTTTGTTCCCAGGCAAAATTGGATGTGATGCAATTCCAAATTTCACCACATGATGGTGCCAAATTTTGACTTCATAGGACATATTCAACACTTAACTATTATGTTCAAGGTAATCAGATTTGTTTATTATTCTAATGGCCTTTTCAAAACTATTCTGGATTACTACTTTGGATCTATTCTACATTACTTGGCAACAACATACTCTGTAACAGATTAGGCAGTATAATCACATATGTTAACTTGAGAGTGCCCACACTCAATCTACTTATCGTGATGTGTTAAATCAATTACTGTTAGACATTATTATTCTGATAATCTACCAAATCTTTGAATTGAAGAATTTGTGATTTAATTAATAGCTTGTTGTTATGTTCAGGGTAATCAGACTTGTATATAATTCTAATGGCCTTCTTTTGAAAACTATTCTGAATTACAACTTTGGATCTTATATTACTTTGCAACAATATACTCGGTGACAGATTAGGCAGTATAATCACATATGTTAACTTCAGTGCCCACACTGTATTTATTTATGGTTATTTGTTAAATCAAGTACTGTTAGACATGAAATAGGAAGTGTTTAACATAAATGTTATGGCTACTCACCGTTGTAGCTCGCTCCTGGTCAATGATACGAGCCTCTTCTTGCAGTGGAAAACTTGCAGCCAACAAACACCGTGGAACCTAAAGGAATGAAATTAAACATTAACATTTCGCCTGGACCAATATTCACACGTACAACGCAACGCGGCTACACTTCTGCTAGTGCCTCAGCTACACGTTGCTATTACAAACGTAAATCTCTTTAAACACAATGAGTGTTACTTACCGTGTACGCTGTAGACGGTCCAGTTGCAAGCAGAAAATAAAGATATTTCTGTTGATATTCGTCGTTGCTCAGTGGCTCACGGCCATCGCGCCAACAGATTTGAATTTTGGTGGAAGGTCAGCCAATTACGTCATATCCGCGGCACATGACTGCGACGTAATACCCGCTTATCTGAAACGGCAGTTAAAAGTAGAGTTACATCAAGTTTTCTTTTTTAATCAACGCAATCATTTACAACCGTTGACCAGAAAGAATCGTCGAAATTCGACGTTCCCCCCAAACGCCACACTCACTCGCTTTTCAGGGCAACAAAAGTACTTCTTTTTAAAAACGATGAGTTGTACTTACCGTGTACGCTCTGGACGGTCCAGTTGCAAGCAGAAAATAAAAATATTTCTCTCGTTAGTCGTATGTTACCATCCGCTGTGTCTTTGTCAACATCGCCATTTTCCTACTTCCTGTTGCGAGCCACGCCCACGGATTTAAATTCTGGCGGAAGAGCCCGCCCATTGGCGTCGTTTTCGCGTATAGCAAATCCGATTGGTTGGGAAGGGGGCGCGGTTATGCAGCCGAGGGGTCCTGTGATCGGTGGGATGTAAAGTAGGCGTCGACGTCACGTCCGCGTCACGTGACCACGACGTGGCAGACGTCATATAGCAACCGCTGTTTTGTTTAGTAGACTTACAGTTGTTATGCATTGACATAATGGCGCACACTCCAAATAGATTTAAATAAATTAAATAATTCTTCTGCCCACTCCCTTTTAAACAAGTTAACTCTCCCCGCGGATTTGAATTCCGGCGGAAGTTCTTACAGTTGTTATGCGTTGACATAATGGCGCACTGGTTAGCATGTCCACCTCTTAAGCATGATGTTGCGGGTTCGACGCCTGATCAATGTTAGCATGGAGTGAGCTGAAGTGCATGGCGCTGAAGATTTGAATCTTTGAAATGCGCTGAGGTCTGACGTATCAGGCAGAATGGTTTGCCATCACGTTCAACAAAAAATAGAAACTTTCCCACTCTGATAAAAACGTCCTGTGTTCATCTACATATTTTCGTTTTGCTGTGCATCTTTTCCCTGCCATTTCGAGAGCCCAATTGACACTAATAGTTTACTGGAATGTGTTTGCCCATCCTACTTTGTGGAATTTCACCACATGCGCTTTTGACGAAAATACTAAATTGAACTCAAGTGAAGCCAACACGCACAACCCCCCCACACACACACACACACACACCTACACACACACACACAAATGTTGATATGAACATAAAAGAGCCGCATGCGGTTCGGGAGTTGCGGCTTGGCCAAACCTGTACTATACAACTTTATTTGTGTAAAATTTTCACAACAGCTGTCACACAAACAAAGCGGGAAAAACCGAAGACGTGCGTGTTCCGCCCACGCTGGATTTATTTGCACCTTTGAAAAGACACCGTATTGCCGCAGATGTGGCAAAGAGTACTTTTGGGCATCTGAGACGGAAGGATGTCCAAAGCATCACGTCACCTGCTCTGGTAGGAATGGTGGTGGGACGTTGAGGTCAACCGCTTTGGGGTTGGCTGAATCTTTGGTCGCAGGATGCCACACACTTGAAGACAGAAGCAGAAAAGCAGAGCTAAATGCAAAATGTACTCACCGGTGACTCCAATTTTTTCCCCCCCTGAAGAAATGGATGGACGGGTGGCCCCGGCTGGCCGGTGGGACTCTTGTTATTCTGACCCTTTTTAGTGCGCGTTTGGGGCAACAACCGTTTTTTGTGGCGCTCTCTTCTGGTTCAAGAGTGCCCTGCATGTGAATTTGCCTTTCCTGCCTTCTGATTGGATGAGCGCCGGTGTGACGCGGTGCCTCTGTCACCGTGGCGGGGGGTATACGTCGGCATCGGAGCGTCTGCCAACGTCTGAGACCGGCTGGCAGTGTATCGGAGGTGTCGAGTGCGGTGCCGCTGGAGCTCACTCACCAGCTGGTGTTAGGGCCACAGAATGAAGGCCAAGGAGAAGACTAGAAAGAGAAACAGAAACTTCTCCTCCAATTGTTTGATTTGTCTCTTCTGAGCTTCGATGAATTCTTTCAGCTCTTTGTTCCTCTAGGACGGACAAATGGAAAGTAGCCTTCAAAAGCCAGTAAGCGTGCAAGTAAGTGCCGGGCTGGCTTTGGGCCCTTACCTGTTGCGCGCTGTGCAGCAGATCCATTCTCTCTTGGAGGATGCAAGCGTCGCGCTCCCTCAACTCCCACATCAGGGCTCGCTTCCATTGGTCCACGGCGCTCCTAAGCTCTTGTCTCTGATCCGCCGTCAGCACGTCATTCACGCCAGCGTGGCTGGCTTTTTCGCCGTCCGTGGCGGGGCAGTCCCGCTGCGGTAGCGCCTCGTACAACATGGCCTCCAGCTCCATGATCCTCTGGGCCGCAATCCTCGTCCATCAGTAGTCCGGCGGGAGATTTGAGGGCGGCTTACCTTATGAGCCTGGTCCATGGAACGCTTCCTGAAGTCCAACTCTTCATCCAGGTAGCCCTTCTGGTTGCAGAACATATCCTAGCACAGCTCAAGGTCAGAATTGTTGGGGCACATTGCCCCGAGTTCCCCTTGGCTGATGTCGCGTGTCTGTCTACCTTCTCACTTTCAATGTCCAACATCTTCTGTTGAAGTGCTGACTTGGTCACTTTGATGTATTCTAACCACTGAGGAAAGGCTGCTGTCACATAAGCAGAATGCGAGAGCGTGCGTGGACGTGCGCGTTACCTTCTCGGCTAGGGTGGGAAGGGTCCTGGCGTGAATCACGACCACCTGCTCCTCGTTGGTGAGATTCTGCAAGAGCCCAAAGGCACAGCGTCAACAAGGTTCTTTCAGCGCAAAGCCTTCCAAAAGTCACATTTGAGCCGCCGAGTCTCGTGGAGTGCGAACATAAGGAGTTCGACATACACTTACGGCGTTATCGCCCAGGATGTCCAGCTTCTTCATCAGATCACTGATGACGATGTCCTGGGGAAAGGCGCAAGGAGCAATGTAAGGTGTTCTGGGACCTCAGGTTAAGGTTAGGGTTGCGAGGGACGCCTTACGTACGCTCACGCCGTCGGCCTCGCAGTAGATCTGCAAAGGGCTGAGGCCGTCTGGGAAACGGACTTGCAGAAACTTCAAGACGGGGGAGCGCCACTCCCTCTCCTGAAAGGCAGAGGCATGCATCCGTCCGTCCGTCCGTCCGTCCGTCCGTCCGTCACATCTCTGGCCTCAAAACGCTTGTGCGAGTCTTCCCACCTCCAGCTCCAGGATGCGGAACTCAAGCAGTTCGTTTTGGTCTCGGATATCCTGGATGTGCTCTTTCAGACGCGCTTCTTCCGCCTCCATCCGCCTGACCTGAAAAGACAGTCAGACCTCATCTGCGGGGCTTCCGGACGGGTGTGACGCCAAGCGACTCCGCCCAGCGCCTTTCTTTCCGTCACCTTTTCGGCCAACTGCTGATTGCTCTGACGCAGCAGCTGCTTCTCCTCCACCCACTTGACATTCTAGAAGAGACAAACGCGTGGACAGCTTTGGAATGTTGTGTCATTTTCATCCACAAATTCTTTGGTTGACTGGAAAATGACATTTGCTTTTCTCCACATTTTCCCAGCCACGTTCAGGGGGGGGGGGGGGGGGGGTTGGTCCAGTAATGCCAGACGAATGAGTGACTGAAGAATGTAGCTATTTTGTCTGAGAAAAAGGTGTGCTCATTGATAAGCTTACCTGTCCTTGTTGCTTCAGCGCTGACTCCAGATCTGATACTCTGCTTTGATAGTGACCCATTTCTACTGTCATGTAACATGGGGGGAAGAGATGGTGCAAATGGTAAAATATGGATTGTTCACAGGAATAAATTGGCAGAGCTGAAATTCCAAATTTGTCCAAAAGATGGCGCCAGACCAAAACATGAGACCAAAAAAGGGGCCAAAATAAGCTAAGCAAGTTAAAATAGAAATAAAACAGGAACACGGTGTCGGATTGTGAGTCACGCATGGACGCACAAATGTGATTTTTACTTTTTGATTTCTTTGCTTGGCTAAAAATGTATTCTGTAACAGCTTAAAGCAATATTGTTAGTCAATTCGATCAAGGGACCCGTCACTATGAGAATAGTGGCGTGACATAAATTGTTTGGAGAAGCACAAATGTGATTTTTACTTCTTGATTTCTTTGCTTGGCTAAAAATTGATTCCCTCTTTCATGAACTGTGTTTTGCAATCGAATTGTTCTGGGATTGAATGATTTTATTAACACGGGTATCAGTGGGTGAAATTGTTCGGTTTCTGGAGTGATTAAGATTTGTGTTGATTTTTGTTGTGTATATTCATCTACTTTGTTGTGCGCTGATTTGTACTGAATGTACAATCGATGGTTCGGGGTTGATTTGACAATTTGATTAATGTGCGGGGGGTTATTATGGTATAACATAGGACCGTAATAAATAAAAGTAACATCAGACAATTTTAGAGAATTGAATAACTTTCGTAGTTATTTGAGACACGAGTGAATTTCAATCCGTTTGAAAGTTTGCTTCGTCTGAATAAATTAACGGAAGTGTTTGAATCGGATTATCGGTTTGGTGTAGAACTGAAAGTAATTTAATTATTTGAAGGGCGCAGGCCCGTTTCCCCTTTTGACGGGCCGCGTAAAAAGTAACTCCGAACATGTTAGAGAATTAAATAACTTTCGTAGATATTTAAGGGAAGAGTGATTATTGAAAGAGGTGCGTTTGACACTACCATCAGCTTTTCTCTGGTCTGAAAGGAGGAGACAACTACAGGGTGTGTCAGGGTTTTCCAGATTATCTTTATCGTATGATTATGTTGCTTTGACTTTGACTGCAACCTGTAATAAATAATATTATTTATCCCTTATTTATCCCTATCGCTTATCCCTTCCTACACAAAGTCGTAAAACATCCCTTGCTATGTTTTGACTAGAGGTCAAGGGCTTTCTCTATTCAATCCACTCTTACACCCACCCTGTTTCTCTTAATAAAAATGCTCGTGCGGGAGCCGAGAGTCAGACTTCATTCGTACAACGGATGGACTCTCCACCTGCAGGTGTCCAAAAGAACTTACTTGTCTCCCGTGTGGTTCTTGCAAAATAAGTTGGAGCGAGCGCAACTCTAACAGGGTGCATTTTGCCACTAGCTGCCTACGGACAATGACGTCGCGCTCGCGGCTCATAGTTGACGGGCTGAGCAGCCGGGCGAGTCCGTCGTTTTCAGCGCACAGCGAGTGGCAAAGGCGCTGACAAAACGGGAGCTTTGAGCTGCTGAAAACGGCAAAACAAGTCTAAAGCGTGTTCAAACGCGTGCGCACAATGCTCCTGCTTGAAAGGTCGGAGTTTAAGGGGCCAATTTTTTGGATGGCGGCCGCCGGCCAAGCTTTGGACGGAAAAGGTTTCCTGGCGACAGCGAGCGAGCGCGGCGCTGCCGTACGTGCACCGAGTCACCTGCCTGAAGACCTTGGACAAGTCGTCGATGATGTGCCGCTGCTCCACAACTTGAAGGAACTCCATTTCACCGTCCTGCTGGCCGCAACCGCGCTCCAGGTCATTGAGCGAACTAGGCCTTCTCTGTGGAACACAAATGCAGTGGACTCTGTTGGCACGCCGCCGTTGTCCGCGTCGACTTACCAAGCTTGCCATCTCCTCGTTCTCCTGGGTGACAAAGCGCACTTTGTTTTCAAGGCGACACAGCACCAGTGAGAGTTCTTCATTCTTCCTGCTCAGGCGTTTGTTTTTGTACAGGAGTGGCAGAAACTGGCTTTCTGTTTCTCTCAGTCGCTTAAGCTGCAAGCATGAAGTGCGGGATGCGAAAGACGCACAACACGCGGGCCAGAACGTATCCATTCCTTTTGCATCGGTTTGAACGGAATCGTGGCTTTGGCTCCCAATAAAAGACATCTACCAGGCAACCGACTCGCCGCGCCGCTCAACTAATAAGCAAGCGCAATGGGTGCCTCGCTGGATGGCGCGCATCAAACGTAGCGCAAACCTTCAAGCGTGCCGTCAATAAATTACCAGTTCATTGCGCTCTTCAGAAAGCAGGGCGTTTCGATCCTCCAGTTTCCTGATGACTGCGCTGAGCTCAGCGATTTTCAGATGAAACCTTCGCGTGTCCCGATCCTCCTGAGACTGAAAACGCCCCGCAACACACACACACAACCACTCGTTCAAAGTTCAAAACTGTTTTTGTGCTACCTTCCTCCAGCAACGAACTAAGTCATGCGTACTGCAAGTGTGTGATGAGGTGGCTTACGCTATGAAGAGGATTGCTAGTAGCGCCGTTGACCCCACTTCCAGGGTAGTTTAGGCCCGCCCTTTGGGAATCCCTCAGGGCAGCGATCTGCTGCTCGGCAGCCTGAGTCTGCAGCTGAAGGCGGTGGACGTGGCCGGCCCCAGGGATTTATCCAAAACACTAACCGCTCTGTCTTTCAGCTTGATCTCATCCATCTGGATGTACAAACGGGGAGCGCTCAGGCAGGCGGGCAAACTCATTTGCCAGAATTGTGACAAAAACAAAGAGAGCAACCGGCCAATTTTTATCTTGAATCGACTAGAACACCATTGCTGTGACAAAAGCGAAGCGAGCAACCGGACGTTTTCTTCTTGTGAAATAGAATAGAATAGAATGCCTTAGGTGTCATTGCACTGCAGGTATACAACGAAATTGGGAACATAGCCACGCACCGCGCATCTGATCAGTCCTACCAGTCGGCGGATCTCCCTCTCGCAGTCTCTCTTGGTTCGGCTCAGCTCCTCCCGATGCTGGTGATGAGCCGATCGGAGCTCGGCCGCTCGGGACTGCCAGGCCTGCTGGGCCGCTGCCAGGGCTTCTTCCGCGCTCCTGGTGGAGGCGACACCGCTCGGTCTCCCGACACCGCCGCGTCTCCTCCACTTCCGCCAGCAAAGCGCCCCCGCTCCTCACCTGAGCAGACATTGCGCCACATCGGGCCGTTGAGACCGCAACGGAGCGCCGCGACGCTTACTGAGGACAAGCTACACAATACGGTAGCGGCCGCATCGGAGCCCGACGTGGCGTGCGGATAGTCAGACACGGATTGAGCGGATCACCTTGTCCATGGAGCCGTCCCTCAGGCTGAGGACCAAGGCATTCAGTCGCTGGACCTCTCCATCTTTGATTTTGATCACTCTCATCAGCTCCATTTCATGCTGCCGCAGTAATGTCTCCCTGGTAACGGCTAACTCTTTCTGCTTCTCCTCATGGAGTTTGCTTTTGAGTTCCGTCATGGCGGCGGTGGCACGGTGGTGCTCCGCCCGCAGGTCCTGACTTCTCTCTCTCTCCAGACAGCTGACCTGACATGACTTAGACAAACTTTATTGTCATCTTGTCTGCACATGGTGCATACAAAACGAAATTTCGTTGCACACGGCTTACAACAAAGTAGTGATATTGCAGTTGAATAGAAGTAACATATCCTATGAAAATATATATATACATATACTGTATATATATATATATTACAAATAAGTATAAAGTGCAGCAGTGCTAATTATGCAATAGTGCAAGTAGGCAAAACAGTATTCAAGAGTGTGCAGAGGAATGCTAAACCATGTATTAAACTTCTATTTAAAGGGTTTACACAAGTTCAGTAAAGTTGGTAGTGCGAGATAGTGCAAGATAGAGGTCCGTAGTGTCATAAAGTACAGTTCTGTGAATGTGTGATGCAGAGTTCAGTTTAGAGCTCAACAGTTCTAATGTTCAACAGTCTGATGACAGCAGGGAAAAAGCTGTTGCAGAACCTGGTGGACCTGCAGCGGATTGTGCGAAACCTCTTCCCAGAGGGCAGCAGGGAGAACAGTCCATGGTGGGGGTGTGATGGGTCATTGATGATGTTACGGGCACGGGACATGCAGCGCTGAGATGAAATGTCCTGAATGGAGGGAAGAGGAGCCCCTATGATCCTCTCTGCTGTCCTCACCACTCTCCTCACGTTCTTCCAATCGGAGGCGGTGCAGCCTCCACACCACACAGAGAGTCAGCTTGTCAGAATGCTCTCTATGGTGCTCCTGTAGAACGTCCTCATGATGGGTGGGGGCAGGTGGGCTCTCCTCATCCTCCGCAGGAAGTACAAGCGCTTCTGTGCCCTCTTGATCAGTGCCGTAGTGTTCATAGTCCAGGTGAGGTCTTCTGTGATGTGGACCCCCAGGAATTTGGTGCTGCTGACCACCTCCACAGCTGAGCTGTTGATGATCAGTGGAGCGTGGTGAGGCTGGTTTTTTCTGAAGTCGACGATGATCTCCTTCATCTTCTCCACATTCAGGATCAGGCTGTTGTCTCTGCACCAGCCCACCAGCTGCTCCACCTCCTCTCTGTAGTCCAGGTCGTTGTTGTCTCTGATGAGCCCCACCGCCGTTGTGTCGTCTGCGAACTTCACGATGTGATTGGTGGTGAACCTGGGGACGCAGTCGTGTGTCATCAGGGTGAACAGCAGGGGGCTCAGGACGCAGCCCTGAGGGGAGCCTGTGCTGAGGGTGATGACATCAGAGGTGTTCTGTCCGACCCGGACTGACTGAGGTCTGTTGGTGAGGAAGTCTAGCAGCCAGTTGCGAAGGGGGGTGTTGAAGCCCAGGTGTTCCAATTTTCCTACTAGATGCTGTGGGATGATGGTGTTAAACGCTGAGCTGAAGTCCAGGAACAGCATCCGAACATGGGTGTTCTTCTCCTCCAGGTGAGCCAGGCTCAGGTGAAGAACGGAGGAGATGGCGTCCTGAGTGGAGCGGTTTTGCCGGTCGGCAAACTGGAACGGGTCAAATAATGGGGGGAGTCTGGAAACGATGTGATCTTTAAGCAGCCGTTCGAAGCACTTCATCATGACCGGAGTCAGTGCAACAGGCCGGTAATCATTAAATGAGGTGATTTGAGGTTTCTTCGGCACCGGAATGATGGAGGCAGTCTTAAAGCACGCTGGCACTGTGGCTTGGCCCAGCGAGGTGTTAAAAATGTCTGTGATGACCCCAGCCAGCTGACTTGCACATTCCCTGAACACACGCCCAGGAATGTTGTCGGGGCCAGGGGCCTTACGGGGGTTGACTCTCCTCAGGGTCTTCAACACATCGGCGGAGTCAAGGCAGAGTACCTCCTCTTCCTGATGGGGGACAGTTTTAACTGCTGGAGTGCCGTTTAGTGCCTCGAACCTCCCAAAGAAGTTATTTAGACCATTTAGAAAGTCAGCATCAACTTCACCCACCGGGGGGGGGGAGGGTGAGTTGTAGTCTGTAATCGCCCGTATGCCTTGCCACATACTCCTGGTGTTGTTGGCGTCGTGGAAACGATCCTGAATTTTTCGACTGTGGTCTCGCTTCGCTACCCTGATGGCACGGTTCAAGTTGGCTCTCGCTGTCCTCAGTGTCTCCTTGTCGCCAGACTTGAAGGCAGAGTTCCGCGCTCGTAGCGTTTGACGTACCTCCTCAGTCATCCAGGGTCGTTGGTTGCCCCGGGTGATGATATTCTTAGTGGTGCTGACGTCCTCGGTGCATTTGTTGACGTAGGCTGACACAGTCATGGCACACGCATGTCAAATCTACATCGGGGAAACTGGGAGGGAGGGAGGGAGGGAGGGCGGGAGGGAGGCAAGCAGGGAGGCAGGCAGGCAGGGAGGCAGGCAGGGAGGCAGGCAGGGAAGCAGGCAGGGAGGAAGGCAGTGTCTGTCTGTTGAGGTTTTCACCTTGTTCTTCTCCTGCTGAAGTTCTAACTGGACGTCCATCAGTTTGGCTCTCAGCTCGTCATTGGCGGCCTGAAAGGCGTCCGTTCGCTCCGCCTTGACCCGCCCTGCCGGAGCTCGTTTGGACATCTCTTACTCGAGTCTCGCCCGGTCGTCAGTCAGAGATCACAACATTTGTACCTGGAGAGCACAAACGCAGCGCTGTTTTCCACTGGCTTCGGACTCAACTTCAATCGGTACCGTAACGTACAACATCATAAACATAGATCTAGCTTGACTTATTCATTGAATAAATGCATTTGGTTCTTCAAAACTGCATCACGCAACATAGCGTGACCGAGACGGCCGTTATCCACCTGCGTGAAGTTATTTGGTGAAATGAATGAGATGTTTAAGACACCATCGTTCTGTCTCTATGTAGATGAAGGGAAATAATCGATTGCTGAAGGTCCAAAGGTGTTGTGATAAACAAATAAACATATTAGTGACATATTTGTGATAAACATATTAGGCAGGATAATCACATATGTTAACTTGACTGCCCACACTGTATTTATTTATGGTTATTTGTTAAATCGAGTACTGTTAGACATGAAACAGGAAGTGTTTAACATAAATGGACGACGAAAGGGGTACTCACCATTGTAGCTCCTGCTGGTCAATGATACGAGCCTCTTCTTGCAGTGGAAAACATACAGCCAACAAACACCGTGGAACCTAAAGGAAGGAAATTAAACATTAACATTTAGCCTCAACCAACATTCACAGATACAACGCAACGCAAACTACACAAACATAAATCTTTTAAAACACAATGAGTTGTACTTACCGTGTACGCTCTAGACGGTCCACTTGCAAGCAGAAAATAAAGATATTTCTGTTGATAATCGTCGTGTTTGTATCCGTTGTCTCGCTCAAGGCCATTGCGCCCACAGATTTGAATTTTGGCCAGAGTTCAGCCTATTGACGTCATTTCCGCGGTGTAATACCCGCATATCTGAAACGGCAAAGTTAAGAGTAGAGTTAAATAAAGTTTTTAATCAACGCAATAATTTACAAACGTTGACCAGTCGAAATAATCGTCGAAATTTGGCGTCTGTGGCTGGAAGCAGACGCCGAGTTCGCCGTTCCTCCCAAATGCCACACTGCCTCGCTTTTCAGGCCAACAAAAAAACATATTTTTCAAAACAATGAGTTGTAATTACCTTGTACGCTCTAGACGGTCAAGTTGCAAGCTGAAAACAAAAATATTTGTCTTGTTAGTCGTCGTGTTACTAACCGCTGTGTCTTGTTTGCCAGCATTGCCGCTTTCCTACTTCCTGTTGCAAGCCACGCCCACGGATTATAATTTTGCCATGAGTTCCGCCTATTGACGTCATGTCCGCGTCGCATGACTGCGACGTAATATTATCTAAAACTGTTTGTGCGGCATGGTGTTGTTCTGTGCGGTATTGTGTTATTCTGTGCGGCGTCGTGTTGTTCTGTGCGGCGTCGTGTTGTTCAGTGCGGCATGTTGTTGTTCAGTGCGGCATGTTGTTGTTCAGTGCGGCATGTTGTTGTTCAGTGCGGCATGGTGTTGTTCAGTGCGGCATGGTGTTGTTAAGTGCGGCATGGAGTTGTTCAGTGCGGCATGGTGTTGTTCAGTGCGGCATGGTGTTGTTCAGTGCGGCATGGTGTTGTTCAGTGCGGCATGGTGTTGTTCAGTGCGGGATGGTGTTGTTCAGTGCGGCATGGTGTTGTTCAGTGCGGCATGGTGTTGTTCAGTGCGGCATGGTGTTGTTCAGTGCGGCATAATATTGTTCAGTGCGGCGTAATGTTGTTCAGTGGGGCATGGTGTTGTTCAGTGCGGCATGGTGTTGTTCAGTGCGACATGATGTTGTTCAGTGCGGCATAATGTTGTTCAGTGCGGCATAATGTTGTTCAGTGCGGGATGGTGTTGTTCAGTGCGGCATGGTGTTGTTCAGTGCGGCATGGTGTTGTTCAGTGCGGCATGGTGTTGTTCAGTGCGGCATGGTGTTGTTCAGTGCGGCATGGTGTTGTTCAGTGCGGCATGGTGTTGTTCAGTGCGGCATGGTGTTGTTCAGTGCGGCATGGTGTTGTTCAGTGCGGCGTCGTGTTGTTCAGTGCAGCATGGTGTTGTTCAGTGCGGAATGGTGTTGTTCAGTGCGGCATGGTGTTGTTCAGTGCGGCATGGTGTTAAGTGCGGCATGGTGTTGTTCAGTGCGGCGTAATGTTGTTCAGTGCGGCGTAATGTTGTTCAGTGCGGCATGGTGTTGTTCAGTGCGGCATGGTGTTGTTCAGTGCGGCATGGTGTTGTTCAGTGCAGCATGGTGCTGTTCAGTGCGGCATGGTGCTGTTCAGTGCGGCATGGTGTTGTTCAGTGCGGCATGGTGTTGTTCAGTGCGGCATGGTGTTCAGTGCGGCATAATGTTGTTCAGTGCGGCATAATGTTGTTCAGTGCGGCATGGTGTTATTCAGTGCGGCATAATGTTGTTCAGTGCGGCATAATGTTGTTCAGTGCGGTATATTGTTGTTCAGTGCGGCATGGTGTTGTTCAGTGCGGCATGGTGTTGTTCAGTGCGGCATGGTGTTGTTCAGTGCGGCATGGTGTTGTTCAGTGCGGCATGGTGTTGTTCAGTGCGGCATGGTGTAGTTCAGTGCGGCATGGTGTTGTTCAGTGCGGCATGGTGTAGTTCAGTGCGGCATGGTGTTGTTCAGTGCGGGATGGTGTTGTTCAGTGCGGCATGGTGTTGTTCAGTGCGGCATGGTGTTGTTCAGTGCGACATGATGTTGTTCAGTGCGGCATAATGTTGTTCAGTGCGGCATAATGTTGTTCAGTGCGGCATAATGTTGTTCAGTGCGGCATGGTGTTGTTTAGTGCGGGATGGTGTTGTTCAGTGCGGCATGGTGTTGTTCAGTGCGGCATGGTGTTGTTCAGTGCGGCATGGTGTTGTTCAGTGCGGCATGGTGTTGTTCAGTGCGGCATGGTGTTGTTCAGTGCGGCGTCGTGTTGTTCAGTGCGGCGTCGTGTTGTTCAGTGCGGCGTCGTGTTGTTCAGTGCAGCATGGTGTTGTTCAGTGCGGCATGGTGTTGTTCAGTGCGGCATGGTGTTGTTCAGTGCGGCATGGTGTTGTTAAGTGCGGCATGGTGTTGTTCAGTGCGGCGTAATGTTGTTCAGTGCGGCATGGTGTTGTTCAGTGCGGCATGGTGTTGTTCAGTGCGGCATGGTGTTGTTCAGTGCGGCATGGTGCTGTTCAGTGCGGCATGGTGCTGTTCAGTGCGGCATGGTGTTTTTCAGTGCGGCATGGTGTTGTTCAGTGCGGCATGGTGTTGTTCAGTGCGGCATGGTGTTGTTCAGTGCGGCATGGTGTTGTTCAGTGCGGCATGGTGTTGTTCAGTGCGGCATGGTGTTGTTCAGTGCGGCATGGTGTTGTTCAGTGCGGCATGGTGTTGTTCAGTGCGGCATGGTGTTGTTCAGTGCGGCATGGTGTTGTTCAGTGCGGCATGGTGTTGTTCAGTGCGGCATAATGTTGTTCAGTGCGGCATAATGTTGTTCAGTGCGGCATAATGTTGTTCAGTGCGGCATAATGTTGTTCAGTGCGGCATAATGTTGTTCAGTGCGGGATGGTGTTGTTCAGTGCGGGATGGTGTTGTTCAGTGCGGGATGGTGTTGTTCAGTGCGGCATGGTGTTGTTCAGTGCGGCATGGTGTTGTTCAGTGCGGCATGGTGTTGTTCAGTGCGGCATGGTGTTGTTCAGTGCGGCATGGTGTTGTTCAGTGCGGCATGGTGTTGTTCAGTGCGGCATGGTGTTGTTCAGTGCGGGATGGTGTTGTTCAGTGCGGGATGGTGTTGTTCAGTGCGGCATAATGTTGTTCAGTGCGGCATAATGTTGTTCAGTGCGGCATGGTGTTGTTCAGTGCGGCATAATGTTGTTCAGTGCGGCATAATGTTGTTCAGTGCGGTATAATGTTGTTCAGTGCTGCATGGTGTTGTTCAGTGCTGCATGGTGTTGTTCAGTGCGGCATGGTGTTGTTCAGTGCGGCATGGTGTTGTTCAGTGCGGCATGGTGTTGTTCAGTGCGGCATGGTGTTGTTCAGTGCCGCATGGTGTTGTTCAGTGCGGCATGGTGTTGTTCAGTGCGGCATGGTGTTGTTCAGTGCGGCATGGCGTTGTTCAGTGCCGCATGGCGTTGTTCAGTGCGGCATGGTGTTGTTCAGTGCGGCATGGTGTAGTTCAGTGCGGCATGGTGTTGTTCAGTGCGGGATGGTGTTGTTCAGTGCGGCATGGTGTTGTTCAGTGCGGCATGGTGTTGTTCAGTGCGGCATGATGTTGTTCAGTGCGGCATAATGTTGTTCATTGCGGCATAATGTTGTTCAGTGCGGCATAATGTTGTTCAGTGCGGCATGGTGTTGTTCAGTGCGGGATGGTGTTGTTCAGTGCGGCATGGTGTTGTTCAGTGCGGCATGGTGTTGTTCAGTGCGGCATGGTGTTGTTCAGTGCGGCATGGTGTTGTTCAGTGCGGCATGGTGTTGTTCAGTGCGGCATGGTGTTGTTCAGTGCGGCATGGTGTTGTTCAGTGCGGCATGGTGTTGTTCAGTGCGGCATGGTGTTGTTCAGTGCGGCATGGTGTTGTTCAGTGCGGCATGGTGTTTTTCAGTGCGGCATAATGTTGTTCAGTGCGGCATAATGTTGTTCAGTGCGGCATAATGTTGTTCAGTGCGGCATAATGTTGTTCAGTGCGGCATAATGTTGTTCAGTGCGGGATGGTGTTGTTCAGTGCGGCATGGTGTTGTTCAGTGCGGCATGGTGTTGTTCAGTGCGGCATGGTGTTGTTCAGTGCGGCATGGTGTTGTTCAGTGCGGCATGGTGTTGTTCAGTGCGGCATGGTGTTGTTCAGTGCGGCATGGTGTTGTTCAGTGCGGGATGGTGTTGTTCAGTGCGGGATGGTGTTGTTCAGTGCGGGATGGTGTTGTTCAGTGCGGCATGGTGTTCAGTGCGGCATAATGTTGTTCAGTGCGGCATGGTGTTGTTCAGTGCGGCATGGTGTTGTTCAGTGCAGCATAATGTTGTTCAGTGCGGCATAATGTTGTTCAGTGCGGCACCTAGCACCTAGAAGGTAAATCAATAGGAAGGAAAGACTCACCGGTGACGTCGTCGCCCACGTCCAAGCGTTGTACTTTGTATTTTCATCCCTCTGACAGTGGAAAACATATAGCCAACAAACACCGTGGAACCTAAACGAATGAAAGAAAACTATCATTTGGCCACAACCAACATTCACAGATACAACACAATGTGATGTGCGGTGTTGAGGTTAAAGGTTGAGTGAAGGGCCCTCGTTTTAAACTACTTTTTTGAAAAGGAGTGGGAACAAGTAAGACGTATTTAATTTATTTATTGGGAAGTAGTAAGACTTATTAAATTTATTTAATCTACTTTTCTTCCCAGGCAAAATTTGACGTGCTGCAATTCCAAATTTCCAAAGTGAATGAAGGAATGAAATCCTTTAAATTATGATTTTGTATAAATACTAGGCATAAACACAAAATCTACGGCACAAAATGGGCAGACTTTACTTGTTTGAAAAGGACTGGTTACAAGACAGACTTTTTTAATTTATTTAATGGGAAGAAGACTTATTTAGTTTAATTGATCTATTTTTGTTCCCTGGCAAAATTCGATTTGCTGCAATTCCAAATTTCCAAAGTGAATGAAGGAATGAAGTCGTTTAAATTATGATTTTGTATAAATACTAGGCATAGACACAAAATCTACGGCACAAAACGGGCAGACTTTACTTGTTTGAAGAGGACTGGTTGCAAGACAGACTTTTCTGATTTATTTAATGGGAAGAAGACTTATTTAGTTTATTTAATCTCTTTTTGTTGCCTGGCAAAATTGGATTTGCTGAAATTGTATTTTGCCAAATCTTGACTTGAGACCTGATAGGAAGTATTAAACGCTCAGTTAAATCGATACAAGTTGGTAATAAGAGCGAGTAATGTTGGTTGAAGCGATGAATGAAGGTTAAAAGCAATTTAAATTATGACTTTGTATAAATACTAGATATTAACAGACCATCTACTGCGCAAAATGGGCAGAGTTTACTTGTTTGAGAAGGAGTGGCTTATTTAAGTCTAAGATTTATTTAATCTGTTTGTTCCCAGGCAAAATTGGATGTGATGCAATTCCAAATTTCACCACATGATGGTGCCAAATTTTGACTTCATAGGACATATTCAACACTTAACTATTATGTTCAAGGTAATCAGATTTGTTTATTATTCTAATGGCCTTTTCAAAACTATTCTGGATTACTACTTTGGATCTATTCTACATTACTTGGCAACAACATACTCTGTAACAGATTAGGCAGTATAATCACATATGTTAACTTGAGAGTGCCCACACTCAATCTACTTATCGTGATGTGTTAAATCAATTACTGTTAGACATTATTATTCTGATAATCTACCAAATCTTTGAATTGAAGAATTTGTGATTTAATTAATAGCTTGTTGTTATGTTCAGGGTAATCAGACTTGTATATAATTCTAATGGCCTTCTTTTGAAAACTATTCTGAATTACAACTTTGGATCTTATATTACTTTGCAACAATATACTCGGTGACAGATTAGGCAGTATAATCACATATGTTAACTTCAGTGCCCACACTGTATTTATTTATGGTTATTTGTTAAATCAAGTACTGTTAGACATGAAATAGGAAGTGTTTAACATAAATGTTATGGCTACTCACCGTTGTAGCTCGCTCCTGGTCAATGATACGAGCCTCTTCTTGCAGTGGAAAACTTGCAGCCAACAAACACCGTGGAACCTAAAGGAATGAAATTAAACATTAACATTTCGCCTGGACCAATATTCACACGTACAACGCAACGCGGCTACACTTCTGCTAGCGCCTCAGCTACACGTTGCTATTACAAACGTAAATCTCTTTAAACACAATGAGTGTTACTTACCGTGTACGCTGTAGACGGTCCAGTTGCAAGCAGAAAATAAAGATATTTCTGTTGATATTCGTCGTTGCTCAGTGGCTCACGGCCATCGCGCCAACAGATTTGAATTTTGGTGGAAGTTCAGCCAATTACGTCATATCCGCGGCACATGACTGCGACGTAATACCCGCTTATCTGAAACGGCAGTTAAAAGTAGAGTTACATCAAGTTTTCTTTTTTAATCAACGCAATCATTTACAACCGTTGACCAGAAAGAATCGTCGAAATTCGACGTTCCCCCCAAACGCCACACTCACTCGCTTTTCAGGGCAACAAAAGTACTTCTTTTTAAAAACGATGAGTTGTACTTACCGTGTACGCTCTGGACGGTCCAGTTGCAAGCAGAAAATAAAAATATTTCTCTCGTTAGTCGTATGTTACCATCCGCTGTGTCTTTGTCAACATCGCCATTTTCCTACTTCCTGTTGCGAGCCACGCCCACGGATTTAAATTCTGGCGGAAGAGCCCGCCCATTGGCGTCGTTTTCGCGTATAGCAAATCCGATTGGTTGGGAAGGGGGCGCGGTTATGCAGCCGAGGGGTCCTGTGATCGGTGGGATGTAAAGTAGGCGTCGACGTCACGTCCGCGTCACGTGACCACGACGTGGCAGACGTCATATAGCAACCGCTGTTTTGTTTAGTAGACTTACAGTTGTTATGCATTGACATAATGGCGCACACTCCAAATAGATTTAAATAAATTAAATAATTCTTCTGCCCACTCCCTTTTAAACAAGTTAACTCTCCCCGCGGATTTGAATTCCGGCGGAAGTTCTTACAGTTGTTATGCGTTGACATAATGGCGCACTGGTTAGCATGTCCACCTCTTAAGCATGATGTTGCGGGTTCGACGCCTGATCAATGTTAGCATGGAGTGAGCTGAAGTGCATGGCGCTGAAGATTTGAATCTTTGAAATGCGCTGAGGTCTGACGTATCAGGCAGAATGGTTTGCCATCACGTTCAACAAAAAATAGAAACTTTCCCACTCTGATAAAAACGTCCTGTGTTCATCTACATATTTTCGTTTTGCTGTGCATCTTTTCCCTGCCATTTCGAGAGCCCAATTGACACTAATAGTTTACTGGAATGTGTTTGCCCATCCTACTTTGTGGAATTTCACCACATGCGCTTTTGACGAAAATACTAAATTGAACTCAAGTGAAGCCAACACGCACAACCCCCCCCCCCCACACACACACACACACCTACACACACACACACAAATGTTGATATGAACATAAAAGAGCCGCATGCGGTTCGGGAGTTGCGGCTTGGCCAAACCTGTACTATACAACTTTATTTGTGTAAAATTTTCACAACAGCTGTCACACAAACAAAGCGGGAAAAACCGAAGACGTGCGTGTTCCGCCCACGCTGGATTTATTTGCACCTTTGAAAAGACACCGTATTGCCGCAGATGTGGCAAAGAGTACTTTTGGGCATCTGAGACGGAAGGATGTCCAAAGCATCACGTCACCTGCTCTGGTAGGAATGGTGGTGGGACGTTGAGGTCAACCGCTTTGGGGTTGGCTGAATCTTTGGTCGCAGGATGCCACACACTTGAAGACAGAAGCAGAAAAGCAGAGCTAAATGCAAAATGTACTCACCGGTGACTCCAATTTTTTCCCCCCCTGAAGAAATGGATGGACGGGTGGCCCCGGCTGGCCGGTGGGACTCTTGTTATTCTGACCCTTTTTAGTGCGCGTTTGGGGCAACAACCGTTTTTTGTGGCGCTCTCTTCTGGTTCAAGAGTGCCCTGCATGTGAATTTGCCTTTCCTGCCTTCTGATTGGATGAGCGCCGGTGTGACGCGGTGCCTCTGTCACCGTGGCGGGGGGTATACGTCGGCATCGGAGCGTCTGCCAACGTCTGAGACCGGCTGGCAGTGTATCGGAGGTGTCGAGTGCGGTGCCGCTGGAGCTCACTCACCAGCTGGTGTTAGGGCCACAGAATGAAGGCCAAGGAGAAGACTAGAAAGAGAAACAGAAACTTCTCCTCCAATTGTTTGATTTGTCTCTTCTGAGCTTCGATGAATTCTTTCAGCTCTTTGTTCCTCTAGGACGGACAAATGGAAAGTAGCCTTCAAAAGCCAGTAAGCGTGCAAGTAAGTGCCGGGCTGGCTTTGGGCCCTTACCTGTTGCGCGCTGTGCAGCAGATCCATTCTCTCTTGGAGGATGCAAGCGTCGCGCTCCCTCAACTCCCACATCAGGGCTCGCTTCCATTGGTCCACGGCGCTCCTAAGCTCTTGTCTCTGATCCGCCGTCAGCACGTCATTCACGCCAGCGTGGCTGGCTTTTTCGCCGTCCGTGGCGGGGCAGTCCCGCTGCGGTAGCGCCTCGTACAACATGGCCTCCAGCTCCATGATCCTCTGGGCCGCAATCCTCGTCCATCAGTAGTCCGGCGGGAGATTTGAGGGCGGCTTACCTTATGAGCCTGGTCCATGGAACGCTTCCTGAAGTCCAACTCTTCATCCAGGTAGCCCTTCTGGTTGCAGAACATATCCTAGCACAGCTCAAGGTCAGAATTGTTGGGGCACATTGCCCCGAGTTCCCCTTGGCTGATGTCGCGTGTCTGTCTACCTTCTCACTTTCAATGTCCAACATCTTCTGTTGAAGTGCTGACTTGGTCACTTTGATGTATTCTAACCACTGAGGAAAGGCTGCTGTCACATAAGCAGAATGCGAGAGCGTGCGTGGACGTGCGCGTTACCTTCTCGGCTAGGGTGGGAAGGGTCCTGGCGTGAATCACGACCACCTGCTCCTCGTTGGTGAGATTCTGCAAGAGCCCAAAGGCACAGCGTCAACAAGGTTCTTTCAGCGCAAAGCCTTCCAAAAGTCACATTTGAGCCGCCGAGTCTCGTGGAGTGCGAACATAAGGAGTTCGACATACACTTACGGCGTTATCGCCCAGGATGTCCAGCTTCTTCATCAGATCACTGATGACGATGTCCTGGGGAAAGGCGCAAGGAGCAATGTAAGGTGTTCTGGGACCTCAGGTTAAGGTTAGGGTTGCGAGGGACGCCTTACGTACGCTCACGCCGTCGGCCTCGCAGTAGATCTGCAAAGGGCTGAGGCCGTCTGGGAAACGGACTTGCAGAAACTTCAAGACGGGGGAGCGCCACTCCCTCTCCTGAAAGGCAGAGGCATGCATCCGTCCGTCCGTCCGTCCGTCCGTCCGTCCGTCACATCTCTGGCCTCAAAACGCTTGTGCGAGTCTTCCCACCTCCAGCTCCAGGATGCGGAACTCAAGCAGTTCGTTTTGGTCTCGGATATCCTGGATGTGCTCTTTCAGACGCGCTTCTTCCGCCTCCATCCGCCTGACCTGAAAAGACAGTCAGACCTCATCTGCGGGGCTTCCGGACGGGTGTGACGCCAAGCGACTCCGCCCAGCGCCTTTCTTTCCGTCACCTTTTCGGCCAACTGCTGATTGCTCTGACGCAGCAGCTGCTTCTCCTCCACCCACTTGACATTCTAGAAGAGACAAACGCGTGGACAGCTTTGGAATGTTGTGTCATTTTCATCCACAAATTCTTTGGTTGACTGGAAAATGACATTTGCTTTTCTCCACATTTTCCCAGCCACGTTCAGGGGGGGGGGGGTGTTGGTCCAGTAATGCCAGACGAATGAGTGACTGAAGAATGTAGCTATTTTGTCTGAGAAAAAGGTGTGCTCATTGATAAGCTTACCTGTCCTTGTTGCTTCAGCGCTGACTCCAGATCTGCTACTCTGCTTTGATAGTGACCCATTTCTACTGTCATGTAACATGGGGGGAAGAGATGGTGCAAATGGTAAAATATGGATTGTTCACAGGAATAAATTGGCAGAGCTGAAATTCCAAATTTGTCCAAAAGATGGCGCCAGACCAAAACATGAGACCAAAAAAGGGGCCAAAATAAGCTAAGCAAGTTAAAATAGAAATAAAACAGGAACACGGTGTCGGATTGTGAGTCACGCATGGACGCACAAATGTGATTTTTACTTTTTGATTTCTTTGCTTGGCTAAAAATGTATTCTGTAACAGCTTAAAGCAATATTGTTAGTCAATTCGATCAAGGGACCCGTCACTATGAGAATAGTGGCGTGACATAAATTGTTTGGAGAAGCACAAATGTGATTTTTACTTCTTGATTTCTTTGCTTGGCTAAAAATTGATTCCCTCTTTCATGAACTGTGTTTTGCAATCGAATTGTTCTGGGATTGAATGATTTTATTAACACGGGTATCAGTGGGTGAAATTGTTCGGTTTCTGGAGTGATTAAGATTTGTGTTGATTTTTGTTGTGTATATTCATCTACTTTGTTGTGCGCTGATTTGTACTGAATGTACAATCGATGGTTCGGGGTTGATTTGACAATTTGATTAATGTGCGGGGGGTTATTATGGTATAACATAGGACCGTAATAAATAAAAGTAACATCAGACAATTTTAGAGAATTGAATAACTTTCGTAGTTATTTGAGACACGAGTGAATTTCAATCCGTTTGAAAGTTTGCTTCGTCTGAATAAATTAACGGAAGTGTTTGAATCGGATTATCGGTTTGGTGTAGAACTGAAAGTAATTTAATTATTTGAAGGGCGCAGGCCCGTTTCCCCTTTTGACGGGCCGCGTAAAAAGTAACTCCGAACATGTTAGAGAATTAAATAACTTTCGTAGATATTTAAGGGAAGAGTGATTATTGAAAGAGGTGCGTTTGACACTACCATCAGCTTTTCTCTGGTCTGAAAGGAGGAGACAACTACAGGGTGTGTCAGGGTTTTCCAGATTATCTTTATCGTATGATTATGTTGCTTTGACTTTGACTGCAACCTGTAATAAATAATATTATTTATCCCTTATTTATCCCTATCGCTTATCCCTTCCTACACAAAGTCGTAAAACATCCCTTGCTATGTTTTGACTAGAGGTCAAGGGCTTTCTCTATTCAATCCACTCTTACACCCACCCTGTTTCTCTTAATAAAAATGCTCGTGCGGGAGCCGAGAGTCAGACTTCATTCGTACAACGGATGGACTCTCCACCTGCAGGTGTCCAAAAGAACTTACTTGTCTCCCGTGTGGTTCTTGCAAAATAAGTTGGAGCGAGCGCAACTCTAACAGGGTGCATTTTGCCACTAGCTGCCTACGGACAATGACGTCGCGCTCGCGGCTCATGGTTGACGGGCTGAGCAGCCGGGCGAGTCCGTCGTTTTCAGCGCACAGCGAGTGGCAAAGGCGCTGACAAAACGGGAGCTTTGAGCTGCTGAAAACGGCAAAACAAGTCTAAAGCGTGTTCAAACGCGTGCGCACAATGCTCCTGCTTGAAAGGTCGGAGTTTAAGGGGCCAATTTTTTGGATGGCGGCCGCCGGCCAAGCTTTGGACGGAAAAGGTTTCCTGGCGACAGCGAGCGAGCGCGGCGCTGCCGTACGTGCACCGAGTCACCTGCCTGAAGACCTTGGACAAGTCGTCGATGATGTGCCGCTGCTCCACAACTTGAAGGAACTCCATTTCACCGTCCTGCTGGCCGCAACCGCGCTCCAGGTCATTGAGCGAACTAGGCCTTCTCTGTGGAACACAAATGCAGTGGACTCTGTTGGCACGCCGCCGTTGTCCGCGTCGACTTACCAAGCTTGCCATCTCCTCGTTCTCCTGGGTGACAAAGCGCACTTTGTTTTCAAGGCGACACAGCACCAGTGAGAGTTCTTCATTCTTCCTGCTCAGGCGTTTGTTTTTGTACAGGAGTGGCAGAAACTGGCTTTCTGTTTCTCTCAGTCGCTTAAGCTGCAAGCATGAAGTGCGGGATGCGAAAGACGCACAACACGCGGGCCAGAACGTATCCATTCCTTTTGCATCGGTTTGAACGGAATCGTGGCTTTGGCTCCCAATAAAAGACATCTACCAGGCAACCGACTCGCCGCGCCGCTCAACTAATAAGCAAGCGCAATGGGTGCCTCGCTGGATGGCGCGCATCAAACGTAGCGCAAACCTTCAAGCGTGCCGTCAATAAATTACCAGTTCATTGCGCTCTTCAGAAAGCAGGGCGTTTCGATCCTCCAGTTTCCTGATGACTGCGCTGAGCTCAGCGATTTTCAGATGAAACCTTCGCGTGTCCCGATCCTCCTGAGACTGAAAACGCCCCGCAACACACACACACAACCACTCGTTCAAAGTTCAAAACTGTTTTTGTGCTACCTTCCTCCAGCAACGAACTAAGTCATGCGTACTGCAAGTGTGTGATGAGGTGGCTTACGCTATGAAGAGGATTGCTAGTAGCGCCGTTGACCCCACTTCCAGGGTAGTTTAGGCCCGCCCTTTGGGAATCCCTCAGGGCAGCGATCTGCTGCTCGGCAGCCTGAGTCTGCAGCTGAAGGCGGTGGACGTGGCCGGCCCCAGGGATTTATCCAAAACACTAACCGCTCTGTCTTTCAGCTTGATCTCATCCATCTGGATGTACAAACGGGGAGCGCTCAGGCAGGCGGGCAAACTCATTTGCCAGAATTGTGACAAAAACAAAGAGAGCAACCGGCCAATTTTTATCTTGAATCGACTAGAACACCATTGCTGTGACAAAAGCGAAGCGAGCAACCGGACGTTTTCTTCTTGTGAAATAGAATAGAATAGAATGCCTTAGGTGTCATTGCACTGCAGGTATACAACGAAATTGGGAACATAGCCACGCACCGCGCATCTGATCAGTCCTACCAGTCGGCGGATCTCCCTCTCGCAGTCTCTCTTGGTTCGGCTCAGCTCCTCCCGATGCTGGTGATGAGCCGATCGGAGCTCGGCCGCTCGGGACTGCCAGGCCTGCTGGGCCGCTGCCAGGGCTTCTTCCGCGCTCCTGGTGGAGGCGACACCGCTCGGTCTCCCGACACCGCCGCGTCTCCTCCACTTCCGCCAGCAAAGCGCCCCCGCTCCTCACCTGAGCAGACATTGCGCCACATCGGGCCGTTGAGACCGCAACGGAGCGCCGCGACGCTTACTGAGGACAAGCTACACAATACGGTAGCGGCCGCATCGGAGCCCGACGTGGCGTGCGGATAGTCAGACACGGATTGAGCGGATCACCTTGTCCATGGAGCCGTCCCTCAGGCTGAGGACCAAGGCATTCAGTCGCTGGATCTCTCCATCTTTGATTTTGATCACTCTCATCAGCTCCATTTCATGCTGCCGCAGTAATGTCTCCCTGGTAACGGCTAACTCTTTCTGCTTCTCCTCATGGAGTTTGCTTTTGAGTTCCGTCATGGCGGCGGTGGCACGGTGGTGCTCCGCCCGCAGGTCCTGACTTCTCTCTCTCTCCAGACAGCTGACCTGACATGACTTAGACAAACTTTATTGTCATCTTGTCTGCACATGGTGCATACAAAACGAAATTTCGTTGCACACGGCTTACAACAAAGTAGTGATATTGCAGTTGAATAGAAGTAACATATCCTATGAAAATATATATATACATATACTGTATATATATATATATTACAAATAAGTATAAAGTGCAGCAGTGCTAATTATGCAATAGTGCAAGTAGGCAAAACAGTATTCAAGAGTGTGCAGAGGAATGCTAAACCATGTATTAAACTTCTATTTAAAGGGTTTACACAAGTTCAGTAAAGTTGGTAGTGCGAGATAGTGCAAGATAGAGGTCCGTAGTGTCATAAAGTACAGTTCTGTGAATGTGTGATGCAGAGTTCAGTTTAGAGCTCAACAGGTCTAATGTTCAACAGTCTGATGACAGCAGGGAAAAAGCTGTTGCAGAACCTGGTGGACCTGCAGCGGATTGTGCGAAACCTCTTCCCAGAGGGCAGCAGGGAGAACAGTCCATGGTGGGGGTGTGATGGGTCATTGATGATGTTACGGGCACGGGACATGCAGCGCTGAGATGAAATGTCCTGAATGGAGGGAAGAGGAGCCCCTATGATCCTCTCTGCTGTCCTCACCACTCTCCTCACGTTCTTCCAATCGGAGGCGGTGCAGCCTCCACACCACACAGAGAGTCAGCTTGTCAGAATGCTCTCTATGGTGCTCCTGTAGAACGTCCTCATGATGGGTGGGGGCAGGTGGGCTCTCCTCATCCTCCGCAGGAAGTACAAGCGCTTCTGTGCCCTCTTGATCAGTGCCGTAGTGTTCATAGTCCAGGTGAGGTCTTCTGTGATGTGGACCCCCAGGAATTTGGTGCTGCTGACCACCTCCACAGCTGAGCTGTTGATGATCAGTGGAGCGTGGTGAGGCTGGTTTTTCCTGAAGTCGACGATGATCTCCTTCATCTTCTCCACATTCAGGATCAGGCTGTTGTCTCTGCACCAGCCCACCAGCTGCTCCACCTCCTCTCTGTAGTCCAGGTCGTTGTTGTCTCTGATGAGCCCCACCGCCGTTGTGTCGTCTGCGAACTTCACGATGTGATTGGTGGTGAACCTGGGGACGCAGTCGTGTGTCATCAGGGTGAACAGCAGGGGGCTCAGGACGCAGCCCTGAGGGGAGCCTGTGCTGAGGGTGATGACATCAGAGGTGTTCTGTCCGACCCGGACTGACTGAGGTCTGTTGGTGAGGAAGTCTAGCAGCCAGTTGCGAAGGGGGGTGTTGAAGCCCAGGTGTTCCAATTTTCCTACTAGATGCTGTGGGATGATGGTGTTAAACGCTGAGCTGAAGTCCAGGAACAGCATCCGAACATGGGTGTTCTTCTCCTTGTTGTTTCTCAGAAACGAGCCGGTCCCATCCAGGCGTAATCGGAGACAATGAAACCCGAAGTGGTTAAGGTTTGTCTTTTAATGCAGGATGCTTGGTCTCCATGTGCCGAAGCAGTTTTGAAGGCTTCATTGGCTCGCTCGCTAGTTTCAGGGGCGATTGTGTCTATAAAATGCAAAATGTTGGGTCACCTCACGGCTTACGGCCATACTACCCTGAGAACGCCCGATCTCGTCCGATCTCGGAAGCTAAGCAGGGTCGGGCCTGGTTAGTACTTGGATGGGAGACCGCCTGGGAGTACCAGGTGCTGTAAGCTTTTTCTTTTTCTTATGTGCACTTCAATCGTTTAAGAAGCTATTTTTTACAACACCCATCACGAATGGCATCCGGAAACAGCAAGCCTAATTTAAACTCCGACATTGAAACTATAACACGAGTTTGAAAGCTATATTATGTGGTGACATCCACAGCATTGTAGTTAAATTTTTTACCGCTAGAGAGCAGACTATGTACAGTGAGCATGGCTCCCTGTGAACTCAAAGCAGCAGGCTTGACTTGTAAAAGAACCCAACACAACACTTCCATGAAGTGTTTTTAAACTTTTCAAGGCATTTATTTTGATTCAGCAAAATGCAGGTCGCAACGGCAAATTCGTGCTACCGCATAAAAAGCTGTCAATAACTTTTCATGATAGCCATGTTTCCAGAAAACACCAAAAGCCTTGGAAGAAAGACTGTTTCGGCCCTGGTTGTAAAAAAAACAAAAAAAAACAAAAGGGAAGGGTGACCGTCCGGGAATACCAGGTGCTGAAAGCCTTTTTTTTTTTTTTTTTTCCCCACGTCAATTGTGAAAGGAAACTTTTACCACAGCCATCAAGTCCCGCCGCTGCTTGGCATGGTTTCAGGGGCGATTGTGTCTATAAAATGAAAAATTCTGAGCGGTCTCACGGCTTACGGCCATACTACCCTGAGAGCGCCCGATCTCGTCCGATCTCGGAGGCTAAGCAGGGTCGGGCCTGGTTAGTACTTGGATGGGAGACCGCCTGGGAATACCAGTTACCGTAAGCTTTTTTTTTTTTTTTTTTTCTTATGTGCACTTCAATCGTTTAAGCCAAGAACTTTTTACAGCACCCGTCAAGAATGGCATTCGGAAACTGCAAGCCTAGTTTGAACTCCGACACTGAAACTACAACACGAGTTTAAAACCTACATTGTGTGGCGACAGCCATAGCATTGCAGTTCACGTTTTTACCGCTAGAGGACAGACTATGTACAGTGAATAAAGAGCATGGCTCCCTGTGAACTCAAAGCAGCAGTCTTTACTTGTAAAAGATCCCAGCACAACACATTGTGCTTCCATGTAGTGTTTTTACCTTTTTCATGACATTTATTTTGATACAGCCAAATGCAGGTTTTGTGCACTTCACTTTTCCGTTGGGCATTCGCGTAGAACCCTATTCCAGTTACGGCCAGATTCTTTTAGACTAGTGGTCCCCAAACTTTCTTGCGCCACGGACCGGCTACGCGTCAGAAATATTTTTGCGGACCTGCCTTTATATATATAAATAAACAATAAATCTATATAGGCGGCTCGGTGGCGCACTGGGTAGCACGTCCGCCTCACAGTTAGGAGGGTGCGGGTTCGATTCCACCTCCGGCCCTCCCTGTGTGGAGTTTGCATGTTCTCCCCGGGCCCGCGTGGGTTTTCTCCGGGCACTCCGGTTTCCTCCCACATTCCAAAAACATGCTTGGTAGGCCGATTGAAGACTCCAAATTGTCCCTAGGTGTGAGTGTGAGTGCGATTGGTTGTCTGTCTCTGTGTGCCCTGCGATTGGCTGGCAACCAGTTCAGGGTGTCCCCCGCCTACTGCCCGATGACGGCTGGGATAGGCTCCAGCACGCCCGCGACCCCCGTGGGGACTAAGCGGTTCAGAAAATGGATGGATGGATGGATAAATCTATATAAATAAATACTACATTTATAATAAATATATATAAATAGGATTAAATAAAATGATACGACTGGCATAAAAACAAATATAAACCACATAAAAATAAAAGTCACCATTACGTTGAATTATTTGGAGCACCGAGCTTGTTTCTCAGAAACGAGCCGGTCCCATCCAGGCGTAATCGGAGACAATGAAACCCAAAGTGGTTAAGGTTTGTCTTTTAATGCAGGATGCTTGGTCTCCATGTGCCGAAGCAGTTTTGAAGGCTTCATTGGCTTGCTCGCTAGTTTCAGGGGCGATTGTGTCTATAAAATGCAAAATGTTGGGTCACCTCACAGCTTACGGCCATACTACCCTGAGAACGCCTGATCTCGTCTGATCTCGGAAGCTAAGCAGGGTCGGGCCTGGTCAGTACTTGGATGGGAGACTGCCTGGGAATACCAGGTGCTGTAAGCTTTTTCTTTTTCTTATGTGCACTTCAAGCTCTTTTTTTTTTTTCTTATGTGCACTTCAATCGTTTAAGCCAAGAACTTTTTACAGCACCCATCACGAATGGCATTCGGAAACTGCAAGCCTAGTTTGAACTCCGACACTGAAACTACAACACGAGTTCAAAACCTCTATGTACAGTGAATAAAGAGCATGGCTCCCTGTGAACTCAAAGCAGCAGTCTTTACTTGTAAAAGAACCCAGCACAACACATTGCGCTTCCATGTAGTGTTTTTACCTTTTTCATGACATTTATTTTGATACAGCCAAATGCAGGTTTTGTGCACTTCACTTTTCCGTTGGGCATTCGCGTAGAACCCTATTCCAGTTACGGCCAGTTTCTTTTAGACTAGTGGTCCCCAAACTTTCTTGCGCCACGGACCGGCTACGCGTCAGAAATATTTTTGCGGACCTGCCTTTATATATATAAATAAACAATAAATCTATATAAATAAATACTACATTTATAATAAATATATATAAATAGGATTAAATAAAATGATACGACTGGCATAAAAACAAATATAAACCACATAAAAATAAAAGTCACCATTACGTTGAATTATTGGGAGCACCGAGCTTGTTTCTCAGAAACGAGCCGGTCCCATCCAGGCGTAATCGGAGACAATGAAACCCGAAGTGGTTAAGGTTTGTCTTTTAATGCAGGATGCTTGGTCTCCATGTGCCGAAGCAGTTTTGAAGGCTTCATTGGCTCGCTCGCTAGTTTCAGGGGCGATTGTGTCTATAAAATGCAAAATGTTGGGTGACCTCACGGCTTACGGCCATACTACCCTGAGAACGCCCGATCTCGTCCGATCTCGGAAGCTAAGCAGGGTCGGGCCTGGTTAGTACTTGGATGGGAGACCGCCTGGGAATACCAGGTGCTGTAAGCTTTTTCTTTTTCTTATGTGCACTTCAATCGTTTAAGAAGCTATTTTTTACAACACCCATCACGAATGGCATCCGGAAACAGCAAGCCTAATTTAAACTCCGACATTGAAACTATAACAGGAGTTTGAAAGCTATATTATGTGGTGACATCCACAGCATTGTAGTTAAATTTTTTACCGCTAGAGAGCAGACTATGTACAGTGAGCATGGCTCCCTGTGAACTCAAAGCAGCAGGCTTGACTTGTAAAAGAACCCAACACAACACTTCCATGAAGTAATTGTACTAAGTTCATTTTGTTTTTCCTTATTTAATCACTTCACTGGTTTCTTTTATATCAAACAAATTGTTTTAGGTTATTCACCTGACATGTTGATCCATCAGCTGATAAAGACGCGTCACCATCACATCTGTGACACTCTGATGAAGGCGGAAGAAACCGCCGAAACATGTCAGGTGAATAACCTAAAACAATTTGTTTGATATAAAAGAAACCAGTGAAGTGACTTCCATGAAGTGTTTTTAAACTTTTCAAGGCATTTATTTTGATTCAGCAAAATGCAGGTCGCAACGGCAAATTCGTGCTACCGCATAAAAAGCTGTCAATAACTTTTCATGATAGCCATGTTTCCAGAAAACACCAAAAGCCTTGGAAGAAAGCCTGTTTCGGCCCTGGTTGTAAAAAAAACAAAAAAAAAAAACAAAAGGGAAGGGTGACCGTCCGGGAATACCAGGTGCTGAAAGCCTTTTTTTTTTTTTTTCCCCACGTCAATTGTGAAAGGAAACTTTTACCACAGCCATCAAGTCCCGCCGCTGCTTGGCATGGTTTCAGGGGCGATTGTGTCTATAAAATGAAAAATTCTGAGCGGTCTCACGGCTTACGGCAATACTACCCTGAGAGCGCCCGCTCTCGTCCGATCTCGGAGGCTAAGCAGGGTCGGGCCTGGTTAGTACTTGGATGGGAGACCGCCTGGGAATACCAGTTACCGTAAGCTTTTTTTTTTTTTTTTTTTTTCTTATGTGCACTTCAATCGTTTAAGCCAAGAACTTTTTACAGCACCCATCACGAATGGCATTCGGAAACTGCAAGCCTAGTTTGAACTCCGACACTGAAACTACAACACGAGTTTAAAACCTACATTGTGTGGCGACAGCCATAGCATTGCAGTTCACGTTTTTACCGCTAGAGGACAGACTATGTACAGTGAATAAAGAGCATGGCTCCCTGTGAACTCAAAGCAGCAGTCTTTACTTGTAAAAGAACCCAGCACAACACATTGCGCTTCCATGTAGTGTTTTTACCTTTTTCATGACATTTATTTTGATACAGCCAAATGCAGGTTTTGTGCACTTCACTTTTCCGTTGGGCATTCGCGTAGAACCCTATTCCAGTTACGGCCAGATTCTTTTAGACTAGTGGTCCCCAAACTTTCTTGCGCCACGGACCGGCTACGCGTCAGAAATATTTTTGCGGACCTGCCTTTATATATATAAATAAACAATAAATCAATATAAATAAATACTACATTTATAATAAGTATATATACCGTATTTGCCGGTGTATTGGTCGACCTTTTTCGATCCAAAATCGACCGAAAAAAATCGACCTCGACTTATACACCGAGTCATAAAATTTAACTTCGTATTCATCGCTTCAAATGTGATGGTAACCAAGGCCGTTTCTCATGCATCTCATTGTGCGTTGCACTTAGAAAATTTGAACCGGGCGGCGTGCGCGAGTGCGCGGCCCGCTGGAAGTCGAATGAGGCGCCGCGACCACCTCCGCGGTGCTTATAAACCGCCGATCCGCTCGGCGGGGGCTATTTTCGGCCACTTGGCTCGTGCGCACGGCCTCCCGGATGTGCCGGGCGGGTGCGCGAGCTCGCCGGCCGCTGGAAGTCGAATGAGGCGCCGCGACCACCTCCGCGGTGCTTATAAACAGCCGATCCGCTCGGCGGGGGCTATTTTCGGCCACTTGGCTCGTGCGCACGGCCTCCCGGATGTGCCGGGCGGGTGCGCGAGCTCGCCGGCCGCTGGAAGTCGAATGAGGCGCCGCGACCACCTCCGCGGTGCTTATAAACAGCCGATCCGCTCGGCGGGGGCTATTTTCGGCCACTTGGCTCGTGCGCACGGCCTCCCGGATGTGCCGGGCGGGTGCGCGAGCTCGCCGGCCGCTGGAAGTCGAATGAGGCGCCGCGACCACCTCCGCGGTGCTTATAAACAGCCGATCCGCTCGGCGGGGGCTATTTTCGGACACTTGGCTCGTGCGCACGGCCTCCCGGATGTGCCGGGCGGGTGCGCGAGCTCGCCGCCCGCCGGAAGTCGAATGAGGCGCCGCGACCACCTCCGCGGTGCTTATAAACAGCCGATCCGCTCGGCGGGGGCTATTTTCGGCCACTTGGCTCGTGCGCACGGCCTCCCGGATGTGCCGGGCGGGTGCGCGAGCTCGCCGGCCGCTGGAAGTCGAATGAGGCGCCGCGACCACCTCCGCGGTGCTTATAAACAGCCGATCCGCTCGGCGGGGGCTATTTTCGGCCACTTGGCTCGTGCGCACGGCCTCCCGGATGTGCCGGGCGGGTGCGCGATCTCGCCGGCCGCTGGAAGTCGAATGAGGCGCCGCGACCACCTCCGCGGTGCTTATAAACAGCCGATCCGCTCGGCGGGGGCTATTTTCGGCCACTTGGCTCGTGCGCACGGCCTCCCGGATGTGCCGGGCGGGTGCGCGAGCTCGCCGGCCGCTGGAAGTCGAATGAGGCGCCGCGACCACCTCCGCGGTGCTTATAAACAGCCGATCCGCTCGGCGGGGGCTATTTTCGGCCACTTGGCTCGTGCGCACGGCCTCCCGGATGTGCCGGGCGGGTGCGCGAGCTCGCCGCCCGCCGGAAGTCGAATGAGGCGCCGCGACCACCTCCGCGGTGCTTATAAACAGCCGATCCGCTCGGCGGGGGCTATTTTCGGCCACTTGGCTCGTGCGCACGGCCTCCCGGATGTGCCGGGCGGGTGCGCGAGCTCGCCGGCCGCTGGAAGTCGAATGAGGCGCCGCGACCACCTCCGCGGTGCTTATAAACAGCCGATCCGCTCGGCGGGGGCTATTTTCGGCCACTTGGCTCGTGCGCACGGCCTCCCGGATGTGCCGGGCGGGTGCGCGAGCTCGCCGGCCGCTGGAAGTCGAATGAGGCGCCGCGACCACCTCCGCGGTGCTTATAAACAGCCGATCCGCTCGGCGGGGGCTATTTTCGGCCACTTGGCTCGTGCGCACGGCCTCCCGGATGTGCCGGGCGGGTGCGCGAGCTCGCCGGCCGCTGGAAGTCGAATGAGGCGCCGCGACCACCTCCGCGGTGCTTATAAACAGCCGATCCGCTCGGCGGGGGCTATTTTCGGCCACTTGGCTCGTGCGCACGGCCTCCCGGATGTGCCGGGCGGGTGCGCGAGCTCGCCGGCCGCTGGAAGTCGAATGAGGCGCCGCGACCACCTCCGCGGTGCTTATAAACAGCCGATCCGCTCGGCGGGGGCTATTTTCGGCCACTTGGCTCGTGCGCACGGCCTCCCGGATGTGCCGGGCGGGTGCGCGAGCTCGCCGGCCGCTGGAAGTCGAATGAGGCGCCGCGACCACCTCCGCGGTGCTTATAAACAGCCGATCCGCTCGGCGGGGGCTATTTTCGGCCACTTGGCTCGTGCGCACGGCCTCCCGGATGTGCCGGGCGGGTGCGCGAGCTCGCCGGCCGCTGGAAGTCGAATGAGGCGCCGCGACCACCTCCGCGGTGCTTATAAACAGCCGATCCGCTCGGCGGGGGCTATTTTCGGCCACTTGGCTCGTGCGCACGGCCTCCCGGATGTGCCGGGCGGGTGCGCGGGCTCGCCGGCCGCTGGAAGTCGAATGAGGCGCCGCGACCACCTCCGCGGTGCTTATAAACAGCCGATCCGCTCGGCGGGGGCTATTTTCGGCCACTTGGCTCGTGCGCACGGCCTCCCGGATGTGCCGGGCGGGTGCGCGAGCTCGCCGGCCGCTGGAAGTCGAATGAGGCGCCGCGACCACCTCCGCGGTGCTTATAAACAGCCGATCCGCTCGGCGGGGGCTATTTTCGGCCACTTGGCTCGTGCGCACGGCCTCCCGGATGTGCCGGGCGGGTGCGCGAGCTCGCCGGCCGCTGGAAGTCGAATGAGGCGCCGCGACCACCTCCGCGGTGCTTATAAACAGCCGATCCGCTCGGCGGGGGCTATTTTCGGCCACTTGGCTCGTGCGCACGGCCTCCCGGATGTGCCGGGCGGGTGCGCGAGCTCGCCGGCCGCTGGAAGTCGAATGAGGCGCCCGACCACCTCCGCGGTGCTTATAAACAGCCGATCCGCTCGGCGGGGGCTATTTTCGGCCACTTGGCTCGTGCGCACGGCCTCCCGGATGTGCCGGGCGGGTGCGCGAGCTCGCCGGCCGCTGGAAGTCGAATGAGGCGCCGCGACCACCTCCGCGGTGCTTATAAACAGCCGATCCGCTCGGCGGGGGCTATTTTCGGCCACTTGGCTCGTGCGCACGGCCTCCCGGATGTGCCGGGCGGGTGCGCGAGCTCGCCGGCGGCTGGAAGTCCAATGAGGCGCCGCGATCTCCTCCGCGGTGCTTATAAAGTGCCGATCCGCTCGGCTTGGAGCTATTTCCGGCCTCCCGTTGGTGCCGGGCGGCGTGCGCGAGCTCGCCGGCCGCGATCTCCTCCGCGGTGCTTATAAACAGCAGCATGCGCACGGCCTCCCAGAATTTGAACACATTTCGTCAATAAATTTCGCATATTGAATTTTGAAGTTTAATATAATGCAACAATTGAGCTCGACTTATACAAAGGACATATCATAAAATCGTAAATTTCCGTCGAATTTTAGGGGGTCGACTTATACACCGAGTCGACCTGTACACCGGCAAATACGGTAAATACGATTAAATAAAATGATACGACTGGCATAAAAACAAATATAAACCACATAAAAATAAAAGTCACCATTACGTTGAATTATTGGGAGCACCGAGCTTGTTTCTCAGAAACGAGCCGGTCCCATCCAGGCGTAATCGGAGACAATGAAACCCGAAGTGGTTAAGGTTTGTTTTTTAATGCAGGATGCTTGGTCTCCATGTGCCGAAGCAGTTTTGAAGGCTTCATTGGCTCGCTCTAGTTTCAGGGGCGATTGTGTCTATAAAATGCAAAATGTTGGGTCACCTCACGGCTTACGGCCATACTACCCTGAGAACGCCCGATCTCGTCCGATCTCGGAAGCTAAGCAGGGTCGGGCCTGGTTAGTACTTGGATGGGAGACCGCCTGGGAATATCAGGTGCTGTAAGCTTTTTCTTTTTCTTATGTGCACTTCAAGCTCTTTTTTTTTTTTTTTTTTTTCTTCTTATGTGCACTTCAATCGTTTAAGCCAAGACCTTTTTACAACACCCATCACGAATGGCATTCGGAAACTGCAAGCCTAGTTTGAACTCCGACACTGAAACTACAACACGAGTTCAAAACCTCTATGTACAGTGAATAAAGAGCATGGCTCCCTGTGAACTCAAAGCAGCAGTCTTTACTTGTAAAAGAACCCAGCACAACACATTGCGCTTCCATGTAGTGTTTTTACCTTTTTCATGACATTTATTTTGATACAGCCAAATGCAGGTTTTGTGCACTTCACTTTTCCGTTGGGCATTCGCGTAGAACCCTATTCCAGTTACGGCCAGATTCTTTTAGACTAGTGGTCCCCAACCTTTCTTGCGCCACGGACCGGCTACGCGTCAGAAATATTTTTGCGGACCTGCCTTTATATATATAAATAAACAATAAATCAATATAAATAAATACTACATTTATAATAAGTATATATACCGTATTTGCCGGTGTATTGGTCGACCTTTTTCGATCCAAAATCGACCGAAAAAAATCGACCTCGACTTATACACCGAGTCATAAAATTTAACTTCGTATTCATCGCTTCAAATGTGATGGTAACCAAGGCCGTTTCTCATGCATCTCATTGTGCGTTGCACTTAGAAAATTTGAACCGGGCGGCGTGCGCGAGTGCGCGGCCCGCTGGAAGTCGAATGAGGCGCCGCGACCACCTCCGCGGTGTTTATAAACCGCCGATCCGCTCGGCGGGGGCTATTTTCGGCCACTTGGCTCGTGCGCACGGCCTCCCGGATGTGCCGGGCGGGTGCGCGAGCTCGCCGGCCGCTGGAAGTCGAATGAGGCGCCGCGACCACCTCCGCGGTGCTTATAAACCGCCGATCCGCTCGGCGGGGGCTATTTTCGGCCACTTGGCTCGTGCGCACGGCCTCCCGGATGTGCCGGGCGGGTGCGCGAGCTCGCCGGCCGCTGGAAGTCGAATGAGGCGCCGCGACCACCTCCGCGGTGCTTATAAACAGCCGATCCGCTCGGCGGGGGCTATTTTCGGCCACTTGGCTCGTGCGCACGGCCTCCCGGATGTGCCGGGCGGGTGCGCGAGTTTGCCGGCCGCTTGAAGTCGAATGAGGCGCCGCGACCACCTCCGCGGTGCTTATAAACAGCCGATCCGCTCGGCGGGGGCTATTTTCGGCCACTTGGCTCGTGCGCACGGCCTCCCGGATGTGCCGGGCGGGTGCGCGAGCTCGCCGGCCGCTGGAAGTCGAATGAGGCGCCGCGACCACCTCCGCGGTGCTTATAAACAGCCAATCCGCTCGGCGGGGGCTATTTTCGGCCACTTGGCTCGTGCGCACGGCCTCCCGGATGTGCCGGGCGGGTGCGCGAGCTCGCCGGCCGCTGGAAGTCGAATGAGGCGCCGCGACCACCTCCGCGGTGCTTATAAACAGCCGATCCGCTCGGCGGGGGCTATTTTCGGCCACTTGGCTCGTGCGCACGGCCTCCCGGATGTGCCGGGCGGGTGCGCGAGCTCGCCGCCCGCCGGAAGTCGAATGAGGCGCCGCGACCACCTCCGCGGTGCTTATAAACAGCCGATCCGCTCGGCGGGGGCTATTTTCGGCCACTTGGCTCGTGCGCACGGCCTCCCGGATGTGCCGGTCGGGTGCGCGAGCTCGCCGGCCGCTGGAAGTCGAATGAGGCGCCGCGACCACCTCCGCGGTGCTTATAAACAGCCGATCCGCTCGGCGGGGGCTATTTTCGGCCACTTGGCTCGTGCGCACGGCCTCCCGGATGTGCCGGGCGGGTGCGCGAGCTCGCAGGCCGCTGGAAGTCGAATGAGGCGCCGCGACCACCTCCGCGGTGCTTATAAACAGCCGATCCGCTCGGCGGGGGCTATTTTCGGCCACTTGGCTCGTGCGCACGGCCTCCCGGATGTGCCGGGCGGGTGCGCGAGCTTGCCGGCCGCTGGAAGTCGAATGAGGCGCCGCGACCACCTCCGCGGTGCTTATAAACAGCCGATCCGCTCGGCGGGGGCTATTTTCGGCCACTTGGCTCGTGCGCACGGCCTCCCGGATGTGCCGGGCGGGTGCGCGAGCTCGCCGGCCGCTGGAAGTCGAATGAGGCGCCGCGACCACCTCCGCGGTGCTTATAAACAGCCGATCCGCTCGGCGGGGGCTATTTTCGGCCACTTGGCTCGTGCGCACGGCCTCCCGGATGTGCCGGGCGGGTGTGCGAGCTCGCCGGCCGCTGGAAGTCGAATGAGGCGCCGCGACCACCTCCGCGGTGCTTATAAACAGCCGATCCGCTCGGCGGGGGCTATTTTCGGCCACTTGGCTCGTGCGCACGGCCTCCCGGATGTGCCGGGCGGGTGCGCGAGCTCGCCGGCCGCTGGAAGTCGAATGAGGCGCCGCGACCACCTCCGCGGTGCTTATAAACAGCCGATCCGCTCGGCGGGGGCTATTTTCGGCCACTTGGCTCGTGCGCACGGCCTCCCGGATGTGCCGGGCGGGTGCGCGGGCTCGCCGGCCGCTGGAAGTCGATTGAGGCGCCGCGACCACCTCCGCGGTGCTTATAAACAGCCGATCCGCTCGGCGGGGGCTATTTTCGGCCACTTGGCTCGTGCGCACGGCCTCCCGGATGTGCCGGGCGGGTGCGCGAGCTCGCCGGCCGCTGGAAGTCGAATGAGGCGCCGCGACCACCTCCGCGGTGCTTATAAACAGCCGATCCGCTCGGCGGGGGCTATTTTCGGCCACTTGGCTCGTGCGCACGGCCTCCCGGATGTGCCGGGCGGGTGCGCGAGCTCGCCGGCCGCTGGAAGTCGAATGAGGCGCCGCGACCACCTCCGCGGTGCTTATAAACAGCCGATCCGCTCGGCGGGGGCTATTTTCGGCCACTTGGCCTGTGCGCACGGCCTCCCGGATGTGCCGGGCGGGTGCGCGAGCTCGCCGGCCGCTGGAAGTCGAATGAGGCGCCCGACCACCTCCGCGGTGCTTATAAACAGCCGATCCGCTCGGCGGGGGCTATTTTCGGCCACTTGGCTCGTGCGCACGGCCTCCCGGATGTGCCGGGCGGGTGCGCGAGCTCGCCGGCCGCTGGAAGTCGAATGAGGCGCCGCGACCACCTCCGCGGTGCTTATAAACAGCCGATCCGCTCGGCGGGGGCTATTTTCGGCCACTTGGCTCGTGCGCACGGCCTCCCGGATGTGCCGGGCGGGTGCGCGAGCTCGCCGGCGGCTGGAAGTCCAATGAGGCGCCGCGATCTCCTCCGCGGTGCTTATAAAGTGCCGATCCGCTCGGCTTGGAGCTATTTCCGGCCTCCCGTTGGTGCCGGGCGGCGTGCGCGAGCTCGCCGGCCGCGATCTCCTCCGCGGTGCTTATAAACAGCAGCATGCGCACGGCCTCCCAGAATTTGAACACATTTCGTCAATAAATTTCGCATATTGAATTTTGAAGTTTAATATAATGCAACAATTGAGCTCGACTTATACAAAGGATATATCATAAAATCGTAAATTTCCGTCGAATTTTAGGGGGTCGACTTATACACCGAGTCGACCTGTACACCGGCAAATACGGTAAATACGATTAAATAAAATGATACGACTGGCATAAAAACAAATATAAACCACATAAAAATAAAAGTCACCATTACGTTGAATTATTGGGAGCACCGAGCTTGTTTCTCAGAAACGAGCCGGTCCCATCCAGGCGTAATCGGAGACAATGAAACCCGAAGTGGTTAAGGTTTGTCTTTTAATGCAGGATGCTTGGTCTCCATGTGCCGAAGCAGTTTTGAAGGCTTCATTGGCTCGCTCGCTAGTTTCAGGGGCGATTGTGTCTATAAAATGCAAAATGTTGGGTCACCTCACGGCTTACGGCCATACTACCCTGAGAACGCCCGATCTCGTCCGATCTCGGAAGCTAAGCAGGGTCGGGCCTGGTTAGTACTTGGATGGGAGACCGCCTGGGAATACCAGGTGCTGTAAGCTTTTTCTTTTTCTTATGTGCACTTCAATCGTTTAAGAAGCTATTTTTTACAACACCCATCACGAATGGCATCCGGAAACAGCAAGCCTAATTTAAACTCCGACATTGAAACTATAACACGAGTTTGAAAGCTATATTATGTGGTGACATCCACAGCATTGTAGTTAAATTTTTTACCGCTAGAGAGCAGACTATGTACAGTGAGCATGGCTCCCTGTGAACTCAAAGCAGCAGGCTTGACTTGTAAAAGAACCCAACACAACACTTCCATGAAGTAATTGTACTAAGTTCATTTTGTTTTTCCTTATTTAATCACTTCACTGGTTTCTTTTATATCAAACAAATTGTTTTAGGTTATTCACCTGACATGTTGATCCATCAGCTGATAAAGACGCGTCACCATCACATCTGTGACACTCTGATGAAGGCGGAAGAAACCGCCGAAACATGTCAGGTGAATAACCTAAAACAATTTGTTTGATATAAAAGAAACCAGTGAAGTGACTTCCATGAAGTGTTTTTAAACTTTTCAAGGCATTTATTTTGATTCAGCAAAATGCAGGTCGCAACGGCAAATTCGTGCTACCGCATAAAAAGCTGTCAATAACTTTTCATGATAGCCATGTTTCCAGAAAACACCAAAAGCCTTGGAAGAAAGCCTGTTTCGGCCCTGGTTGTAAAAAAAACAAAAAAAAAAAACAAAAGGGAAGGGTGACCGTCCGGGAATACCAGGTGCTGAAAGCCTTTTTTTTTTTTTTCCCACGTCAATTGTGAAAGGAAACTTTTACCACAGCCATCAAGTCCCGCCGCTGCTTGGCATGGTTTCAGGGGCGATTGTGTCTATAAAATGAAAAATTCTGAGCGGTCTCACGGCTTACGGCAATACTACCCTGAGAGCGCCCGCTCTCGTCCGATCTCGGAGGCTAAGCAGGGTCGGGCCTGGTTAGTACTTGGATGGGAGACTGCCTGGGAATACCAGTTACCGTAAGCTTTTTTTTTTTTTTTTTTTTTTTTTTTCTTATGTGCACTTCAATCGTTTAAGCCAAGAACTTTTTACAGCACCCATCACGAATGGCATTCGGAAACTGCAAGCCTAGTTTGAACTCCGACACTGAAACTACAACACGAGTTTAAAACCTACATTGTGTGGCGACAGCCATAGCATTGCAGTTCACGTTTTTACCGCTAGAGGACAGACTATGTACAGTGAATAAAGAGCATGGCTCCCTGTGAACTCAAAGCAGCAGTCTTTACTTGTAAAAGAACCCAGCACAACACATTGCGCTTCCATGTAGTGTTTTTACCTTTTTCATGACATTTATTTTGATACAGCCAAATGCAGGTTTTGTGCACTTCACTTTTCCGTTGGGCATTCGCGTAGAACCCTATTCCAGTTACGGCCAGATTCTTTTAGATTAGTGGTCCCCAACCTTTCTTGCGCCACGGACCGGCTACGCGTCAGAAATATTTTTGCGGACCTGCCTTTATATATATAAATAAACAATAAATCAATATAAATAAATACTACATTTATAATAAGTATATATACCGTATTTGCCGGTGTATTGGTCGACCTTTTTCGATCCAAAATCGACCGAAAAAAATCGACCTCGACTTATACACCGAGTCATAAAATTTAACTTCGTATTCATCGCTTCAAATGTGATGGTAACCAAGGCCGTTTCTCATGCATCTCATTGTGCGTTGCACTTAGAAAATTTGAACCGGGCGGCGTGCGCGAGTGCGCGGCCCGCTGGAAGTCGAATGAGGCGCCGCGACCACCTCCGCGGTGCTTATAAACAGCCGATCCGCTCGGCGGGGGCTATTTTCGGCCACTTGGCTCGTGCGCACGGCCTCCCGGATGTGCCGGGCGGGTGCGCGAGCTCGCCGGCCGCTGGAAGTCGAATGAGGCGCCGCGACCACCTCCGCGGTGCTTATAAACAGCCGATCCGCTCGGCGGGGGCTATTTTCGGCCACTTGGCTCGTGCGCACGGCCTCCCGGATGTGTCGGGCGGGTGCGCGAGCTCGCCGGCCGCTGGAAGTCGAATGAGGCGCCGCGACCACCTCCGCGGTGCTTATAAACAGCCGATCCGCTCGGCGGGCGCTATTTTCGGCCACTTGGCTCGTGCGCACGGCCTCCCGGATGTGCCGAGCGGGTGCGCGAGCTCGCCGGCCGCTGGAAGACGAATGAGGCGCCCGACCACCTCCGCGGTGCTTATAAACAGCCGATCCGCTCGGCGGGGGCTATTTTCGGCCACTTGGCTCGTGCGCACGGCCTCCCGGATGTGCCGGGCGGGTGCGCGAGCTCGCCGGCCGCTGGAAGTCGAATGAGGCGCCGCGACCACCTCCGCGGTGCTTATAAACAGCCGATCCGCTCGGCGGGGGCTATTTTCGGCCACTTGGCTCGTGCGCACGGCCTCCCGGATGTGCCGGGCGGGTGCGCGAGCTCGCCGGCGGCTGGAAGTCCAATGAGGCGCCGCGATCTCCTCCGCGGTGCTTATAAAGTGCCGATCCGCTCGGCTTGGAGCTATTTCCGGCCTCCCGTTGGTGCCGGGCGGCGTGCGCGAGCTCGCCGGCCGCGATCTCCTCCGCGGTGCTTATAAACAGCAGCATGCGCACGGCCTCCCAGAATTTGAACACATTTCGTCAATAAATTTCGCATATTGAATTTTGAAGTTTAATATAATGCAACAATTGAGCTCGACTTATACAAAGGATATATCATAAAATCGTAAATTTCCGTCGAATTTTAGGGGGTCGACTTATACACCGAGTCGACCTGTACACCGGCAAATACGGTAAATACGATTAAATAAAATGATACGACTGGCATAAAAACAAATATAAACCACATAAAAATAAAAGTCACCATTACGTTGAATTATTGGGAGCACCGAGCTTGTTTCTCAGAAACGAGCCGGTCCCATCCAGGCGTAATCGGAGACAATGAAACCCGAAGTGGTTAAGGTTTGTCTTTTAATGCAGGATGCTTGGTCTCCATGTGCCGAAGCAGTTTTGAAGGCTTCATTGGCTCGCTCGCTAGTTTCAGGGGCGATTGTGTCTATAAAATGCAAAATGTTGGGTCACCTCACGGCTTACGGCCATACTACCCTGAGAACGCCCGATCTCGTCCGATCTCGGAAGCTAAGCAGGGTCGGGCCTGGTTAGTACTGGGATGGGAGACCGCCTGGGAATACCAGGTGCTGTAAGCTTTTTCTTTTTCTTATGTGCACTTCAATCGTTTAAGAAGCTATTTTTTACAACACCCATCACGAATGGCATCCGGAAACAGCCTAATTTAAACTCCGACATTGAAACTATAACACGAGTTTGAAAGCTATATTATGTGGTGACATCCACAGCATTGTAGTTAAATTTTTTACCGCTAGAGAGCAGACTATGTACAGTGAGCATGGCTCCCTGTGAACTCAAAGCAGCAGGCTTGACTTGTAAAAGAACCCAACACAACACTTCCATGAAGTAATTGTACTAAGTTCATTTTGTTTTTCCTTATTTAATCACTTCACTGGTTTCTTTTATATCAAACAAATTGTTTTAGGTTATTCACCTGACATGTTGATCCATCAGCTGATAAAGACGCGTCACCATCACATCTGTGACACTCTGATGAAGGCGGAAGAAACCGCCGAAACATGTCAGGTGAATAACCTAAAACAATTTGTTTGATATAAAAGAAACCAGTGAAGTGACTTCCATGAAGTGTTTTTAAACTTTTCAAGGCATTTATTTTGATTCAGCAAAATGCAGGTCGCAACGGCAAATTCGTGCTACCGCATAAAAAGCTGTCAATAACTTTTCATGATAGCCATGTTTCCAGAAAACACCAAAAGCCTTGGAAGAAAGCCTGTTTCGGCCCTGGTTGTAAAAAAAACAAAAAAAAAAAACCAAAAGGGAAGGGTGACCGTCCGGGAATACCAGGTGCTGAAAGCCTTTTTTTTTTTTTTTCCCACGTCAATTGTGAAAGGAAACTTTTACCACAGCCATCAAGTCCCGCCGCTGCTTGGCATGGTTTCAGGGGCGATTGTGTCTATAAAATGAAAAATTCTGAGCGGTCTCACGGCTTACGGCAATACTACCCTGAGAGCGCCCGCTCTCGTCCGATCTCGGAGGCTAAGCAGGGTCGGGCCTGGTTAGTACTTGGATGGGAGACCGCCTGGGAATACCAGTTACCGTAAGCTTTTTTTTTTTTTTTTTTTTTTTTTTTTTCTTATGTGCACTTCAATCGTTTAAGCCAAGAACTTTTTACAGCACCCATCACGAATGGCATTCGGAAACTGCAAGCCTAGTTTGAACTCCGACACTGAAACTACAACACGAGTTTAAAACCTACATTGTGTGGCGACAGCCATAGCATTGCAGTTCACGTTTTTACCGCTAGAGGACAGACTATGTACAGTGAATAAAGAGCATGGCTCCCTGTGAACTCAAAGCAGCAGTCTTTACTTGTAAAAGAACCCAGCACAACACATTGCGCTTCCATGTAGTGTTTTTACCTTTTTCATGACATTTATTTTGATACAGCCAAATGCAGGTTTTGTGCACTTCACTTTTCCGTTGGGCATTCGCGTAGAACCCTATTCCAGTTACGGCCAGATTCTTTTAGACTAGTGGTCCCCAAACTTTCTTGCGCCACGGACCGGCTACGCGTCAGAAATATTTTTGCGGACCTGCCTTTATATATATAAATAAACAATAAATCTATATAAATAAATACTACATTTATAATAAATATATATAAATAGGATTAAATAAAATGATACGACTGGCATAAAAACAAATATAAACCACATAAAAATAAAAGTCACCATTACGTTGAATTATTGGGAGCACCGAGCTTGTTTCTCAGAAACGAGCCGGTCCCATCCAGGCGTAATCGGAGACAATGAAACCCGAAGTGGTTAAGGTTTGTCTTTTAATGCAGGATGCTTGGTCTCCATGTGCCGAAGCAGTTTTGAAGGCTTCATTGGCTTGCTCGCTAGTTTCAGGGGCGATTGTGTCTATAAAATGCAAAATGTTGGGTCACCTCACGGCTTACGGCCATACTACCCTGAGAACGCCTGATCTCGTCTTATCTCGGAAGCTAAGCAGGGTCGGGCCTGGTTAGTACTTGGTTGGGAGACTGCCTGGGAATACCAGGTGCTGTAAGCTTTTTCTTTTTCTTATGTGCACTTCAAGCTCTTTTTTTTTTTTTTTTTTTCTTATGTGCACTTCAATCGTTTAAGCCAAGACCTTTTTACAACACCCATCACGAATGGCATTCGGAAACTGCAAGCCTAGTTTGAACTCCGACACTGAAACTACAACACGAGTTCAAAACCTCTATGTACAGTGAATAAAGAGCATGGCTCCCTGTGAACTCAAAGCAGCAGTCTTTACTTGTAAAAGAACCCAGCACAACACATTGCGCTTCCATGTAGTGTTTTTACCTTTTTCATGACATTTATTTTGATACAGCCAAATGCAGGTTTTGTGCACTTCACTTTTCCGTTGGGCATTCGCGTAGAACCCTATTCCAGTTACGGCCAGATTCTTTTAGACTAGTGGTCCCCAACCTTTCTTGCGCCACGGACCGGCTACGCGTCAGAAATATTTTTGCGGACCTGCCTTTATATATATAAATAAACAATAAATCAATATAAATAAATACTACATTTATAATAAGTATATATACCGTATTTGCCGGTGTATTGGTCGACCTTTTTCGATCCAAAATCGACCGAAAAAAATCGACCTCGACTTATACACCGAGTCATAAAATTTAACTTCGTATTCATCGCTTCAAATGTGATGGTAACCAAGGCCGTTTCTCATGCATCTCATTGTGCGTTGCACTTAGAAAATTTGAACCGGGCGGCGTGCGCGAGTGCGCGGCCCGCTGGAAGTCGAATGAGGCGCCGCGACCACCTCCGCGGTGCTTATAAACCGCCGATCCGCTCGGCGGGGGCTATTTTCGGCCACTTGGCTCGTGCGCACGGCCTCCCGGATGTGCCGGGCGGGTGCGCGAGCTCGCCGGCCGCTGGAAGTCGAATGAGGCGCCGCGACCACCTCCGCGGTGCTTATAAACAGCCGATCCGCTCGGCGGGGGCTATTTTCGGCCACTTGGCTCGTGCGCACGGCCTCCCGGATGTGCCGGGCGGGTGCGCGAGCTCGCCGCCCGCCGGAAGTCGAATGAGGCGCCGCGACCACCTCCGCGGTGCTTATAAACAGCCGATCCGCTCGGCGGGGGCTATTTTCGGCCACTTGGCTCGTGCGCACGGCCTCCCGGATGTGCCGGGCGGGTGCGCGAGCTCGCCGGCCGCTGGAAGTCGAATGAGGCGCCGCGACCACCTCCGCGGTGCTTATAAACAGCCGATCCGCTCGGCGGGGGCTATTTTCGGCCACTTGGCTCGTGCGCACGGCCTCCCGGATGTGCCGGGCGGGTGCGCGAGCTCGCCGGCCGCTGGAAGTCGAATGAGGCGCCGCGACCACCTCCGCGGTGCTTATAAACAGCCGATCCGCTCGGCGGGGGCTATTTTCGGCCACTTGGCTTGTGCGCACGGCCTCCCGGATGTGCCGGGCGGGTGCGCGAGCTCGCCGGCCGCTGGAAGTCGAATGAGGCGCCGCGACCACCTCCGCGGTGCTTATAAACAGCCGATCCGCTCGGCGGGGGCTATTTTCGGCCACTTGGCTCGTGCGCACGGCCTCCCGGATGTGCCGGGCGGGTGCACGAGCTCGCCGGCCGCTGGAAGTCGAATGAGGCGCCGCGACCACCTCCGCGGTGCTTATAAACAGCCGATCCGCTCGGCGGGGGCTATTTTCGGCCACTTGGCTCGTGCGCACGGCCTCCCGGATGTGCCGGGCGGGTGCGCGAGCTCGCCGGCCGCTGGAAGTCGAATGAGGCGCCGCGACCACCTCCGCGGTGCTTATAAACAGCCGATCCGCTCGGCGGGGGCTATTTTCGGCCACTTGGCTCGTGCGCACGGCCTCCCGGATGTGCCGGGCGGGTGCGCGAGCTCGCCGGCCGCTGGAAGTCGAATGAGGCGCCGCGACCACCTCCGCGGTGCTTATAAACAGCCGATCCGCTCGGCGGGGGCTATTTTCGGCCACTTGGCTCGTGCGCACGGCCTCCCGGATGTGCCGGGCGGGTGCGCGAGCTCGCCGGCCGCTGGAAGTCGAATGAGGCGCCGCGACCACCTCCGCGGTGCTTATAAACAGCCGATCCGCTCGGCGGGGGCTATTTTCGGCCACTTGGCTCGTGCGCACGGCCTCCCGGATGTGCCGGGCGGGTGCGCGAGCTCGCCGGCCGCTGGAAGTCGAATGAGGCGCCGCGACCACATCCGCGGTGCTTATAAACTGCCGATCCGCTCGGCGGGGGCTATTTTCGGCCACTTGGCTCGTGCGCACGGCCTCCCGGATGTGCCGGGCGGGTGCGCGAGCTCGCCGGCCGCTGGAAGTCGAATGAGGCGCCGCTACCACCTCCGCGGTGCTTATAAACAGCCGATCCGCTCGGCGGGGGCTATTTTCGGCCACTTGGCTCGTGCGCACGGCCTCCCGGATGTTCCGGGCGGGTGCGCGAGCTCGCCGGCCGCTGGAAGTCGAATGAGGCGCCGCGACCACCTCCGCGGTGCTTATAAACAGCCGATCCGCTCGGCGGGGGCTATTTTCGGCCACTTGGCTCGTGCGCACGGCCTCCCGGATGTGCCGGGCGGGTGCGCGAGCTCGCCGGCCGCCGGAAGTCGAATGAGGCGCCGCGACCACCTCCGCGGTGCTTATAAACAGCCGATCTGCTCGGCGGGGGCTATTTTCGGCCACTTGGCTCGTGCGCACGGCCTCCCGGATGTGCCGGGCGGGTGCGCGAGCTCGCCGGCCGCCGGAAGTCGAATGAGGCGCCGCGACCACCTCCGCGGTGCTTACAAACAGCCGATCCGCTCGGCGGGGTCTATTTTCGGCCACTTGGCTCGTGCGCACGGCCTCCCGGATGTGCCGGGCGGGTGCGCGAGCTCGCCGCCCGCCGGAAGTCGAATGAGGCGCCGCAACCACCTCCGCGGTGCTTATAAACAGCCGATCCGCTCGGCGGGGGCTATTTTCGGCCAATTGGCTCGTGCGCACGGCCTCCCGGATGTGCCGGGCGGGTGCGCGAGCTCGCCGGCCGCTGGAAGTCGAATGAGGCGCCGCGACCACCTCCGCGGTGCTTATAAACAGCCGATCCGCTCGGCGGGGGCTATTTTCGGCCACTTGGCTCGTGCGCACGGCCTCCCGGATGTGCCGGGCGGGTGCGCGAGCTCGCCGGCCGCTGGAAGTCGAATGAGGCGCCGCGACCACATCCGCGGTGCTTATAAACAGCCGATCCGCTCGGCGGGGGCTATTTTCGGCCACTTGGCTCGTGCGCACGGCCTCCCGGATGTGCCGGGCGGGTGCGCGAGCTCGCCGCCCGCCGGAAGTCGAATGAGGCGCCGCGACCACCTCCGCGGTGCTTATAAACAGCCGATCCGCTCGGCGGGGGCTATTTTCGGCCACTTGGCTCGTGCGCACGGCCTCCCGGATGTGCCGGGCGGGTGCGCGAGCTCGCCGGCCGCTGGAAGTCGAATGAGGCGCCGCGACCACCTCCGCGGTGCTTATAAACAGCCGATCCGCTCGGCGGGGGCTGTTTTCGGCCACTTGGCTCGTGCGCACGGCCTCCCGGATGTGCCGGGCGGGTGCGCGAGCTCGCCGGCCGCTGGAAGTCCAATGAGGCGCCGCGATCTCCTCCGCGGTGCTTATAAAGTGCCGATCCGCTCGGCTTGGAGCTATTTCCGGCCTCCCGTTGGTGCCGGGCGGCGTGCGCGAGCTCGCCGGCCGCGATCTCCTCCGCGGTGCTTATAAACAGCAGCATGCGCACGGCCTCCCAGAATTTGAACACATTTCGTCAATAAATTTCGCATATTGAATTTTGAAGTTTAATATAATGCAACAATTGAGCTCGACTTATACAAAGGATATATCATAAAATCGTAAATTTCCGTCGAATTTTAGGGGGTCGACTTATACACCGAGTCGACCTTTACACCGGCAAATACGGTAAATACGATTAAATAAAATGATACGACTGGCATAAAAACAAATATAAACCACATAAAAATAAAAGTCACCATTACGTTGAATTATTGGGAGCACCGAGCTTGTTTCTCAGAAACGAGCCGGTCCCATCCAGGCGTAATCGGAGACAATGAAACCCGAAGTGGTTAAGGTTTGTTTTTTAATGCAGGATGCTTGGTCTCCATGTGCCGAAGCAGTTTTGAAGGCTTCATTGGCTCGCTCGCTAGTTTCAGGGGCGATTGTGTCTATAAAATGCAAAATGTTGGGTCACCTCACGGCTTACGGCC